>NC_082681.1:5402314-5705648 GCF_025265405.1 Mesoplodon densirostris | reverse complement strand
CTTTGGCAGCTCGTTTTGACGGGAGCCATCCAGGTTGCAGACAGAGTTTCTTCAGGGAAGAGCTCAGTGGTGGTGCACTGCAGCGACGGATGGGACAGGACTGCCCAGCTGACGTCCCTGGCCATGCTGATGTTGGACAGTTATTACCGGAGCATCGAGGGCTTTGAAATATTGGTCCAAAAAGAATGGATCAGTTTTGGACACAAATTCGCATCTGTAAGTAAACAATAAAGCTAGTTTTTTAAATGTCTGATCACCACCATCTGGGATTAAAAAAACTATTTGTGAAACCAGTGATTTCCTTTTAAAAAGAAAATCTGAGGAGTGTAATAAAAAACACTCTGCAGGTTTGAAAATGTGTGACGCCTTGGGTTTAGCCAGTCTTTTTAGGAGACATATTTATCCACCTGCGCTATTAACAGTTTCGCTTGAAAGTAATACAAAAAGTGTTTAAATTGAAATTGTGCAAAAGAAGGAAGATACTCCTTTCTCAACTAATATTATAACTATTAGAGCCAAATATTTTGTAGAAATGCTAGACTTTTTGTTGAGGCTTTTACTATTCTCTGATAGACATTTTGAAAACCAAAAGAACCTATTAAAATTCCTATTTCCTATTTTCCTAAAGAACCTATTAAAATTAAATTTCCTATTAAAAGGGTGTCTTGTTTCCAGGCACCCTTTGAATAAGCATTTTCAACAAGTTCCCCACATGATTCTCATGAAGAGAATCCATAGACAGTGTCAGAAACACTGCTGTGTAGCCTTGTCGCCTTCATCTAAATTTCACAAGTAGTGTGAATAGCATCGTCAAGTAGAAAGAGTCATTGTTTAGTAAATGAATAAATGGTGAGGTTTTTGTCTTGTTTTTGAGAAAGAACCTTTTTTAAAAGAACTTTTAATTATAATAATCACACCCTTTTGGACATGGTTTCAAGACTTGAAACTTTGGGATTGGTCCCTTCGCAACTGGTAACTTAACTCTACCTGCAGCTGCCCACGACTTGTACAAAATTCCAACCGGATAAAATAGTTGTCATGTTCACATAGCATCATGATGCTTTCTCAGTTTGTATTGATATATTATAGAAGTTTATATACTTAATTTCCATTATTTTGAAACCATACGTTATTTTCTGTATTGCCATGGGAAAAAAAATACTATTCACTCTCTGAGAAGCTTGGCGTTTGGAATGCAGATTGCTGAGTTGTGATTGTCACATTTTGTGAGTTGTATGCTTCCTCAGTTTTGTACCCAGTGATTAAAACAAATCATCACTTCCTTTCAGAGAATAGGTCATGGCGATAAAAACCACGCTGACGCTGACCGATCTCCTATTTTTCTCCAGTTTGTTGATTGTGTATGGCAGATGTCAAAACAGGTAAGAGATATTAGGATGAAAATACATCTGACTTAATGTTTAAATATTTTGATATAATATCTGGGATTAGCCTCAGAGTAACACAGGGTAGGGATAGAGATGCAACAAGTTTGGCCATGTGCAAATAACTGTTGAGGCTGGGTGATGGGTACACGGGGTTCACTTTTTTTGTTCTCACTACTATTTATATTCACTGGGATTTTTCATAATAAAGTTTTAAAATTTTAATATTTAACTGTACTCTCTCTGCTAGTGGAGAAACAGCATAATTGACAATAGCAAGTCGTCTTTTCCAATTCATCCTACGCTGGCATTTGTGTGTAGGCGTGTCTGCTCCCTTAGACTACCATAAATAATTAAACCATCCTGTGTGTCCTGTACGCTCAGGAGAGCCCAGAAAATGGGCTTATTTTCTCTTTTTCCCTCTTTATTCCTTTACTTGATGCTCAGTTAAGCTCTTCAGCCCTGTGCAAAGCACCAACAGGTGAGCTGTAGCATGCTGCAGACCACAGCCTCAGCTGTCCTTCTGGAACATTTATGCACCTCTTCTCAGCTCTGTGCGAGATCAGCCCCAAGTTTTCATACATTGTTTGCTTGTTTGCTTTTGTCTAGTTCCCTACAGCTTTTGAATTCAATGAACGGTTTTTGATTATAATTTTGGATCATCTGTATAGTTGCCGCTTTGGTACTTTCTTATACAACTGTGAATCCGCTCGAGAGAAACAGGTGAGTGTTTAACATCTTTAACATCTTTTTAGTTAAAGACTCACCAAAATGTGTTTAATCTGCTGTGAAATAACAAAGAATTTGATAGCTTGGTTTGTGGTTAATGCAAAGTTTCTCATTCTGTACCCCAAGCTTGGGCGTTTTCACTTCAACCAGGGGTTATTGAGTGTGTGGTGTTTACTTCAGGGGTAAGACATTGACTTTGCCTTCAGGGAGTAGGAATGACTTTTTTGTTGAGGTATAGGTGATTTACAATATTGTATAAGTTTCTGGTGTACAACACAGTGATTCAATAGTTTTATAGATTATACCCCATTTAAAGTTATTACAAAATAACAGCTGTATTTCCCTGTGCTACATATCCTTATAGCTTATTTATTTTATACCTAATAGTTTGTACGTCTTAATCCCCCACCCCTATCTTGCTCCTCCCACCTTCCCTCTCCCTGCTAGTAACCACTAGTTCGTTCTCTATATTGGTGAGTCTGTTTCTGTTTTGTTACATTTGCTCACTTTTGTTTTATAGATTCCTCATATAAGTGGACACATACAGTATTTGTCATTCTCTGTCTGACTTATTTCCCTTAGCATAATACCCTCCAGGTCCATCCGTGTTGCTGCAAATGGCATTATTTCATTCTTTAATGGCTGAGTAATATTCCATTGTATATACATAGCACATCTTCTTTTTTTATTTATTTTTATTTTATTTATTTTATTTTTGGCTGCGTTGGGTCTTCGTTGCCGCACGCGGGCTTCTCTCTAGTTGTGGCAAGTGGGGGCTACTCTTCATTGCGGTGTGCGGGCTTCTCATTGAAGTGGCTTCTCTTGTTGTGGAGCACAGGCTCTAGGTGTGCGGGCTTTAGTAGTTGTGGCACATGGACTCAGTAGTTGTGGCTCATGGGCTCTAGAGCGCAGGCTCAGTAGTTGTGGCGCACGGGCTTAGTTGGTCCGCGGCATGTGGGACCTTACCGGGCCAGGGATTGAACCCGTGTCCCCTGCATTGGCAGGTGGATTCTTAACCACTGCGCCACCAGGGAAGCCCCTAGCACATCTTTTTTATCCAGTCATCTGTTGGTGGACAGTTAGGTTGCTTCCATATCTTGGCTATTGGAGTATGGATAGCTGTAAAAGGCATGCAAGGTCACCCTCCCAAAATGCCATAAAAATGTCAGTAAGGGAAATTTTTTTTAAAAGGCATAAACCCACAAGAACAGGGGGAAATAAGGAAGGAGACACAGCAACAAACTTGGAAGCTGGAAACTTAGTAGATAAGTGGGAAATAACTTTACTTGAGAAAAGTGACTCGCAAACCAGCAGCGGGCAAGCCAAGAACCAGGCCACTTTGCATCACAGCAACCCCATATGACTCAGGGGTTCTGGGGCAAAGGTGTACCAGCGTATGGGGCAAAGAGGGAAGGGTAAGATAACTTGAAGGGGAATAAAAAAGATAACCTGAGGGTCTGTTTAGTATAAGCAGGTAGCTTTCCCCAGATCACGTCCACTTGTCTCTGGAGTTAAGGACAGAGGTTTCTTCTCGAGAGAGGGTGAGAGTAGGTATCCGGGCTGGGGACCTGAGTGTCCTCAGGGGATGAGGTGAATGGAAAGAGCTGGTCTGTGAGAGACCCAGCCCATGTCCCCTGCTCACTCCCAGCATTCTGGCGGCAGGTCCTTATCTTTCAGGTGAGAGCCTGTTGGCAAGGATGGGGAGAAAATGGAACCCTTGGATGTTGCTAGTGGTATGTACCCAAGAGGAATGAAAACAGGGGTTGAAACAAAAACTTAGACACAGATGTTCATGGCAGCCCTACTCAGAATAGCTAAAAGACGTCAACAACCCCACTGTCCATCAGCTGATGAATAGATGAACTAAATGTGGTCTATCCATTCAGTGGAATATTATTCAGCCATCAAAAGGAATGACGTTCTGACCCATGCCACAAACGGATGAACCTTGAAAACGTGCTAAGTGAAAGGAGCCAGACACAAAAGGCACATATTGTATGATTTCATTTATATGAAACGTCCAGAAAAACAAGTCCATAGAGACAGAAAGCACATTTGTGGTTGACGGGCTGGAGGGAGGGGAGAATGGGGAGTGACTTCTTAATGTGTACAGGGTTTCCTTTGGGGATGATGAAAATGTCTTAGAACTTCATAGAGGTGGCAGTTGGACAACATTGGGAAAGTACTAAAAGCCAGTGAATTGTAGACTTTAAAATGGTGAATTTTATGGTACGTGAACTACACTTCAATTTGGGGGAAAAAAAGGAATCATCTCTAGAGAAACTGACTAGCCCAAGAAAAAGGACCTAAAGATTACCAACAGCTAGGATTCCCCATGGTGAAGCTCAGGTTGACAAGCCTCATGACTTCAGAGCTTACATAATAGCAACAAGCAGGAGAGAAATAAAACAGCTTGGAGAAAATAGTTACCATGTAGGGTGGGGAGAAACCTAGACAGGAAGCTATCAGTTAATGTTCCAAGAAAGATAGGAAAATATTGGTACCATGAAATAATAACAGGATATTATTTAGAAAGAACATTTAGAGATAAGAAAACTTGAAATTAAAAACATGCTATCAGGGACTTCCCTGGTGGCACAGTGGTTAAGAATCCACCTGCCAATGCAGGGGACATGGGTTTGAGCCCTGGGGAAGAGCCCTGGTCAGGGAAGATCCCACATGCCACGGAGCAACTAAGCCCGTGTGTCACAACTACTGAAGCCCTTGTGCCTAGAGCCCATGCTCTGCAACAAGAGAAGCCACCGCAACGAGAAGCTGGTGCGCTGCAACAAAGAGTAGTCCCCACTCGCCACAACTAGAGAAAGCCTGCGCACAGCAGTGAAGACCCAACGCAACCAAAAATTAATTAATTAATTTTAAAAAATGTACTATCAATAGAAATTTAAAATTTAGCAGAAGAGTTGTAAGATTAGGTTGAAGTCTCCCAAAAAGTAGGGCATAGAGACAGGTAGGAAATGGAGATAAGAAAACTAGAAGATCAGTTCTGGAGTCCAATATCCAAATCATAGGAGTTCTAGAAAGGGAAAATAGGCAAAGAAGAGCAGGAAATCACCGGAATAATGTGAGAATATTTCCCAGAATTGAGGTGTGTGAGTTTCCACATTGAAAGGCCTACCAAGTAGTGCCCAGGCACAGTGGACAAGAAGAGACCCACAGTAAAGCACATCTTTGTGAAGTCTCAGAACACCAGGGAGAAAGGAAAGGCCCTTCAGGCTTCCAAAGAGAAGAAGAGTGGGTTATGTGCAAAGAAACAGAAGTAAGGAAGACTTTGAATTCTTCAGCAGCAATATTGGAAAGTATAACTCAGCGGAGCATTGCCTTCCGAATTTTAAAGGAAAATGGTTTCAACCTAGAATCCTCTCGCCACCCAACTGTCAACCAGATGTGAAGTAGACCAAACGTATCCTCAGACACACGTGGCATCAAGAAAGAAGACTGCATGGAGTTCAGGAAGCCAGGAGCTCCAGCACAGAGAGGCCAAAGGGAAGCCTCAGAGGGTGAAACAGAAGAGACTTCCTGAATGAGAGCTGGGTGCATGGCGTGGGGGCGGCCCCAGGATGCACCTGGGGACTCCAGATGTGCTGAGTGTCCTGATCAGACTTTTAAAGACATTGGAGGAAGAGTTTGGGGTTGAATGAGTGATAGATGCCAAGAGAAGTAAGCAAGCAGAATAGACAGCTGTTAAATTAAAGGAAAACAAAACCAAAAATTGTACAGGATAAGAAATCAGAGTAGAAAAGACATGACTTACCTGGGAATAGCATTTGCTGAGTCATAGCAATCTAAACCCTAAACATGGATCTAACCAGAGCAACGCTGTAAACTGAGGGTCTGAGGCAGGGTAGAAGGTGTGAGCGCAGCAGGATGGGGAGGAACGTTCTCGCTGTGGCAGTGTCAGCAGTTAATGCCTGTAACTTTAAAGTCAACAAGTAGCAAGAAAAGGGTGTTTCTCACAGGGGCGGAGGTAAGTACCAAATAACCAAAGCAATTTTTAAAATCAAACACAGTTGCTTGGGAGAAAGGGAGAAAGGTGAGAGACTACTTTTTTCATAACAAACCTTGTCAAGCTGTTTGACTTTATATCAACTGTGTGTATGTATAAAAATAAAAACAAGCATGCCAATAAACACAAGGCAGTGTAGACTGTGGAATCAGAAAGGGACAAATGAAGTTTTAGGTGGATCCCAAGGAAGGCAAAATTATGCTGCTATTATTACCGTTCAAATTCACAAAATGTGTATGTTCAAAAAATTTCTTCAGTCACTATTTCAAGCTGTTCTTTTCAACTTCCAGTTTTAGCTTACTGGTCCTTTCTTCTTGACGTCATTACTAGGAAGAGTTTCCAATTCTGCCTTCAGTAATTTTAATATTTGTACTTTTATTTCCCAAGTTTTGATTTTCCTCTACTTATGATCAAAATGGGTAAAAACCTATAATTAAAAAACAATGAAGATGTGAATATCTGTATGAGATGATGGATACCAGACTGAAAATTGAAGATTCAATGAAGTCAGTTATCCACGTGTTTCAAATATCTGGATACTGGCATGATGCATTAAACATCTGGATGTTTGATTAACATAACGCTTTGTCTGGATGCCTACTGTCAAGTAGATACAGGTTGAGATTTTGTAGTTCTAACAAACACAAAAATGGAAAAAGTCAGCGAGATCTTATGATAATTTTTCTTGCTGCTGAATTCAAAAGAGCGTACTGCCCATCTGTTCGTAAATGTTTTCCCTAGCCAGGAATAGTCTTCTTAGGTCAGTGAGTTGCATTTAATGTTAGAGCATCCTTTCCCTCTCTCTTCAGGCAGAAACAGTGGCTCTCAAGCCATTATCTATGCAAATATTGGGAAGTGGTGCTCAGCACTCCCAGACACAGAAGGCTTTTTGAGCTATTATGGGGATAATGTACATGTGTGATTCAAGTTGATGCTCAGCTGTATCACTGCAGCCTGCAAAATGGTTTGTGTACCGGGCTGTGTTTTTACTTAGGCTTTCCACTTTCTCTTTCCTCTAGAAAGTTACAGAAAGAACTGTTTCTTTATGGTCGCTGATAAACAGTAATAAAGACAAATTCAAAAATCCCTTCTACACTAAAGAAATCAATCGAGTTTTATATCCAGTTGCCAGTATGCGTCACTTGGAACTTTGGGTGAATTACTACATTAGATGGAACCCCAGAATCAAGCAACAAGTAAGTGAAGTAGCAAGTGATGTCGACTGAGTACTACTTCTGGACTTAAATAATGTTATGTAGTATATTTTTTTAAATTTTTATTTTATTTTAAATTTTTATTGGGGTATAGTTGATCTACAATGTAGTGTTACTTTCAGGTGAACAGCAAAGTGAATCTGTTATACATATACCTATATCCACTCTTTTTTAGATTCTTTTCCCATATAGGCCATCACAGAGTATTGAGTAGAGTCCCCTGTGCTATACAGTAGGTCCTTATTAGTTATCTATTTTATATATAGTAGTGTGTATATGTCAATCCCAGTCTCCCAATTTATCCCTCCCCCCACCTTTCCCCTTTGGTAACAATAAGTTTATTTTCTACATCTGTGACTCTACTTCTGTTTTGTAACTAAGTTTGTTTATACCCTTTTTTAAGATTCCAGTTACAGGCAATATATGATATTTGTCTTTCTGTGTCTTACTTCACTCAGTATGGACAATCTCTGGGTTCATCCATGTTGCTGCAAATGGCATTATTTTGTTCTTTTTTATGGCTTTTCAAAAATATTATGAAAGGAAACAGAGCAGACTAAAAAAATTATACTTGCTTTTATTTTTTTTATTTTTTGAGTCCACTTGGCTCAACTATTTTATTGACTAAGCATCTGTTTTTAATGGGGTTTTTTTAACATCTTTATTGGAGTATAATTGCTTTACAATGGTGTGTTAATTTCTGCTTTATAAAAAAGTGAATCAGTTATACATATACATATGTTCCCATATCTCTTCCCTCTTACATCTCCCTCCCTCCCACCCTCCCTATCCCACCCCTCTAGGTGGTCACAAAGCACCGAGCTGATCTCCCTGTGCTATGCGGCTGCTTCCCACTAGCTATCTGTTTTATGTTTGGTAGTGTATATATGTCCATGCCACTCTCTCACTTCGTCCCAGCTTACCCTTCCCCCTCCCCATGTCCTCAAGTCCATTCTCTAGTAGATCTGCATCATTATTCCCGTCCTGCCCCTAGGTTCTTCAGAACCTTTTTTTTTTCTTAGATTCCATATATATGTGTTAGCATACGGTATTTGTTTTTCTCTTTCTGACTTACTTCACTCTGTATGACAGACTCTAGGTCCATCCACCTCACTAGAAATAACCCAATTTCGTTTCTTTTTATGGCTGAGTAATATTCCATTGTATATATGTGCCACATCTTCTTTATCCATTCATCTATGACACTTGCTTTTAAACACAACTTTAGTTATATATTGTTTTTAATTACTAAACCATTTATTTTTAAAATTTATTTAATTTATTTATTTATGATTTTTGGCTGCGTTGGGTCTTCGTTGCTGCATGCGGGCTTTCTCTAGTTGCAGCGAGTGGGGGCTACTCTTTTGTTGTGGTGCACAGGCTTCTCATTGTGGTTTCTCTTGTTGTGGAGCATGGGCTCTAGGAGCGTGGGCTTCAGTAGTTGTGGCTCGCGGGCTTAGTAGTTGTGGCTCGCTGGCTCTAGAGCGCAGGCTCAGTAGTCGTGGTACACAGGCATAGTTACTTCGTGGCGTGTGGGATCTTCCCAGACCAGGGCTCGAACCCGTGTCCCCTGCATTGGCAGGCGGACTCTCAACCACTGTGCCGCTAGGGAAGCCCCACTAAACCATTTATTTTGATTGGTGTTAAACTTACATTTTTCCTGACAACATGAATAATACCATTTTTTTTTACTAAGATGTAAACTAATTTAAAGCTCTGGAAAATTTCTGAGTTTTGATTGTCAAGGATTTTCTTTAATCATTATAAGTTGTTAGACATCATAAGAAGGTTTTTTCCAGCGACTAGACTGAGATGATCCTTTAAGGAAAAGGAACATTTTCTACTCTCTGTTCAGGTGTATGTACTTGTCAGCTAATATCAGAGTGCTCTTTACTGAAGGTCTTTACTTCTAAAGTAAAGATAATTGATCTGTCAAAGGATAGTACAGTCATTTGGCCATTTCTCAGTCCAACATGGCAATGGTGATTTTTGAAGCGAAAGACTGCACATTTTATTAAAGGCACAGTCAGGCTTTCCCTTCTCCCAGCCTCACTGCATCCAAGATCAGAAGGAAAGTCCAGCCTGTTTGTGAGGGCTCAGAAGTATGTCCACTGAGCCATTTGTTCTAAGTGCTCTAAATAGTCAATATTTGCGATTGCTCTCTGTAAAGGTTTGCATGTTTTCCTGCAGTCCCAGGCCAGTCTTGCGTAAGCAGCAGCTTTAATCCCACTACAAATAGTCGGGCAACAGCAGGGCCTGGTGCTCAGTCTGTCCCTCAGTTTGTTTATTCCACTCTGGCAGCTGGCCACACGCCAGTGTGTGTGTGCTCTCTCTTCCCACTGGGGAAATGCACATTTAAGCTGGCCCTCTTGTTTCAAGGTCTCTGCTTGCTTGCATGAAAGCCTTTTGCAATTTTGTAATGGTTGAAATGTGTAGTCTTTTGGAAAGTGACAGATTCCAGGGCTTGAGAACATTCACTTGTTTAGTTTGGGATTTGAGAAGCACACAGAGGGAATGCCTTTAGCATAGCTCCAGCATTTGGAATATCAAGTAAAGAGGAAATGGGAATTTTTACACGGTTCTAAGCAGTGTTACATGGGGTGTGTTCCTTTTCTGAATAAAACATATAGATGAGCACTGTTTGTCCTATAAATTTCACCTTTTCCATATTTATCATGGCTTTTTATAAAACTATTGTTTTTTAGAAAATGTTGACAATTTCTGTACAGATTCTGTAATCTCCCGTCACCCATTTGTACTTGGAGAAATTCTTGAAATTGCAGGCATTTAGAGCAATTCATTTATGATATACAAAGGTAATGACAATTGTGTGACAAGTCAAGTTTGCAGGGACATCACTGGCAGAACTTACTGTGATGTGTTTCTCCCCCTTATTCTCCCAGAGCTTAGGAAAATGGAACTGGGCCAGATAGGAATGCATATTTGTTTGATTGAGGTTTTTATTTTGAGACACTGATTGGTGTGTTTTAGGATCTGTGACATTTACCCGAAGAAAATAACTTACCCTTTCTATATAGATTTTCTGAACATCAAGGGTCCTACACGTGTCTTTATTGTCGCTCTCGGCATCTTGCGTTTTCATCTACCAAATACTGAACATTCCCATGCGTCAGGCACTGAGGGGACCCAGAAATTAAGAAGAGGTGGTCTCTGCCCACAGGGACATAAGCCGATGATGATAAACACTCGAGGAGAAATGTGGAAACGGAAGTGTGAATGAAGTGCATCAGGTTTCCCGAAAGATCTTATGCAGGACATTATTTCATACAGAAATAGATTACAGTCCAATCACATAGGACTTTGCAAATTATATAACGTAGACCTAAAAGAATATCCTTAACCACTGAAATCATTACTCAGTTGTGTGGCCCAGTTGGTATACAAGCAGTTACTGTGGTAAACTACCAGACCGATGCTTACATTTGACAAGCTATGAATAAGCAGGCTTGGTAGTTTTATGTAATATGAGGAAGTTGCTCATGCTGAAAGCCAAAGGATAATTTAGTCACATAAACCTGAGTGGGACCTTCGGCTGCTGGTGAGTCGCATATTGTCCTTTGGGGACCTCTGCACTCCACGTGGCTGTGAACCAGAGTTGCCCTGGGCAGTTCCCGTTTTGCTTAGGATGACAACAAGGACAGACATTCACAGGCTTACCTGGGTGGGATTTAAGTCATTTCCGATAGAAAAGTTAGAACTTCATGCTTCATTCCCCAAGGGAGACGTCGAGGTGTGGGATTTATAGTCACTTGACTACGCATTTCATTTCTCATCATTGTGTCCTTTGCTACACTGTCACAAATGCCCTCTTTCCTATTACATCCTCTAAATTGGTTTTGTTTGTTTATAGACTAATGACTTCTACATATTTTGTACCCATTACTAGATCAAATTGTCTTTTTATTTCTAATAGTTTTCTCACTCTATAGCCTCATCATCGGCAAAAATGATTTTTTTACTTCTCATTTCTTTGTCTTGTCTTAATTGTACTTGCTGGTACAATAACAAACAGATTCTAACAGTCATATGGGAAAGAGAGGTTTTCAAAATAGCCAAGACCAGAAACAGAGCATGCAGGTTCGGAGACTGGGGAGGGTGAGAAAGTGGCGGAGGGGAAAGAATGGACTGTGGATGTTAAATGTTTACTGGTAAGTGGTCCTGGCACAGCAGATGTCACACGTCCACAAAGACCTCCCATTCCCCGTACCTGCTCCTGCCGCCGGCCTCCTCATCGCAGCGCTCGGCAGCTCCATCCTACACGCCCTGCCCAGAAACCTTACAGTCATCCTCCCGCCCGCCCACTTTAAAACAACAGCTTCCTTGAGGCCTAATTGACATATAGTAATCTGTACACATTGCAAGTGTGCAGTGCGGTGGGTTTTCACATGTGTCTCCACCTGTGACACCAGGAGCACAGTCGAGGTTGTGAACATACGCATCCCCAGCAAACGCCCTTGTCACTACAGGTGAGCTTCCGTTTTCCAGTCATCCTTGTCTCCCTGCTCTCTCGTCCCAGGCTGTCAGGAGAGCTTGCTGGGCTCGGCCTTCAGAAACCCGTCCGGCCTCCGAGCCTGGGGCCGTGTGTGGCTGCAGAGCCTTCCAGCTGGACTCTCAGATTCTGAGCTTGCTTCCTTCTAGTCTGTTCTCAGCACGGCAGCCAAAGTGCTCCTTGTGAAATATACCCCCCAGATGCCAGCACTCCTCTCCTCAGCACTGTCCAGGCAGCCGCTCGCCTCCCCCGGGGTCAGAGCCCAGGGCCAAAGCCTCAGACCTCTGAGGCCTTGTGTGGCCCCCGGCCCATGCCTGACCTCTCTGACCTCCTGGCCTGCTCACCGAAGACTCCTGCTCACACACCCTGATTTGGCCACACGGGGCTCCTTGCTCAGCCTCAAGACACTCAGGCATCTGCTTGGTTGCCTCCCTGTTGAGCATGTAACCAGCGTGTCCCCATCTCGCTCACCCTGCTCTGCTTTTCCGTAGTCCTCATCACCTTCCATGTCCTGTGTACCTCACGGGGTTGTCTTCGTTGTCTGTCTGTCTCCCCCTGCTGGAAGAGAAACGCCATAAAAGTAGGCATTTGGGCCTCCTTTGTTCACTGATGGATCCTGAGCACCTAGAGCAGTGGCCGGCCCTCAGTGGAGCACATGCAGAGAAAAATGGGCAAAGGGTATTAACGGGCAGTGCACAGCACTTACTGGGTGTCAGGTGCTCTACCAAGCATTCCTGCTCTGATGCCAATACGCATTTTGGAAAAAACCTTACATTCTGCAAAGTCATGCAGTAAAAAGAACAGGGACTTACAGGAGGGATGGGGCTAGAAGGTAGGAGGAGACCCCTCCAAACCCGTGCACCTCTGTAACCAGAGCGCTGATGAAAGCAGCAATCAGGCCTTGGCAGCCCATAGCGGGTTGAATGGTGGCCTCCAAAAGACACATCCACTTGGAACCTGTCAATGTGACCTTATTTGGAAAAAGGGTCTTTACAGATATAATTAAGTTCAGGATCTCAAAATGAGATCCTCCTGGATTTAGCCAGGCCCTAAATCCAATGATGCGTGTCCTCATAAGAGAAGAGAGGAAGATTTGAGAGACAGACAGGATGAGGCCATGTAAAAACAGAGAATGATTGGAGTGATGTGGCCACAAGCCAAGGAAACCTCGAGCTGCCAGAAGCTAGAAGAGGCAAGGAAGGCTCCTCCCCTAGAGCCTGCAAAGGGAGTGTGGCCCTGCTGACAGCCTGATTTGGGGCTTTCTGCCCTGCAGAACTGTGAGAAAATTAATTGCTGTTGTTTTAAACCATCAAGTTCATGTTCGTTTGTTATGGCAGCCACAGGAAACTCATACACAGTCTTAAACCCCAGGGCTCCTGCCCGCTTCTGTGAGATGCAGGTCCTGGAGAGCATCTGCTTCTGATACAGACCATTCTCCTGACCAGTACAAGTCAGATCCAAGGTATAGCCTTCTTCATCAGCGTAGCGTCTTTGGAACTTCCTTGTTGGTACTCGCAGCTTCAGCAGATAGCTTAATGCAGTGGAAAGCAGGACAGTTCTAGAAGCCACTAGCCATAAAGGAAGGCACTTCTGTAGACTTTCAGCTTTTTTCTTAATGTCCTCATATATTGCTCAAGCTTTCTAGAAGCTTTCCCTTGATCACTTCCGAACCTTAACATGTTGGCAAGGGAGTCTAGGGTCTGTTCTGTTGTATATTTTGACCTGGGTGGTGATTACATTAGTGTATATGTATGCAAAGATTCATTGAGCTGAACATTTTTTAAAGATTTGTGTGCATTACTGTATGTAATTTGTATCTCAGTACAAAAGTTTAAACAATTAACATCCCAGGGATGTTAAATAAAAGTACCAAATATTGGGCTTCCCTGGTGGCGCAGTGGTTGAGAGTCCGCCTGCCGATGCAGGGTACGCGGGTTTGTGCCCCAGTCTGGGAAGATCCCACGTGCCGCGGAGCGGCTGGGCCCGTGAGCCATGGCCGCTGAGCCTGCGCGTCCGGAGCCTGTGCTCCGCAACGGGAGAGGCCACAACAGTGAGAGGCCTGCATACCGGAAAAAAAAAAGTAGCAAGTATTAAATTGGTACCAGGGAGAATCTCATTGTGTTTTGGTGTAACTTCTACCTTTGTACTGCCATCAGTCCCCTATTTGTCAATCAAAGACATCAGTGTTGTACCAGAACAGACTGTATTGACTAACTTCAGTCTCACAACAACCCTGTGGTCTGGGCTGGTTTTATTCCCATTTGACAGATAGGGAAATGGAGGCACCCAGAGAGTTGTTACACAGCTGTTAAGAGGCAGACTGGAGATTCACACTAGGCTGCCCATCAGAGCCACTGCTTTCAGCCATGCATGTGAAAAGATGTGCTAAGGCAGAGTGGTGCAAACTAAAGCTACCATGAGATACCATGTTATACTCATCAAATTGGCAAAAACTCTTTCTCTTACGTTGCTACGTTCTAATGAGGATGTAGAGCTACAGGAATCACCAGATGCCACTAGTGGGAGCATAAGGTCATCTCCCCACCTCAGAGAACAATTGGGCAGCATCTAGTAAAGTTGAAAAGACCATACTGTCCTCTCCAGCAGTTCCTTCCCTACCCACCAGGAAAATTCCTTCGAGAAACATTCACATACAAGTCTGAGGAGATGTGTCCAAAGATGGCCCAGCGTCGCTTATAATAGTGGGGAATATCCCACTATTGGGAATGGATAGATCAGCTGCGGTTTATTCATTCAGCGAATTCAACTGGGATCTGCTTGAGAAAAATAGTCGGATCACAATGTCGGTTGATAAGTACAGAATACCACTATTGATGTAAATTTTCACCAAATAGAGAAGCATGGTGTATTTTGTTTCTGGATATTCATTGAGAGGAAAAGTGTCACAAATCGGCTCAGGAAGGAAGGCTGCATGCCAACCTGAGGAGAGTTGTTGCCTCTGGGAGTGAAAGCAGGCAGCAGGGACAGGTGACACAGGAGCCTGGAGCTGTGCCTGGGTTGATGCATTTTAAAAAGATGCTGACGCATGTGTGTGGATATGTGTACGTGAGTTATTTCTTGGTGGCAAATAGCTGGGTGTTTTTTAATTAATCTTTGTGCTTTTCTGTATTTGTAAATTACGCAGTATTGAAGGAAGTGATGTATGTTAACCCACAACGAGCGGATTTGTTCAGAAAGTGGCAGCCGCAGCAGATGTGGGGCGCAGGCGTGTCATGGTGGTGGAAAGCAGGAACTCACATCTGTGCTTCTTTCCAGCAGCCAAATCCGGTGGAGCAGCGTTACATGGAGCTCTTGGCCTTGCGCGACGAGTACATAAAGCGACTTGAGGAGCTGCAGCTCGCCAACTCTCCCAAGCTTTCCGATCCCTCGACCTCACCTTCTAGTCCTTCGCAAATGATGCCCCACGTGCAGACTCACTTCTAATAAAGGAAATAGCTGACTTTCATTCGGGGCCTCTGTACAGAGTAGGTTAAAATATTTGCCTCCATGTAGAACTTGAACTAACATAATCTTAAACTCTTGAACATGTGCCTTCTAGAATACATATTGCAAGAAAACTACAGTGTCTACACGGCAATTGGAAGAAAGGAGCCCAGATGGGGTTTTGGAAAATGCTGATACCTTCCAAAAGCAGTTTTTGAAAGATAATATTTAAATTATATTTACCTCTTCAGAAATACTATGTGTACAATATGTATTTTGTGGGCCTCATTGGAACAACAACATTTTTAACTAAAGGGGAAAAAATATATGTTTGTGAAATGGATTTACCTCGAACTGCTTATAGTAGTTGCTTAGGGTGATCTAAAAGGAACCCAAATGTGAGAGATGTGTGTTCCTGCCAAAACCAAATCGAGCTCAGCTTCCAAGGCATAATCCACAAGCAAGGTGTTTAAATAATTGCCAAATTTCATACCATCGTAAGTGTGATGACTTAAGGACAAATAGCTGTGTAGATGAGCTTTCCATTATTTTGAAATTTTGGAATGAAGTATTTTCCCCAAGAGAAGCATATTTTTATATTTAAGAAAACTGATAGAGCCCAGTTAAATATGATTTGATTGTTTTTAACATTGCCAGTTCTGTTTCCTAAGTTCTTTCATGAGCTTGCCTAGAATTCTGACCTATTTTCAGGTGGTAGAAACCCCTTCTATAGCACTGTTTGAAGATGTCAGATGCATTATGCTGCTTACGTGAATGTTTTCGCAAACGTTGCTCTAGTCAAACTAGCTGATCTGCCAAAGTGTCGGGTTGACCATCTTGGATGTGTGAGCTGTCGCTAGAGCAGCATCCTTTGAAATAAAAGCCGCAGATGTACATTTGTTGAGCGTATTCTTGAAAGTATGGTGTTTATGCATTTCAATTTCAGTGGTGTTCGACACCCCTCCCCACCCAGGCGTGCATAAAAACTGGTTCTACAAATTTTTACTTGAAGTACCCAGCGGTTTGCTTTTTCAGGTTTTTTTTTGTAGTATTAAATGCAATTTCAAATGCAGTTCTATTTGATATCTGAACTAATTCATTTAGTCAGTATATTTGTAAAAGTTAAGGCTACAGTTAAAAAACAATTAATGTGTTCTACAATGATTTGTAAAGGACTATTTATAGCTAATATGGTTTTGTTTTCAGTGAATTAAGAGAGATTAAATATATCTTTGTAAATTATTTTATGTCATAGCTTAATGGTCTACCAAATAAGACATCTCAAATGCAGTAGTATAAATGTATAAATTTTGTATGTATAAGAAATTTTTTAGACAGTCTCTTGCTTTTTGTAAACGCTGTAAATATTTCATAAATTAACAAAGTGTCACTCCATGAAAAGAAAAAAAGCTAATACTAATAGCTGAAAGGATTCTGTGAAATTTCATGACAAATGTTTCATGGCAATAATGACTAAAGACCTGCTGTAATAAATATATTAACTAAACATTGCACTCTATTCCCAGGGCTGTAACTGTGTATGTGTCTTAAATGTGCATGTTGCCCATCTTACTTGCTTTTCCTGGATCTACTTCACATGCCCTTTATCTTACTAGCAACCTTGTATAGGGCTCTCCCCAAATCCCAGCAATATTGGAAATTTAAGTACATTAACAATGCAGATTTTAAGCCACAGCTACCTTTATTTTTTTAAATGTATTTTATTGAAGTATAGTTGATTTACCATGTGTTAATTTCTGCTGTACAGCAAAGTGATTCAGTTATAAATATATATATATATATATATATATATTCTTTTTCATATTCTTTTCCATTATGGTTTATCATAGGATATTGAATATAGTTCCCTGTGCTTTACAATAGGGCCTTGTTGTTTATCCATCCTCTATATGTACTAGTTTGCATCTGCTAATCCCAAACTCCCAATCCATCCCTCCCCCACCCCCTCTCCCCCTTGGCAACCACAAGCCTGTTCTCTATGTCAGGCCACAGCTGTCTTTATTAAAGTAAGGATAGCTTTCACAAAAGTGCTGGGCTGCAGAGACGCAAGACTTTCAGACTCTGGATGGAGAACACAGCAGTTGACATTAAGGGAGATTAAGGGACTGGTTGAAACAAGTCATACTCGATGTCTCTTTAGGTAAGAATTATTAAAATTCTTCAAATGCAGCCAACTGGAAATTATCTACGCGTGTCCTAAGAACACTAAATAGTTATACTAGTAAACTTACCATTTTTTAAAAATCCAAATAGGACTCTTAAAAGAGTAAGTATCTCTTTTAAAACTATGAGTATTTGAAATGCTCTCCAAGGTTCTTCTTCACACACGGCTGTGTTTCACCCTCACTGTGCCCTCATGGCCACGTGGTATTCTGTTATCCCTGTTTTTCAACTGTGGAGAGCATTGTTGCTGCAGGGGTTCATTGACTTGCCCAAAGTCCCAGAGCATTGAAACAAATGTATGCAGGCATCGAACTGAATTCTGCCTCTCTTGCATTCCCACTGAATAGCCTTAGCTTTGCCTTCTGGAATGAAATAGAATAATCTCTTCCTAGGACAGCCCTTCAAGTCAATTGGAATCATATCTATTTTTGATAATATAACAGGTTTTTCCTAACTATAGTCATAGTACTTTCTGATCTATTTTTGATAATGCAGCAAAGCTCCTCCTTCCAGTTTTGGGGAAGGAATAATACTCAAAAGTTTGAAAATCTGTTGACCAGTATCTCGTCACCTGCAGCCCTCTCTATACGGAATGCAGCTGTCAGTCATGTGGACAGCTCATGTGGCATTTGGGAGCATTAGGCAAAGGCAGGACTACGTAAAGGGAATGCTCTTAAAATACAGGAATTTATTATAGAGTATATACACCTCTGACTGGAGGACATAGCCATTGGTGGCCATTAAAGTAAAATCTGGGGACACCCAAAGGAAATAAATATATGCAGCATGCAGCACAAACAAGAACGAGGATTAGCACATCCGCAGGAAAACCTAATGGTTGAAATAGATTGCAGTTGAATTCTTTTAGGTTCACTAAAGATGTATCACTAAAGCATGCTGCCGGAATACCAATTTTTGAAATGAGTCTAATACTCTGGCATCTATTGGTAGATTTATAACGTAGTTAAGGAATTATTAGTAAAGTCTTTTGTATTAAATATATCTGGAAGATGAAAGATCAGCAAAACAAAGTATTCTCATTTCCTTATGAGGCTCAGATTCAACTATGGTTTATTCCTTATTTGCAATAATTTGTCATTTAAAAGCAAAGGCGATAATGTATTTAAACCATGTAGGGTAGCTAAATGCTTAGTATTTAAAACATGTAAGGTAGCTAAAATGTTCAGACATGACCATTAAGATTTAGTTTGTTTTTCTAGTAGTTACGGAGAACACGGCTTATGCATTTATAGTGGGTAATACGTATGTGCTTCTGAAATGGACTGTTCCTCAGTGCAGTCCACATAAATTACAAAAGAAAATTGTTCATCTCATTTCGGGAGCTTTATGTCACAAACCTGTATTAGAAAGAACCCTGGTCGGGACGTGTGGGGACCTGGGTTCCTGTCTGGGCCCTGGACCTGCTTCTTGGATGGAAGATGTGAGGCCCTCCCAGCACCCCCTTGAGAGGCCCGGGAGGAGGCTTTAGTGTCCATCTGCTCAGTGAGGGTATGGACTGCACGTTCTCGAAGATTCCTTACAAGTCAAACAGCCCTTGTCAGAAACACATTTTCATCACTTATGCACATACAATATTTATGGTAGAAGATGGCATTGGCCCTGTGTATTAGTTTCCTGTTTCTGCTGTGAGAAATCACCACAAACTTAGCGGTGATTTATTATCTTCCCCACACATTTATTCTCTTACAGTTCTGGAGGTCTGAAGTCTGAAATTAGCCTCCCTGGCCTAAAGTCAAGGTGTCAACAGGGCTGCGTTCCTTCTGGCAGCTCTAGGGGAGAATCCTATCCTTGCCTTTTCCAGCCTCTAGTGGCCGCCTGCTTTCCTGGAGTCGTGGCCGCTTCCTCTGTGTCTAAAGCCAGCAGCACAGCACCTTCAAATCTCTCAACTCTGACTCTTCCGCCTCCCTTGTTGACATTTAAAGGACCCTAGCGGACTCCTCTGGCTGTCCAGTAGTTATGACTCCACGCTTCCACTGCAGGGGGCACAGGTTTGATCCCTGGTCGGGGAAATAAGATTCCCCGTGTGGCCAAAAAAAGAAAAAGGAAAAAAGGAACTTGGTGATTATATTGGGCCCCTCTGGATAACCTAGGCTGCTCTCCCCACCTCAGAGTCAGAGAATCAGCAAACTTAATGCCCCCTTGCTGTGTAAGGTAACACAGAACAGGTTCCAGGCATTAGGATGTGGACATCTGGGGAGGCTATGATGCTGCTACCACACCTCAGTCCGTGTTGGCAGATGATGGTGGGCCTGCAAGCTGAGAGGTCAGACGCACTCTCCTGTTACCAGCTATAAAGTGACTCACAATTAGTGAAACAACTAGCTCAATTCACTTCGTTACATCTCAGGAGATATTGAGACTTAGAGTTGCCTCTGACTTTATTCCCTATTTCTATCCTCGCATCTATCTAAAGCCAGACCATGTACTTTCAACCCCCTTGGTCCCTGAATGGAAGAAAGGGAGATATTTATTGGGGGCATATGTGCCAAACTCTGTACTATTTAGCCTCCCCACAACCTTATAAAATTGATAGGCTTGGTTTTTTAGGGTTTTTTTGTTTGTTTTGGGGTTTTTTTTGGGGGGGTCGTTTTATAGATGAGACTAAGAACCAGAAGTGTTTTTTTTTAGACAATATTTTCGATAGTATTTTTTTAGACAGTATTTATCAACAAATACTGTCTACTATGACCCAGACCTGTGTCAGCTGATCTTTGTTGGGAAACAAAACTGAGTAAAACAGTGGCCTCCTTTGAGTGTCTGGCCTAGTAGGAAGACAGTTCAGTTAACTGGTAATTCCCATGCAGGGTGCACCCTGCTCTAACAGAGGCAGATTGGGGGGCTTTGGGGCCAAGATAGGGGGTCAAGGAGGAACTTCTTGGGAATGCAGTCAGAACTGAGTCTTCTTATTTAAATAGGAGTTCGGTGATATCAGAGGAATGTACATTCGAACCACAGTGGGATACCACCCCACACCAACATATTGGCAAACCTTTTAAAAGTCTGGCAGGGCTTCCCTGGTGGTGCAGTGGTTAAGAATCCGCCTGCCAATGCGGGGTACATGGGTTCGAGCCCTGGTCCAGGAAGATCCCACCTGTCGCAGAGCAACTAAGCCCATGTGCCACAACTACTGAGACTGTGTGCCTAGAGCCCTATGCTCCGCAACAAGAGAAGCCACCACAACGAAGAGTAGACCTGGCTCACCGCAACTAGAGAAAACCCACGCGCAGTAACGAAGACCCAACGCAGACCAAAAAAAAAAAAAGGCACTAATCCCATCATTTCAGGGCCCTAGCCTTATGACCTTATGACCTAATCACCTCCCAAAGGCCTCATCTCCAAATACCTCAATACCAATTTGAGGGTTAGGGCTTCAATATAAATGGTGGAGGTGGGGGGAGAGACACAAACATTCAGTCTATAATAGTGGGTTAAACATTTGAATCTGGAAAACCAGAAGCCTGCAAGAGGTGGGTTTCCAGTGTATTTGGAGATCTTCCCTTCCTTCCTCCCAGTTCTCCTCACCCTGTCACCCTTTCACCCCAGGCTCATCCCCTCGTGGGTGTTAGGATGGCTGCTGGGGTTTCAGGCATCACATGCTCACAGTTCAGTTGGAAGTTATTAAGCTGGGAGGGCAGGATGGGTTTGGGATGGGAACTAGTAACTCCTTGTCTACAGGTCTGCCTTTTATCAGGATGGGAAGTATTCCCTTTATATTTCACTGGCTAGACTTGAGTCATAGGTCATACCCAGGGCAATCACAGGCAAAGGGGCTTAGCCATGATTCCCATCCCCGTCCCCAACTAAATCAGGGGTGGGTTGAGAGGGGATGAGCCCATTGGATATGCAAACCCTAATAAAATGAGCAGGAAAATAAATATTGAACAGGAATCAAATGTCCTAAATGCCTTTATCATCAGCTACTGCGTTGATTTTCACAAGCGGTGATTTAGCTGACAGAAGTTAAATGTTACTGTTAATATAAAGCAAGGGCGGAAGTTCCGAGGGCGGTATCAGAACACTTGGTTGCCCTACAGACGGCTGGGTAAGAACGGAGTGAGGATGGGTTGCTAAAATGTGTGGGATTGCTCGGGGTTGGAGACGTCAAGACCAGGGAGGCCCAGGGGGCCTGGGCTTCTCCCACCACCAAACTTTTCTGGGAAGGAAAACTGAGGGAAAACAAATCACGCTGAGTAGTTGAATTTCCCTAAACATTTTTTTTTTTTTACCCTGCATCTCTAATGTCAGTATGGTAGTTTCCTGAGCAGAGCACGTTCTTTCTGCATAATCCATTGGTGGATTTCGACCCCAAGTGGCTGGGGACGTGCCCGGTCGCCCTGTCCCTACCTCGCCGGCTGGCAGCCCGGGCGCCCAGGTGGGGTTCGGGCGGGGCGGGGGGGGGACCCGGCTCCTGGACGCGCGCCGCCCTCCCCGCCCCCCGCCCCCCGCGCGAGGCCTTGTGGGTAACGCGGGGCGCCAGGTGACAGCTAATGGCGGCGGCCGCCTGAGCCGGGCGGGCGGCAGACCGGGGCCGCCAGAGGCGCGTGGCTGGACCTTCCGGGGCGCCGCTCCCCTCCCGACGGCGGCTTCCCCGTGGCGGCGGGCTCGGCGCGCCATGGACAGGCCGGCGGCGGCGGCGGCGGCGGCGGGGGGCGGCGAGGGCGGCGGGGGCCTGGGCCCGGGGCCGGCGGGCGGCAGGAGGCCCCCTCGGGCCGCGGGGGCCCCCGCCGCCGGCTCCCGGCAGCCCAGCATGGAGACCCTGGACAGGTAAGCGGGGCCCGGCCGCCGCGGCCTCCCGGTCCCCGATTTCCGAGGGCCCCGCGCGAGGCCCAGCTGCCCCTTCCTCGCGCGCCGGGCCGAGGCCAAGCTGGGGCGTCCCCCTCCCGCGTCCCCTCTGGAGCCCCGGGAACCCCCGCCTGGTCCCTGGGGCCCGCACCTGGCTCACTTCCGCCTCGCGCCGGAGGTCCCCGCACCCTGAGGGGCTTCACAGCTGTCAAACCGCGTCCCAGGCCGCCTCCTACTGCACCTTGGAGCCACCTCGGCAGCCCTTGCCCCGGCCACGAATCGTTTGGGAGGAAATTTCACCCCGGCTCCCCTTTTTTAGCGTGACCTTGCCTCGTGTGGTCTGAAGACCCAAATCCCGCCGCCGCTGCTTGGGGTCTTTGATGCTGGGGTTGGTAGGGGGCAGTTGGGGGACGGAACCCCGTGGGTGTCGGGCTGGCGCAGATAGAGGCAAAGATACCCTCATTTGAAAAGCTGGGATGGAAAACTTCCAAACTGCTCCCGATTCGAGAACACATCATCGTTTACTTTCAGTTCTTCACACTTTGAAGGAACCGGTTCATTGTTTTCACAAACACGTAAGGCTACTGCTTCTTAGGCAGTCTGAGAACTAAGATGAATCAGTTAGAAGCACAAACCGACCAGATCCAACTGGGAGGGCCACCCTGACACTCTGGACAAGGGGTGGGTGATCCCATAGCCTGGAACATGCAGCTTTTCCACATCTTGGCCATTTCGCTGACGCTAAAGTGCAATTAGGCGAGACATACTGTTGTAACGCCACTGGGTCAGTTTCAGATGCTGGTTCCTGCCTGTCTTAGTCACACCCCTGAGCTGAACTTTTGGGAGTTTCCAAAGGCAGAGGAACAACTAGAAACATTCCCTTTGTTTCTACCTCAGTGTAATTACAATGTATTTTAATAAAGTAATTACCCAAGTGGTCAGCTTCACTGAAAACTAATCACAGTCAAGACAGTATGTGGAATGGTCAGGGTTTCACTCATCTGCAGATACTCTGCAAAGTATGAGGGCTTGGAGAGTCAGAGAATAATGGCCGACGGCTTTTGCTCTCTGGCTTACCATCTAGTGGAGAATACAAACAAACCAGCCATTGAAATCAAGTGTGATAAGTGCCAGGGTGGAGGTACGCTTGGAAGTGCTCTGGATGTGGTGTGCGTGGGAATCATCTGAGAAGCTTTTTAAGAACTCCAGGTGGCCAGACCCCAGTCCTGAGGCTTCTGATTTAGGAGGTTTGGGTGTGAGGCCCAGGTGTTAGAATTTTTCAATCGTGATCCGCTGCCTCAGTTGTGATCCACTGCACTGTGGTACACGGAGGTGGGATATTCGCTTCAGTTTTTAGTGGCGGGACGGGGGCAGGGGACGCTTTTTGGCCACAGGAGTGGAACGTGCAGCCATGTGGGCTGGATGCTGGATGTGGGGAACTGATAATAGAGAAGACTTGTGGGAAGGCAGGAGCTAGATCCTGAAGGGGCCTGTGTTCCTTCCAAGGAATTGTGCCTTTGTCTTCTGGGCCGATGCTTCTCTGCTCAGTTCTGTATAACCTGAGTCAGGATCACCTCCAGTGCTTGATTGAAACGCAGACTCTTGGATCCCACCCTAAATCTAATCCACCATCTCCTGGGTAGAGCCTGAAATTCTGCATTTTTAATAACCACCTTAGCTACAAGTAGGGTGGACTTTGTGGTCTCTTTGGCACCAGATGGTACAGGGTACTGGTCGAGCCAGTGTAATTATCAGTAGCATCCTTCTGCAACTCACAATAGTGTCTTGGTTCAGATGAGAAATTATATGGTCACCCTAGTTATGGGGGGCACAAAAGGATTTCCATCAGGGGAGCTACAGGATGGGGTAGGCATTTGAGAACAATTGCTGTGCAGTAGTGTTGTGAATGGACTGCAGGTGGGCCATCTCACTGAGTTGGGTTAAGTTGGTTCTGGAAATGCTAATCTCTCAGTCATTTATTCTGCAAATATGAGTGCCTGCTCTGTGGCCGGCACTGTGTTAGGCCGGCCTGAGGATACATCAGGGAGCACACACGCACAAATCCCCGCCCTCGTGGAGCATCTTTTTAGTGTGAGAGAGAGAGACAAAAGAACACGTCACACGTGTTCTATGTTAGGTGCTGGGGGAGAAAAGTCAGCTGGGAGCAGGTAGGAAGTTGTGGGGCTGAGCACTCTGGGCAGTGGTTGGAATTTTGTGCCGGGTGGTCAGGAAGAGCCTAGTTGAGAAAGGTGGCCTTTGAGTCACACCCCAGAAGAGGTGAGGGGCCTAGTCATGCACATATCCAGGTGGCAGCACAGGCCTGCGCTCCCTGAGGCGGGAGGGTGAGCCAAGGGTTCAGGGGTCAGTCAGGAGACCAGTGTCACCAGCAGGGAGGGAGCTAGGGAGACAGCAGTAGAGGACAAGCTCAGAGAGGTCACAGGGGCAGATGCTGTGGATTTCAGGACGCTCTCTACGGCTGCTGTGTGGACAACGCACCGGAAGGAGAAGGAGTAGAGTCAGAGTCTAGCAGGTGGGAGGCTGTCGCAGTTATCAAGGCGAGAGAGGATGGTGGCTGCGACCGGAGCCGTGGGCTGGAGGAGGGGAGAAGTGATCCAATTCAAGATATCATTTGAAGAAAATCTGCAGGGTAGAGCCAGTAGGGTTTGCAAAGATTGGTTGTCGGGTATGAGAGAAGAAAAATCAAGGACAATCCCAATGTCTTCGGCTTGTGGAAAACAATGTTGCTGAGATGGAGAAGCTTCCACGTGGAGTGGGGTTAGGAAGTTAGCAGGCTCTCAGCCCTGGATTTAACAGTAATGAGATGTCAGTTGGATTTCCCAGAGCACATGTCAAAGAGGCAGTTGGTTTATTTAAGCCTGGAGTTCAGGGCTGGTGTCTGGGCTGGAGTCACCAGCGTAGAGGTGGGGCTTAAATTCACAAGGCGGGAGAACACCAACAGATGATGGGCGTGTGGAAAAGCTGGTTGGGATAGGGATGGGCAAGGCGCGTTCTTATGATACTTAGCAGGTAAGAGTGACGAAACTCGGCGAGCATTCAGATGTGAGAGCGAAGTGGGGCCTGGGCTCCAAGGTAAACCCCAGCTTTGGGGCCTGGGGCCCCTGGATGAGGCTGTGCCTTGCCCTGACTTAGGAAACGTGAGGGCTGGAGGAGCAGTTTGCAGGCTGGGCGGCTGATGCTGGTCTAGACACGTGGAGCCGGCAGGGTCTCTGGGACCGACTAGTGGAGCTGTCTCATGGGTTCCTCGGCGTCCAGATCGGGGAGTCCAGACTGCAGAAACAAAGCTGGGAGCTCCCAGACTGCAAGTGACTGTTGCCACCAGGAGTGTGGAGGGAGACTGCACTGACCAAAGAGCAGAGAGGGGAGAGGAGACGTGGCCTTCCTCCTCAGTCCTGTCGTTGTGACCGGCTCTGGTTCACGTTCTTCTTTTAAGAGACCCCCAGAGTAGACCTTGGCTCTGCAGCTGTGGCTCAGCCGTGGACCGTGGGCCCTCCCCTCTCTTCTGAATACCGTACTTCTCTTAATGCTGATGGAGCTGTGGGCCTGCAAGAGGATGTGGCTCACTCAAGGTCACGGAGCTAGCTGGTGCCAGAAATAGGACCCGGAGCCAGGCCTCCTGTCTACCAGCCCACCATGCCACACTGTTTATAACTCTGTTGACCAGGATGCTTCTGGTTGCAGGTACCAAAAACACAAATCATTCTAGCTGCAGCCAAAAAGGAAGTGTGTTGGCTCCCATCACTGCTGCAGCCAGGGCGAAAGATGGCCACAGGCACATTCAGAACCAGAGTTGCAAACAGTGTGGATGAGGCTTCCCATCTCTGTTTTCTTCATGTCTTACTCTCTATCTCTGTGGGTGCCTCGAGGTGGTGGACGTGGGGAGTGGCCTCCGCCAGTGCTGGGGGCGGGTCTACACAGCTCCAGGTCCAAGAGGAAAGCTTGGGGTTACTCCCCTCCAAGTGGAGCAGAATCCTATGAAATGCAGAGGGGCAGCTCCCTACCGTGGAGAGAAGGGTCCTCATTAGAAGGAAGGGGAATGGAAGCTAGAGGATAGCAGCAGCCCCCTCCAACCCACCCCGTCTGCGGTGGGTGAACAGGTGGGTTCCTGCTGTTAGATTTGCGCTCAGGCCCAGGTGCTGGCAGAGGAAAAGGCAGCTTGGCAAGAAAAGTATGGGAGAACCGGACAATAAAGGTGCCTTAGCCTTTAAGAGGAAACTGATATCCCTCCCTTTCCCCTCCTTCTTCCTCTTAGTTATTAATTGTGGTAAATAGAGTCTTGGTGTATGACGGGAATGTCTGCCCATTTAGCGAATGTTTTGACTTATATTTTCGGCCCCACAGATAACTACTAGGCTGCCCTGGTCGGAGAATGCAATTTAGATCGCTCGTAGAGCACATGAAATGTCTTTATTTCACTAGTTACGTTATTTTACACACTGCCTGGGGATTCCAGGTTTTTTTTATCCTTCCAATACACGAGTGTGGATTTAATTAGTGATGAGATTTTCAAAGGTCTGGAACACTGTTTACAGTGAAAGCTACCTGCAAGGTAAACTTTCATAAGTATCTTTTGCCCTTTTACTTGATTTCTTCAGCGCTTTCATGAGTTGGGAGAGGAGCCTGGCCTCTGGAGGCAATTTTCAATTCCCTCAGTGCTTACTTTGCTTACGTGGTCCTTTAAGTCAGGTGAGCACAACCCGACCACTTACCAGCTGTGTGACCTTAGTCAAACGCTAGGGCCTTAGTTTTCTCCTCTGTAAGGTGGGTCACCGTGAGGCTCGGGTGAGGCTGTGTGCAGAAATGTGTTGAACATTTGAGAGCAGCACACAAGCGCGAGATGCCATTTTCTCTGCGTCCTTGTGTTCTCGTTTAAGGCAGTGGCGAGCGTCTGTGGCGCTGGCCTCTGTTTCGCCCTGTGGTTCGGTGAGTTGGTCACCGTTGGTGGTACCATATCCTGGAAGGACAGCCCCACCACTTTCTGACGGGCCACGTCACCACTGCACCTCAATTTTCTCATCCCAGAAACCTGTTGGCTCGTCCCCGTTCTGCCTTCTTATCACATGTGGTTGTCAGGCTCTGATATCATAATGGACTGGAAGAGCCTTTTGTAAGTTGTCAGAGCACTTACAGAAATGTAAGGTCTCATTATTACTACACACAGGACATAACTTTTCTAGTCTGTTCTTTTTAAAATCATACAATCAGCTTTGCTCCATTAAGAGTCACTTTGATTCACTTGAAATTACATCGTTTTCTAGATTTAAAACCACCAGCATGAAAGTGATTGCATTTTTGAAAAGCATATGCTGTAAGATAAATATTTCACTTTAGAATTAATTTTCTACTTACATTAAGAATATTCACTCTATATAATTGTAATTGAGTGATATTTTATTAAATGCTAGAAAATAACATGCTTAACTGTCTGAGGCCTAGAATCTTAACCTTAAAATAAATTGGTTGATTCATTTCAAGTCAACCTGGAACCTAATCTTACTTCCTAGTGGTCAGTCGATATTTCAGTTCTTACATTAAATGTAAAGGTAACCGAATAGTCTAATTAAAGTTCATTCTCTAAAAAAAGAAATGTACATATATCCCTAGTCAGTGCTCATTTTTCTCACTCAGAGGCTATGTCTTAAAATATTTTAATTGCACTATTTCTTTTAGTCCTACAGGATCACATGTTGAATGGTGTAAACAGCTTATAGCTGCTACAATTTCTAGTCAGATTTCAGGTTCAGTGACATCAGAAAATGTATCCAGAGATTACAAGGTAAGCGGAATTGAGTCCTTAATTCATTTTCAATATGCTAAGTAGCCAAGAAGCATTGCAGTTTTAATTCGAGTGAGACTTTGGCCCCTTGATGCTCACCGGCCATTTCCTTGGGAACAAGGGTGAAAGGTTCTCTGTTGTTAGAGATCTGAACTTTAGAAGAGACATTTTTACCAGTATCTAGTATATGTGATCATAGTTTTATAATTGAGAGGAAAAGCTGACTTTAGATTATGATCATTCTTTTAAAAATCCAGATCCATTTTATTATTTTATTATATATTGTATTTTTAGATTTGATTATAATAAATGCCTATATTTTCTTTATTAGTATTCTGAATTTCAGAAAATGTCTGATAGATAGTATTTCCCTAACGTCACAATTTGTTTCTGTATTTATGTACTACCTATGGGTTTTCAGCATTAATATGTGATACTAGAATGCAAAAAACTTGCAAAATCTCAGGAATGTTGTATGGGCAGCCTCATTTTTTAGTCCTTATTGAATTGAGAAATCTCTTCTTGTTTATTTTAAAAGTTGGATTCCCTGCTTATTCTAAAGTTAAGAGTGATAAGCTCCTTGTCAGCAGAGACTGGGGCTCTTTTTGTCACCACTGCTCCCCCAGCACGATCCTGGAACATAACAGGTGCTCAATAAATTCTTGTTGAATCAATTAACAAATAAAACGCTTGCGTGCTCCATCTTTGTTAAGGCTAAAGACTAACTTTGTTTTAATGTCAAGAAACTATTAACAGGTACATTAAGTGAAACCATGTTTACATTTCAGTAGTACAGTTTGCTTCAATTGAGGATTCCGTTTATTATAGTCATTTTTGCCCACTAGTAAGAGAGAATAGATTTTCACAAGTATGTATGAATTACATTTTAGTATCCTGTCCTACCCTAGGTCAACAGCTCTCAAAATCAGTCCTTGCCATGCATCAAATCTTACAAAGAGTTCAAGAGCTACGATAACGATCTTAAGTCATTCTTAATAGCTGTCCGTGTTGAAGGGCTCTAGCCTCACTTTCTCTTTAGCCCGTCCTGTAACAAGTGCAGAAACTGACTCCAGGGGCTGTGTAATTGAGATTTGGCTATGGTGCTGGACTTGCTTCGTCCAAACCATTGGATGCTGTTGCTTATGCCTCCCAGAGGAAAGCATGGCTGGAGATGAACAGAAATTGGATAATATGGCCAGCCAGAAGAGTGGCAGTATAGTTCTTGATAGGTTTCTCCGCTATCTGGTTTCCATGTTTGCCCACGTAGGAGGAGCTGGGGCTCCTGTTCCTCAGAATCTGACTGGGCAAAACGTGACTGCTGTTTCCAGGTGGGAGAAGCATTTGCTGCATCACCTATGCCTCAGTGGCTGGTCACTGGGCAGCTGCTGACCCCACTGGTCCCAGGCGCCCTCTTACCCCACGTTAGCGGAGAAACTGCCCTACTGAGTGGAGAGGCTCAAGGACCCATATTGGCAGAGAATAGCTCTTAGACCTCGGATTGATTTTCTTTATGGACAATTATGTGTTAACTGTAAGGTTTTCATTATGGTTGAATAGTTGTTAGTGCTGTGTGGGTTCTAGAAAAGGGTGGTGACTGTGTGCATAGGTGTCTAACCTCTACATTAATAGATAAGATGAATCTATACTTTAACATGAAGCAACTAAGGTTTTTAAAAAATTTTTTTAGTTTATTTACGAATTTTGTATAGCAGAATTAGCTCGTGTTGGAATGGTTTAACAGATGGTATTCAAAGAAAAAGAAGGCTTTTCTATATTTTGTAAATTGAATTTTAAGTACCTACATCAGATCATTGCTAAAGCTTTAGATGAATTATTGTAAGAGAGCATTTTTTAATCATTGTCTTTGTTAGATTCGCCCTGTAACCAAGTCTGCAAATTTGGTGTTAAATTTATAATTCAGGAGTTGTTATGTTTTCTTCAAGGAGAGAGTTCTTTTAAATAATAAAAGCATAAAATATTTATAAACCACAGATAATTTTACATGCTATGTGTAAAGTAGTTCTTAGAATGAGGGTAACCAGCGTGGGCCTTTGGGACACCTCTGGCATGGGAGCCACGCATGGGGTTGGCCCTGAAGAAGGTCCAGATACAATTCCTTGAGGATTTAATGTGCAGTCATCCATTGATAATATTTGAAATTATATATTGTGCAAATATCTTATTTGAAATACGCACTCAACTTGGGGGTTAATTTATTATAGGTTAAACTCAGTGTCAGTAATGAAATGGGAGCAGATGTTTCTGTGGAGCAGAGCCCTTGCACCTCGATTTGGAGCGCTGACTGTGTTCTCAGTTGTAGGCTGCAGCAGCATCCTCATCAGCCCTCTAGCACGTGCAGCACTCTATGGTTTTGTAATACTCTTTTGACATATCATCCATTTACTTCTTAAAACAACCCAGTGAGATGGCTTTTATTATAATCATCATTTAACAGATGAGGAAAGCAAGGCTCAGAGAGGTTAAGTGACTTGCTTAGTATCATGCAGTTAGACTTGGGGTTTGAACCCAAGTCATCCTATTGAAAAGCTAGAGTGATTTTTTAAAGTTTGTACTGCCTTCCTGTTCACTTTTTTTCAAAATGTGGCCCTTGGGTGTTCCCGCACCAGCACTCCCTGGGGTGCCTGCAGAAATGCAGCTTCCATGGTCCCCGTCCCCTCAGTGAATCAGAATCTCTGAAGGTGGGGAACAGTGTGTCTCATGCATTTCTTTCTTTCTTTTTTTTTTGATGGTGTATTGTTACTTATTTTTACAAGATTGGGATTATATCCTACACATTATTGTTAAATTTGCTTTTTTTAAATTGGAGTGTAATTGTTTTACAATGTTGTGTTGGTTTCTGCTGTACAATGAAGTGAATCAGCTATGTGTATACATATATTCCCTCCCTATTGGACCTCCCTCCCACCCCCCACCCCATCCTGCCCATCTAGGTCATCACAGAGCACCGAGCGGAGCTCCCTGTGCTATACCACAGATTTCCACTAGCTACCTATTTTACACGTGATAGTGTATTTATGTTAAACCTAATTTCCCAATTCATCCCCTTCCACCCCTGTGTCCACACGTCCGTTCTCTATATCTGCGTCTCTATTCCTGCCCTGGAAAAAGGTTCATCTGTACCTTTTTTCTAGATTCCACATATATGCGTTAATATACGATATTTGTTTTTCTCTTTCTGACTTACTTCACTCTTTATGACAGACTCTAGGTCCATCCACCTCACTAGAAATAACTCAATTTCGTTTCTTTTTATGGCTGAGTAATATTCCATTGTATATATGTGTCACATCTTCTTTATCCATTCATCCGATGATGGACACTTAGGTTGCTTCCATCTCTGGGCTATTGTAAATAGGGCTGCTATGAACATTGTGGTACATGACTCTTTTTGAATTATGGTTTTCTCAGGGTATATGCCCAGTAGTGGGATTGCTGGTCGTATGGTAGTTCTATTTTTAGTTTTTTAAGGAACCTCCATACTGTTCTCCACAGTGGCTGTATCACTTTACATTCCTACCAACAGTGTAAGAGGGTTCCCTTTTTTCCACACCCTCTCCAGCATTTATTGTTTGTAGATTTTTTGATGATGGCCATTCTGACTGGTGTGAGGTAGATACCTCATTGTAGTTTTGATTTGCATTTCTCTAATAATTAGTGATGTTGAGCATCCTTTCATGTGCTTCTTGGCCATCTGTATGTCTTCTTTGGAGAAATGTCTCTTTAGGTCTTCCATCCTCATGTGTTTCATTCATTCATTCATTCATTTATTTAATTTTATTTTATTTCATTTTTGGCTGTGTCGGGTCTTACTTGCAGCCCACAGGATCTTTGTTGCAGCATGTGGGATCCTCCGCTGTGGTGCGCAGGCTCCTCATGGCAGCGTGCGGGTTCCAGAGCCCATGGGCTCTGTAGTTGTGGCATGCGGACTCTCTAGTTGTGGCATGCGTGCTCAGTTGTTGCGGCGGGCGGGCTTAGTTGCCCCGCAGCATGTGGGATCTTAGTTCCCCGACCAGGGATCAAACCTGCGTCCCCTGCATTGGAAGTCAGACTCTTAACCACTGGACCACCAGGGAAGTCCCTATTTATTTCGTACAATAAATTGTAAAAAGTTCAGCTTCCCTAGGTTTATATCTGTTGAAATTGGTGATGAGACCATACATTTCTGGTACATTCCCACAAACCTGAATAATTAGCAACTCAAGTTAGATTTTAGAGTACAATTGTTTTATTATTTACCCATGTCATAAATTGACAGTTAGCTTAGGGTCAGATCACCCAAGGTGTGGTAAGAATATCACTGGAATCACGAGATGAGTTTAGATGATATGCCCATGGACATGTTTTAACAGGTATGTAATTATTTTAATGTGTAGTAGGAAACCTGGCACATCAGACTTGTGATTTAATGGGTATTATTGCTTAAAGCCAGGCGAAATATGAAAAAAGAGTGGATTTAAAGTCAACATAAAGGGTTTCCCTGGTGGCGCAGTGGTTGAAAATCCGCCTGCCTGTGCAGGGGACACGGGTTTCGAGCCCTGGTCCGGGAAGATCCCACATGCCACGGAGCAACTAAGACCACACACCACAGAGAAGAGTAGCACCCACTCGCCGCAACCAGAGAAAAGCCTGCGCGCAGCAACAAAGACCCAACGCAGCCAAAAATAAATTTTAAATAAATAAATAAAGTCAACATAAAGATAAATACTAATATTACTACAGGTGATATGCATATAGCAAACCAGACTTGTAGAGGTGTTATATAAGATGACAGAAGTTTGGAAAACATGGTCCCTGTTGAAAGAGTAGATAGCTATTATGTGGATTATGGATTAACTAAATTAATAAATGTATGCCTTAATGCCAAGTCATCCTGAAGATTTACCTGATAATTAAGACTACTAGAAGAAATGTAATAAAATGTTTTGTTTGCCCACCCCCTTACTACTAACTCAGTTGCTTCCATTTTTAACAGGCTAAGAAAGAGTACAGATCTCTCTCTTGAATTTGTCAAAACATTTAAGAACAAGATCTGAATGTAATGTTCCAAAGATTAGATGAAAAAATACAGTTATAACTTGTAATGAAATATTTTTAGGAACTGTTAGCAGAAGTGACACAGTTGATCAGCTTCCATTGTTTGCAAAGCAGAACTAGGCCAAGAAGAGGGAACATGGTGGAGTAGTACAGACGGTGCTGGTTAGCTTTGTGACCTTGTATAACCTCTGAGTGCCTGTTTCCTTTTGTGTAAGGTTAAGAGAATTTGGTTTAGATTTGAAGTCTCTAAATTCCTTTCTTTCTAGAACATTCTTCAATTCTGTTTTGTCCAAAAGGATTTGATTCTGGCCAGCCTTCAGGAAATTAGGACATTATAGTTTTAATGTGATCATACTCTTTCCTCTGGCTCCAACGTCGTCGTCATCAATCATCATCATCACCACCACCACCACCCCTCTGTCCCTCTCCTCCTGTTTCTCCTACTGTCATCCCTGCACACACATTAGCTAGATCTCTTCCATAAACATTCTGAAGAAAAAGGAGAAAATGGAGAGAGTCCTATACTAAATTTAATCATTTAATAGGTTAGTACAGTGATTAAACTCTGGATCCTAAACAAAAGTTTCCAGAAGGGCTTTGGAGGGAAGTGGATGCAGTGTGTGGGAAAGGCTTCATTATGCTTGAGCTCGGTCTTAGTTAATGCTTCTTTTTTTTTTTTTTTTTTTTTTTTTTTTTTAAGGTACGCGGGCCTCTCACTGTTGTGGCGTCTCCCATTGTGGAGCACAGGCTCCGGACGCGCAGGCCCAGCGGCCATGGCTCACGGGCCCAGCCGCTCTGCGGCATCTGGGATCTTCCTGGACCGGGGCACGAACCCGTGTCCCCTGCATCGGCAGGTGGACTCTCAACCACTGTGCCACCAGGGAAGCCCAATACTTCTTAAATTTAGTACTAGTCTAGAAGGAGGGAAGCTTGAGCACGATCTTTTCAAATCCATGACCATAGTCCACTGTTAATAGCTTGGCCTCGTGATCTGTTTATTAAATCAGAGTTTGCAAACACAGATGTCTACAGGGTATAGCTAACAAGCTAAACAGACATGGCTGTGGAGAACTGGAGACTGCAGCATGTCCCCCTAAAAACAATTAAATTACAAAAACAACCCTGCTACTGCCTGTTGGAGCAATAGGCCTCCAGTTTGTAACCACTGTAATGTCAAAGTACTATCCTATCTCTCAGGATTACTTGTGGAGTAGAATTATTTCTTAAAAATATCAAGATTTGGGCTTCTGCTTCTGGAAAGATGGAGCAGATGTACTTTTTTCTTATTTTTCACTCTCAGTACAAATAAAAACCCTGGACATTATCTATAAAATAGACGTAAGAATGCCTTGAAAGGTAGAGAGAAGAAAGCAGACTAGTTAGGGACCTAAGGAACGACAGGGTGGTGCTATCCCTGGGTTATGTTTTTGCCATATGTAACCCAGACTTGTTGCTGAAGAAGCCAGCAACCCAGAAATGCCAACGGGTACAGACAAGAAAAGCCTAGTCTCTCTAGCCAAAGGACAGGAAGGGGGCACCCGAGTAGAAAGAAAACTTTTAGACACTAACCACTGTACTCTGGCCCCACACCCACCCCGCCAGCAAGGCCAAGCGGGGAGCCTAGATTCCACTGTTGCCAGGCTGTAGCAAGGCACAGTGACCCCTGCAGCTGTGGTGTCAGAGGCCTGGTGGAGAGTCAGGACTTTCACTGCTGCCCACTGGCAAGGAGGCCACACCTCCACTGTGGTTACAGTGGTATCAGTCATGAGTGCTCCTGCCACTGCCAGCTGGGCAGGTATGGGCAGAAGCCTAACTGGGAGCTAGAGCTCTCACCCCGACCCAGAAGTAACTAGGAGACCCGTGTTCTTGGATGGCAGCGTTGGCCAAGAGGGGAACCTGGACTTGTACCCACACCTGGCTGTAATGAGGCAGTGCTCACTGCCCCTCTTCTCCTGGAGCAGCGGCAGAGAAAGCAGCTACAACAGAAGGGTTACATAAGACCCACACTCTTACAGTATTCAAAATGACCAGATTTCCACTGAAAATCACTCATCATACCAAGAGCCAGAAAGATCTCAAACTGAATGAAAAAAGAGAATCAGTAGATGCCAAAACCAAGATGACAGATGTTAGAATTACGTGAAAAAGATTTTAAAGAAGCCATCATAAAACTGCTTCAATAAACAATTACAGATATGCTTGAAACAATGAAGACGTAGAAAGTGAGAGACAAGAAACAGGAAAGTTTCAGCAAGAAAATATGAGATAAGAACCAAATGGAAATTTAAAAACTGAAAAATATGATAAAGAAACAAAAAACGAAACCAAACAAACCACCAAACCCTCAGTGGATGGGTTCAACAGCAGAATAGAGAGGACAGAGAAAAGAATTGGCTAAATCTTAAGGGAATTACACTGAGTAGAAAATGCCACTCCCAAGAGATCACATACTGTATGATTTCATTTGTGTAACAGTCTTCAAATGACAAAATTAGAGAAATAGAGAACAGATTAGTGATTGCCAGGGGCTAAGAAGGGGAGGGGCTGGGAGGGAAGTGGATGTGGCTATAAAAGGGCAACATTAGGTGGTGAGGAAATTGTTCTGCATCTTGGCTGTGTCAGTGTCAGGGTCCTTGTTCTGGTATTGTTCTATAGTTTTATAATATGCCACCATTGGGGAAATTTGGTGACATGGTACACTGTACATGGAATCTCTTATTCCCACAACCACTTGTGAATCAACAGTTATCTCAAAATTAGAAATTTAATTTTTAAAAAGTCAAGATTTTTACAGACTGCTCAACGACTTTATATTGCATGTAGAATAAATTTTGATTAATATTTCTAACAACTCATGTTATATCAGAAGTATTATTTAAATGGAGCTTATAGTTATGTGAATAAAGATGTTAGAATCTGGTTACTGAAAAGGGTATCAGCAATTATCCTGTACTAGTTCAATTGCAAGTATGCTCATCCCTTTTGTACATGGCAGTTAGGGCCAGCACGCTTCATTGGACGGCTCATTGGTCACATTTCCTGGAGGGCTTTAGAGAGTGGAGAATGATTGTTTCAGGCTAGGGTTTGACAAAAAGAGTCAGGCCAGGTTCAGGTGTGGCTTTTTTCCGAAAGACCAGGGTTGTATTTGGATGACTGGATGAGATTTGTATTGGCCTGTCCTTGGCCTCTGGCTGCAGCTGGTGGTGAGGAATAAGTTGCGCAGACTCCTCCTTACTGAGGCTCCTGCAGCAAGCGGAGCGATCTCCTGACCCAACAAGTCAAACCGTTTAACTCATTTTGTAGTGGTCTGATTGCTAAAGCAGAATTACTTTATAGACTTTATGCCTAAAACAGAGAACAGTGGTGTTTTTACTCCACTATTACAATCTTTTCATGAAAAGAAGCCTCTTAGAGGCGTAAGCCCAAAGATAACTCATTTATAAAAAAAAAACAAAACTGATATTTATTTCACTTAGAATCATATGGTTTATCAAAAAGATCATAAAATTTGGAGTCGGGGCACTTTGCCTTGAGTCCAGCCCTGTACCTGACTGACTAGCTGCCCAACAAGTTACTTTACCTTGCTGAGCCTCAAGTGTCCTCATCTGTATAGTGGGTGTTACAGCAGAGGTTTAATGTATTTAAAAGGGCAGCATGTGTATGAAATGCATACAGTGCTCATTTACTGTATGCTATTACTCTATGAAAATGTATATGATATGTAAAAATGACTACAATAGGAGTGTATTGTAATTGCTGAATGCCGGTCCACTTCCATAAATGTGATGTGAGCACCTAATGTGCAGGAGCGGGGCTGGGTTGGGCTGCGTGGAATTCATAGAAAAGAGACTCCAAAAAATACAGTACAGGGCATTCTGGGCATTAAGCCTTGAGGGCATTTGTCAGCCTCCTCAGAAAGGGAACAGGTTTAGGTGGGCCTGTATGGAGATGAAGAGCATGGGCACTAAAACCAAGTCAGCTTGGGTTTGAATCCCCACCCTCTTAGAGCACTTGTGACACCACATGTGTGAGTTTTCCCCCACACTGATGAATTCTCCACAACCAGCTAAGTGTTCTCCAATTCAATTCGATTCTGATACTACCAGAGTTAGTGCACACCCCACAGGTTAAGGGCTCAGTCCCACAGAAGTTCTCACTTCAGATGCCAGTTTCAAGTAGTGGGTACCCAGGTTACCCACAACTTCTGCTTAGCTTGGCTACAAATCGGGGGTTCCCACAAGTCCCTCCTTGAGTCCGATCATTTGCTAGGAAAACTGACAGAACTCAGGTACACACTGAGGTTTACCAGTTCATTGTATAATAAAGAATATAAAGAATGATACAGCCTGTGTGGCTGTCTGAGTTCTCGAGGGCTGTCAGCACTGGAGGCCTATTTGCCCCCCACCAAGTTTAGGTTGGGGAGATGTTTTCTGAAGTCTTCCAATGAAGTTTAAATGACTCCTAGGGTTTGAGGGCTGGTCAGGACCTCGCAGCCATTCGTAGACTCGTTTCCTTTTGTACGTGTAGAAGCTGAGGCCAAGTGCAGGCACATGGAGGCCCCAAGTCTGCCGGTGAGAGCTGGCCCCAGGCCGCCTGACTTCAAACCACCGCTCTCTGGCTTCGAGCAGATTCAGATTCAAGAAAAAGGAAACGAACCTCTCTGTGCGCCGGAAATGGCTTATTTCAGGAGAGAGGAAAACTATAAAGCAGAAACACATGGGTTTCAACTCAGGTGACCTCCATTGACCTTTCCGGCCTCCGACCAAGAGTAGCGAGGACTTACATACAGCAGGTGAAGAATTGTGTGAGTGGCAAAGCAGATGATCATCCTGCCCCTTTCCTTTTGATTTAGTTTCTCCTTCCAGTAGCAAAATGCATGTTGACAGCGGTATATCTCCTACATCTAAGGCCCAATTATGCTGCTTGTGAATGCTGCTTTCTAGTTGTCAATTGTTACTGTCACTTTATAGACAAAACATTACAAAATTAATTGCAGTTACAGAACAAAAGTGAAAATAATACCCCGTTGGAGCAGAGGTTTGGAGGGAGCAAGGAGATGCGAGGGAAGAGGTCGTGGTGTTGCTTTCTTCGTCCACCCTTGAGGGAGTTAAGAGAAAGCAGATGAACATTTGAAGGCTTTAGTTAATGTGGGTTAATTACAGCGGTGCTAGGCTGAGGCGGTGTAGTAGACTCTCTGGGTATAAGTACTTGCTCTGAAACCTTGAACTTGGCCAGATTACTTAACTGTGCCTTGGTTTTCTCATCAAAAAATGGGGCCAATAATAATTTTTATCTCACAAGGTTGTTCTGAGAATGAAATGAGTTAGTATATACAAGGTTCTTAGAAGAGTGCCTGCCACTGAAACATTATTTCATGAGCTTTTTAAAAAATGATGCAGCTGCTGCAGAAGGACAACGATAAAAAACTAAAAATTACAATTTCAATCAGCAGAGATTGGGAAGAGGGAGGGAGTAGTTTGAGAAAGCATGTTTTCTCATGTAGCTAGGTCACTAGGTACTGTTTAAAGCTGACAAATCAAGAAGTAGTGGTGTGGGCATACTCCTGGTTACGGAGGCACAACCCTCAGAACTAAACAAAGTCTCGCTAAACGTGGTTAGCACTGACAGATGAAGCTTGGCAGGGGAGACTATTTTGACTTTATTACCACGTATGTCCCATTTTGAGTTTTGTATTAACATAAGCATGCACTTTATTTATTTTGTACTATCCTGTTGTAATTAACAAATGATAAACTGCACATATTTAAAGTGTACAGATTGATAAGTTCTGATCGGTGCCCATGTGTGAAACAAGCACCACAATTAAGATGATAAACATATGCATCACCACCACCCCCTCAAAAAAAAAGAGCTAGGTTTAAGCTTCTTAGTCTAAGTACTCTATATTAGGAACTTCTGGGCTTTAATTCCCTTTGAGCTACAGCATCCCTTAATTCAGATACCTTTTCTACTTCAAAGAGTATTTTTTTTTTCTTTTTGCGGTACGCGGGCCTCTCACTGCTGTGGCCTCTCCCGTTGCGGAGCACAGGCTCCAGACGCGCAAGCTCAGCGGCCATGGCTCACGGGCCCAGCTACTCCGCGGCATGTGGGATCTTCCCGGACCGGGGCACGAGCCCATGTCCCCTGCATCCGCAGGCGGACTCTCAACCACTGCGCCACCAGGGAAGCCCGTGTATTTTCTTTTAATGGTAACAATGATGAACTCTATATTCTCGTATTCATGTGGTCTTCTTTTCTGAGTAAAACCTATAAAGCTAATAAGAACCTACAGTGATTTTTTTAAGTGATCTGTTTTCCATAGAAACTACAGTGTTTATCGTATGTAACAATGATCAGATTTCAGACTCGAGAGTGGGGAACAGATGATTCATGTCTTCCTCAGACTTTTAGCACTATTCACTTTTCAAAAGTTCCATCCGTTCTCTGGGCTGTTTCCCCGAACGCTCAAGCTGCACGTTCAAATAGGAGTCACAGGAATGACCTCTCTAAAATCAGTGTCCCAATTTAGTAAAGCTTGGCTTTCCTTGCACAGAGGCTGCCCCCCTCCCCTCCCCACCAGCTACCCTTTCCCAGCTGAGGCCACCCCTTCCCCATGCAGCGGGGCTGGGCTGGTGTAAGGGACGGGCACCTTCTCCCTGTGGGGCGGCCGCATCGGGGAGTTTAATTCTGGAGTCCCAAGTGCGAATTGGAAATAGAATTCCTATAGAAACCAGATTCAGATTTGTGCTTAACTAGGCTTTATGGTCCCATTAACGCTGTGGCTGAGCTGTGCTCTGCGCCAGCTGTGGGCGCTTTTGTGGTTTCTTGGTTCGGTTTTGTTTTGTTTCTGTGGGCTGGTTTGGGAGCAGAACCGCCTTTTTATATCATTGTTTCTATGCGGAAAATGCGTTCAGTATTCCAAACAGACACACAAATGAATTTTTCACACACGGCCTGTTCACACTGTCTTGTAATAGCCCTTGACAGAAGGGGTTTGTGTTTAAAATAATGTCGTTTGTTGTAGCCTAAGGGCTATAAGTTTCTCCAAGTCATAGACTTGCCTGCAAATTATAGGACAAATGTGTTAGGATTGATTGGATATCGAATGGAACTTAGAGGGCAAATGTGTTAGGATCGATCTGCTCGGTTTTATTTGGAGTATTATGATGTTTCTTAGGGCATGGGCTGGCGAACTTAATGGCATCTTTCACAGGTCAATAGTGACGTGTCCTTGATGATGATGTTCTGTGTTTTAACTGACAGGTTTTCAGGAGGCCTGATATAAGGGTAAGGATATTTGGCTTTCGGCACATGGGCCTCCTCCTTGTGTGTTTCTGTGCTTTATCGAACACAGTCTATTTAGCGTCCTTTGCCTTCTCACTGATTTTATGAGTCACTCAGATCAGTTTGCTCTGCTGTGTCATAGCTTTCAGTGTTCACTAGAAATGCTTTATTTGTTACAATGTTTCTATGTGCAGAAAAAGCCAATGTGTGTGAGGGCAGGATGCTAAAATTGTTACCACTGTGCAATACTGACTTCTGTTGTGTTACATGAATTCTGACCAAATGGGTATTCATGGCACCGGGTTTATAAGGCTAGGCCTACAGAGTCTTCTTAATTTAACCTCGTTTGTCATGAAGTATTTAATAACAACAACAAGAACAACAACAAAGTGGTCAGTTGTCCTCCTTCCTGAGTAGGAGATCTAAGTAAGATTTCAAGTCTTGATTACAAGATCAAGTAAGATTTCCTGTTTGCATGCTGAATCCCAGAAGCAGAAGTGCTAATCTTGAAGATAAATTTAGCAAAATCAGCCCCATTTAGTATTTCTTAAAATATAGAGGTAGCTGTTACAGCTAGTAGATTATAGTTTATAGTTTCCTCATGATTTTCCTTCCCTTTATTTCAGAATATTCATAAAGCAAGACAAAGATTGGTAATGTGCATGCATTTAAACCTGAGTATCAGATGTTGAAAATTAACCTATTTCCATTAAATGAAAACAATGTGGATTTTGACAGAATCATTTCATGACTTCAGTTTTAAAGTTTTAATCTTATTGAAGCCAATGAAGTAGTACAAAAATAAGCAGGTTAAATCAAATTCTTGTTATTCTAGTTGGTTTTTCTTTGTTTAATTTTGTTTTTATCATGTTTTCTTTTGCTCATGGGAATCATTTTTTTTTCACTGATTCACATTGTTAAATATTAGTGTTTGGCTTTACACTTGCATGGACTTTGAAATGCTGTGGGGTTTTTGTTGTTGTTGTTGTTTAGTCATTCATTCTTCTGTTTTTAAAATTTTTATCAAAGAATGATTCCGTTTTCTTTGTATTTAAAAAAAGAATGTAAAATTTAAAAAACCTGGCTGCATTTAAAAATTGTCCTGCTCTGAAGGGTAGCAGTACCAACTGTGTACTAAATTCAATCTGATGATAAGGTATAAAAATATTTTAAGTAGCTATTTTATTGTATTGACAAAAATGAAAGGTGGGAAAGAGTAAATTCTTTTAAAGCTTTGCTACTTCTTCACTGATTGCCTCTTAAAGAAATGTAGTCATTAGAACCAAAGTTTCTTGAAGGAAAAATATATTGATGCTAAATTTTAATATTTTCAGCCTCAGAGACTTGATACAACTTTTAAAAGGTGTTATAATCTTGTCATCTTCAATATTCATGCTCATTATACCACCTGCTAAACTAAAAGTCCAAGTTTTTAGAGTTTCAAAAACTGATTCCATAAAGAAATTAAATTAAGAAGAGTATACATGTAAAGGGATTGGAAAAAATTTAGATAAAGATATGTGATGCTTTTCTTCGAAGCACGTTGATACTGTAATTAGAAAGATTTAATACGGTTTTGAGTCATAAATCACAATATTTAATTAGCAATAAGTAACAGAGTATATGTATGTATCTGCATATGTATGACCCCAGCATGTGATATGCGCATGCACATGTGTGTGGAAATGTTGTTAATTCCAGTGGTGTTGACCCCTGGACAGCATAATAGTTCCTTTTTAAAACACATGTCTATGAACTGCCTTTGTATTTTGGCTTGATTTTGTTCTTTGCCCTCTGTGGTATGTTTTATTTTCTATGAGCATGTTATTTATGTGTCTGTTATTTTGTTTCTTGGCTGTATGCTGCAGTATTGCTTGATTTTAAAAAGACAGTACATTCTTTGAAACCCATGATGTTTGTTTGCTTTTAATTTTTCTACCCCAACACAAACACAGAATAGATACTCCATTTTAGGCTGAGGATGCTATAGATGGCCTACACATTCTTTCTTTAACTCCAAGGGGGAAAATGTTGGGATATGCAAAGCCGTGAAAGGTGTGTCGACTTTACATGCTTACTGTCTCTTTAAAAAAGAACTTCCGTCCTTTCACCTGTCTGTTTGCACGTGTTTCTCTTTCCCCTCTTTGCCTTTTCTTGTCCATGCACCTGGTGCTGTGCAGGAGATTCAGGAAGAACACAAGGGCTACCCTTCTGAAGCTGAAGCTGATCAGGTGGCAAGTTCTACGTGTTCATCTGTTTGTAGTTACAGATCGTGTATTTAGAAGCCATTTCATACTAGATCTCTAGACAATCAGCAAATGCTTTTTCCACTATAGTAGTACTCTCCTGTCCAAGTTTGGTAGATTCCATTATGACATTATTTGCAAAAATTGGTTTATCCAACATTTTGTCAACCAGAAATTTGTTCATCTCTGCTTCTTGGTTTTCCCAGGTAGATTTACTGATGAGGTTAATGAGCCTCAGTCATGACAGGATTCTGAAGTGCCTCCACAAAGACTTAGAGGGGACAGATGCATACGCCAAGGGTGCTCCTCAAGGGTGCAAATTTTGCTTTATTCAAATTTGCAAGGTCTGTACCCAGCACAGCGCCTGGCACACTGTAGGTGTTTGTGGAATGAGTCCATGTATTTTATAGAAGAAAAAAAATCATTCATCTAGGTTTCTTGAGTGCTTACTCTTTGCTCAGTACCTCTGGACTCTCAGGAGTTTTTTAAAGCAGCAGAATTTTCCCCAAAGCTTATGTATGAAACCTCTAGAAGAGCTGCTCTAGGGAAGCATGACAAATTCCCTGTGCTCAGTTGTGCCTTTGCCCAGCCCACCCTCCTTTGGTGACCCTGGGAGCACCCTGAAGAGCCAGTTTGAAAAGCACTGCTTTTGGCAGGCGGCTGTTACAGAAACTATCCACCCAGCAGCCTTAGGTTCAGGAGGAGGAGAGAGTAGTGGAGAGGCCAGGGAGTTGATGGGCCTTCAGCTGGACCTTCCTTCCGGGTTGCCGGCACAGGGTTGGGATGAGATCATCAGAGAGAATTCCTCAACTGGGCAACACCTTGAGCAAAAGCACCAAGAGGGCTGGGTGTGTTCACGAGACACATTTTATCCATAAGGACATTCCTTCTTTGATTTGCTGTACATGGGTTGGATAAATCAAGGGTCAAATCATGTCCTGTGCAACTTGGAAGTTGCAGTTAAAGCTTAATATAGCACAAGTGTGAGTGCTATCTCCTAACACCAGCTTTATAGAGGGAATCTACTGTACTCGCAAAACAGTGAGCCTTTAATAGCCATTCTCCTCTCAAATTCCTATGCTAAAGCTGAATGTCTTTCCTGTACACAGCGAACCTTTTATGGGGATATCTGAAGCAGTAGGATCAATTGATTTGTTTTATTCTGATAGTTGCTTTTTCATCACTTAAAACACGTCCCAGATTTAATTATTAGTGAGAGGTTTGTCTCACTCTGTCTCACCAACACGTTCATGCTTCATATAATTGCACAAGTAGTATTTCAAGCCAGATTTAACATGATTATCAGAAGAGAAGAGAAACCTTTGATCTCCAGCCTCTATCTTGAGAGCCTTGTACCTTCTCAAAATGGTCCCAATCACTGCGCCTCCCATCTACGACATTTTATTAGTTAGTCCCGGGTTGAGGACTTTAAAGTGTTTGACATGACTTGCTATAAAGCTTAAAGTGAATCAGACTTCCCCTCACCTCTTCCAGATTCAGTTGATTAGAACAGCTTGCTTTAGTAAATATATTTCAAAATAACCTATTCCCATTTATTTTTAAATATCAGCTAAGGAATTTAAGTCTACATGATAATATTTACCCATTAAAATAAGCTTTAACAGTGTAACATTTGAAGTTATTTAAAACTTGAATATTGATTAAAATAGCTTTCTGACTTTGTAACTAAATTATAAAAATAGTCACTAGTTTAGGCAATAAATTAAAGAAAGCAGACTTTCAAAAAAAGGCTTCTATTAAGATTGTTGATTTTTTTAGTGTTTCTAAAACTGGACATTTAAAAGTATAAATATTGGTTTATGCTTTATTGTGTCAAAGATGTATTTCCAAATCAGGTGTGAGTATGAATGCATCCACAGACACTTCTCCGTGTCCCCTTTAACAGTTCTCTGTGTCCCTAAAAATGTTGATTGAGAAGTGTCTTAAAAACCAATCTGAAAACTAACACACCATTGTAAAGCAACTATACTCTAATAAAGATGTTAAAAAAATTGAAAAATAAAAACCAATCTGGGCTAAAAATTTAAACTGAATAAAATTGCTTACGGGAACCATGAACACTAATCTGTATGATTTTAACTGTGTATCTTGAGGAGGAGGGTGGACTGTGTCATTTTGTGCCCTCCCCGAATGGACATACCTTGACCAACATTTAGCATTGAGTTTGCTCTTTATATTTTGACATTTTCCCTTCTTTATTTTATAAAATTGGATGAGCCTACTATATATAGTGTTTTTAAATGGACCTTTAAGTCCCTTTATAAAATATATTGAAATATGCTTATAACTGAAAAATAATTATTTTGAATTTTCAATAATTTTGATTAGAATTATAAAAGATATCAATTTTTAATATTTTGCTTCACAAAATTATGCTGAAAACTTAGTACTGTCTAATCTGTTTTCCGCTGAACACTAGAGACCTCCTGATGTTAACAGGTATTTTTTGGAGAAAGCCCCTGATGGACTAGGTAGGGGAAATGCAGCATACTCCAGCGCCCTCTGGCCAATTTGGCATGCATTAACATGCTAAAGCCTTGCCTCACAAAAAAAAAAAAGCAAAAAAAAACCTAGCTAAACTTGTTTCCTTTAACCCAGCATTTCCCAAACTTTTCCCCAAAAGTCCTGTTCACATCTCTTGGGAATTTAATGCTCTATGAAACACAGCTTGGGAATTGCTGGGGTTTTGAACACCTTATTCTTATTCGTGACACGTTATGTCAGAGATGCCCAGGAGAAAGTGACCAGTTTCCTTGGCAGCATCTCACAGGGTGGCAGTACCTTGGAATAGGCACCAAGTTCAGGCTCTGGTCCCCAGCATTGTAGTTCAAGATCACCATTTTCTCAGCTCCCCTGAGTTATCTGGTACTATCCAACCAAGCTTGCAAGAGACTAGCTACTGGGCCACAGTGCAGATCTGGACATTTAGAAATGTGGGCATGTATCTTTCCAGCCATCCAAGACATCCTTTTCCTAGTGGCATTGTAGCAGGAACCCTGATACCTCATTAGCAATTTGCTTGGTGAGCGTGGAATCGGCACAGAGTGAACTGACTTCGGAGAAGCCTGATGAACACACCCTGCTCCACAGGAGTGGGTGAAGTACTCTTGTCTGCCAGATGAGGGCGCATTCTTTTGGCCTGAATGGGATACACACTGACAGGCCCACTCGCCCGTCCCACCTGTACGCTTTGTGCAGAAGCAGGTAGCTGGGCTGCAATGCAGAAGCCTAGGGCTTTCCTTAGTAAGAGACCCCTCCCTGGTTTCTTGTTATTTAGGCTTTGGGGTTTCCCACGCAGTCTCATAGCTGGGCCATTTCTACAGCTAACTAAGCATCTGCATCTAATGTTGATTTTATTTGTATTAGTTTCACGCTCAGAAGGTAACCTTTTTTGACCTTATTTCCAAATTCTGGAGGCACCTTGTAATAGCTGTCTGTGTCATGATCACAGTATCTATCTGTCACGTCAAGCCATTTCTGTATTAATGCTTTCTAACTGTGAACTTTAAATATGTGTAACAATTTGCTAGACTATGCAGCATGGTGTCCTGTGATGCTGAGCTTTGAAACTGTCTTGTACGGGGAGGGGGGCATACATCTTGCACGCTTCTGTAGCCTCGTAGCAAGAGCGCAGAACAGTACCATTCTTCCCAGGTCTACAGTTGGAAAGTGAGATTTACTCCTGTTTGGTTTCTTGCCAGGCTCTAAGGGATGGAAATAAGCTGGCACAGATGGAAGAGGCGCCCCTTTTCCCAGGAGAATCAATCAAGGCCATTGGTAAGTTTCACAAGTACACTTTGCTTATAGAGATCCATAAAATGAAATGGCACTTTACTCGCAAGCACAGATGATATATGTGCTGGAGATCAGCCAGACCAATTTAATTAGGAGACAGATGGACTAGACCTAGTCATTCTTATTAATGTCATCATGGCCTTAAGAGATAAGGGACTGTAGAGGATCTGTTTAAGCTCCGAGCGAGTCTTAGGTGGCAGTACCAACAGAAGAGGGGTCCAGCTTTTCCCCATGAACTGAAGGCTGATGAGACTCTCACAGTAATGTCAGTTTGCTGCTTTGTTGGAAGGCTTCACTATAAGGAAAACGTATTGACAGGCGATCCATATCATACTTTTAATGACAGTTTTGAGAACTTGGCAAAGACATTTTGGTGGCTTATAAGAGTCCAGAAAGTACAATTTTAGTGCAGGAAAAGGGCATGTGTCACCACCCTGGATTGTAAGGGCAACGGCCTGAGGCGGACTGCCGGGGCTGGAGGGGTGGGCAGCCGGCTATGGCCTCTTCACCTCGCGATAGCCAGGGTTAGGTTGGACGGCCTGGTTTGTGAGGCCGAGTGTCACCTTCTTCCCTCATGGCTCTCTCCCAAAGGCACGTGCCAGGTCTCAGAACACGGTCATCTTGTGTTGGAGAAGCTGGGCTCTCCTATCAGGACCTCCAAACAACTACTCCTGCTGGACTCTGTTCAGCCCGACCTGAATTTTGAAACTGTTTTTATCTTTGGCTTCTGGAACTTCATTCTGGTGCTCCTCTGGCCTCTCTGGGCTTTCCTCCTCTGCGAGCGTTTCTAGCCCTGCCTCCGTGCTGCTCTGGGAACAATGTGACTACAATGCAGAGCTAATTATGTCATGCCTCTTCTTCTCCGGACAACAGACTGCACAGATTTAAAGTGAACGTGAATAGTTTTGACACATTTATACACCTGGGAAATGATCATCACAGTCAAGATAATGAACATACCCATCAGCCCCCAGAAGTTTCCTTAGGCCCCTTTATATCCCTCTCTCCCGTGCCTTCTCCCCCTTCCCCAGGCACTGTAGCCTAGTTGATATTTTCTAGAGTTTTATAGAAATGGAATCATTGAGTATGTTCTTCTGTCTACTTATCCCATTCTGCATAATTATTGTGATAGTCTTCCATATTGTCAGTGCCATGGGTCAGCAGTCATGCCTTTTCATCGCTGTGTAGTACTCCACTGTGTGGACACACCACAGTGTGCTTATCCATTCATCTATTGATGGACTCTTACGTTGTTTCTGCTGTTTGACTATTACAAATAAAACTGCTATGAACACTCATGAACAAGTCTTCTCTGGCTTCGTGTCCCATCATCCTCGTGCACCCTTTGACCCAGCCACACTAACCTCTGGCAACTCACTGATCTCTCCTCCCTTCCCCTCCCCCACTTCCCTGCTGAGTTAAGTCATTCCTTTTCTGAGCTCTTATCACATTGAGTCCACATGGTTCTGATAGCATTTATTAGGCTATATGGTAATTTTCTGTGTAGTGTCTCTCACGGGTCACCTTGTAGGCAGGAACCTTGTCCAGTTATACCCAGAACCCCAACAATAGGAGCTGCTCGGTATATAATGAGTTACAGAAAAGTTTATGCAAGCATTTTGAGAATTTGGCTGAATGACATCTTTAGTACCATTATTCATCCCGTCGGACTCATCTGTAGCTGTGTCCATTCCTGCCATTTCAATGGAACAGCACTTTGGGAAGATTGGGAAGATGTGGTATCTTTGTGATAGGCGTGAGCTTCTTAACATTCATAGGAGTCATATATGTTGTTGATTTTGATGTGAAAGATATTGCTATTAACATTACGAAAATAAAATTGATATGGAAGCTGATGAAGAATTTGAAGCAGTCTTTTCCCACTTCATTGATGTGGTTTTGTTTTTTGTCATCTGTAAAGCAGTTTCTTTGGAGGTGCATCAGGGAACAGTGTTTAGCTTTAGTTAGTTTTCATTAGCAGTGATTTATGAAATGGTAGCCCAGGTTCTTCAGAGTTTAATTAATGTGTTTTTGAATGTGATTAATTTATCACTCACGGAAAATGTGAACCACTTGGAAAAAAATTACAAAATGTAACTTATTATGAGGCCTTTTACTTAAAACCTCAAGTAGCAAATCAAAATTTTGTTTTAAAAAATGGAATTTTATTAAAAGACTATCCATCTATGCCTTTATTTAAAGTAATGAAAGAATTTAAATTCCTAGAAAACTGGAATCACAAATTTATATATTTGGAAACTCATGTTAAGATTTATTGACACAAGTCAATGGCAGTAGATGATATTTTGGGGTTTTTCTTTCAGTGAAAGATGTCATGTATATCTGCCCATTTGTGGGAGCAGTGAGTGGCACCCTGACAGTGACAGACTTTAAGATGTACTTCAAGAATGTAGAGAGAGTGAGTATTTAAAAGTGTGTTTTATTTTTTTTAAAAAACTGCAGAAGAAAGTAAACAATAAAGAAGACAGTAAATAGTAGCCTGAAATCCCATCACCCTGAGAGAAACAGAGGGTCAGTTTTAAGATGTGCGCATTTGCAAGCAGATTTTGTATCTTAAAAAAAAAAAGGCTGTTAAAGTAGCACTTTCACCTGCACTGGGGGTGAGGGGGTTGTTTAACTGTAGTCTCAACGTCTACTTCACAAAGCAGGTTATAAATCAGACTTCGGTGTCTTAGCCAGGACCAAGAGGAAATGTGAAGTAAGCAAAGGTGTTTTAAGCCAGCGAAGACTTAAAATGGGAAAGCTGTGTTAGCCGACACTGATTGGCATTCATGTTCATTTGTGAACCCAGGACCCGCATTTCGTCCTCGATGTCCCCCTGGGAGTGATCAGCAGAGTTGAGAAGATTGGAGCGCAGAGCCATGGAGACAACTCTTGTGGCATAGAGATCATGTGCAAGGTACGGTCCAGACACGAGGGAAACTTAGAGGGGGCGGCTAGCTTGGAACTTTTTCACAGCCTTTGAGTAAGAGTAAGAGTAATTCGGACATTAGTGACTCAGATGTTTTCAGGACCCAGACCTCTTCAACCTTTCATCAGCCAATTCAGACCATTATATAAGCCGTTGAAGTAAACCGCTTCTTTTCCATTGAAGTGTTCTAATTAACATGGACCTGTAACCTAGGCGGTGACGATATTTGTTACATTTCAGAGAAGTCAAGTGGAAAGCAGAGATCAATATTTTTTCCAGTTTGTAGTGATAAGACTAGTCTTCAGTCAGAGACTTCCTAAAGGGACAACAATATTCATAAATTCTGTGATTAAAAACACAGTTAAGTTTCTTGGCTATGTTGGAATTTGCACCTGAGCCATGCTTATTTTTGGTTTTCGCCCCTTCCTCCAAGGGGTTAAGTAAAATTTGTGTGACAGCTTTGATGAGGACTAGTAGTTTAAGAAACACCTTAACTGATGTTTTATTCCCAATGACTTTGCCTCATGGAATACAGTGTATTAACAAACCCACCTGAAATACCAGGCAAGAGATCCTGCCTACAGCATCATCAAGGTCCCTTCCCAACTTGGGGTTTGGATTAGATTCCTGCCAGTCTGTTTGCTTTGATCAAATCTCTGAGGAGACCTTCCTCTGGTTGGCCCTAGACTGCAGTTGAATCCACTTTTTCAAATAACCCTTTACTGTGCCAGGTCGGGAATCTGCTGGCTGACTAGGCTCACCTTGGGCACCACACGGCAGTCCTCCCCTAGGACCAATCACTGCTGTCCTGATTCTTAGTCCAGGGTGCCGCACGCAGAGCAGTGCGAAGCCGTTGCAGAACTGAAACCAGAGCGGGGGTTTGATCAATTCTGCAATTCTGGAACAGGTCATTTCCCTACCTAGCTGCCCATTACCCTCGGGCTGGAGGAAAAACTTACGGAGACCCCACGGCGTGAGCCGGACTTCCTTCCCTCGACAGCTCCCTCCCCTTGTTCCTAGAGTTGTGCACACTTGCCTTGTACCCCCCCAATCTCCACCCCACACAAACTCCTGGGGTTTCACACATGCTGTTTCCTTTGCTTGTAATGCCTTTCCCTCTGAGCAATCCTAAATAGCAAGTCAGCTCAGTCAGTGAGCTGGCACGTGTGTAGCCACAGTAGCTTGGAGGGAGGGCACAGCAGGAACTTAATGTTACTTAGGCAGATGTCCTGTGGCTGTTTCCCTATGGTATTTCTTGTGGCTGGGGTGAGTTTTTGCTAATAGCTGCTTTAAAATGTTTTCCGGCCTAGAATTACCAGGGCCATGCTTAAACAGGTGATATGCAATTCAAAAAGTACAAAAACTGTGTGTAGTAAAAAGTAAGTTTCCCTCCACCCAACACCCAGCCACCCTGATCTGCTTCTTGCAGGCACCCACCATTACAAGTTTCCACAGATGGTCTATGCACACAAGTATGTATTTGAAAATGTGAATGGTTGTATATTATATACACTGTCCTGCCCCCTTTTTCCCCCACTTAACCATGTATCTTGTGTCCCCTTAAGAGCAGTATATAACAAGCTGCTTCTTGTTTTTAACAGCTCTGTAGTATTCCATTAGTGGTACTACATAGTACATTTAGCCAGACCCTGTTTATTTATTTATTTGTTTGTTTGTTTATTTTAACATCTTTACTGGAGTATAATTGCTTTACAATGGTGGGTTAGTTTCCGCTTTATAACAAAATGAATCAGTTATACATATACATATATCCCTATATCTCTTCCCTCTTGCGTCTCCCTCCCTCCCACCCGCCCTATCCCACCCCTCTAGGTGGTCACAAAGCACCGATCTGATGTCCCTGTGCTATGTGGCTGCTTCCCACTAGCTATCTATTTTACGTTTGGTAGTGTATATATATCCATACCACTCTCTCACTTTGTCCCAGCCTACACTTCCCCCTCCCTGTATCCTCAAGTCCATTCTCTATTAGGTCTGTGTCTTTATTTCCATCTTGCCCCTAGGTTCTTCATGACCATTTTTTTTTCAGATTCTATATATATGTGTTAGCATACAGTATTTGTTTTTCTCTTTCTGACTTACTTCACTCTGTATGACAGACTCTAGGTCCATCCACCTCACTACAAATAATTCAATTTCGTTTCTCTTTATGGCTGAGTAATATTCCATTGTATATACGTGCCACGTCTTCTTTATCCATTCATCTGTTGACGGACACTTAGGTTGCTTCCATGTCCTGGCTATTGTAAATAGAGCTGCAGTGAACATTGTGGTACATGACTCTTTGAATTCTGTTTTTCTCAGGGTATATACCCAGTAGTGGGATTGCTGGGTCATATGGTAGTTCTATTTTTAGTTTTTAAAGGAACCTCCATACTGTTCTACATAGTGGCTGTATCAATTTACATTCCCACCAACAGTGCAAGAGGGTCCCCTTTTCTCCACACCCTCTCTAGCATTTATTGTTTGTAGATTTTTTGATGATGGCCATTCTGACTGGTGTGAGATGATATCTCGTTGTAGTTTTGACTTGCATTTCTCTAATGATTAATGATATTGAGCATTCTTTCATGTGTTTGTTGGCAATATGTATATCTTCTTTGGAGAAATGTCTCTTTAGGTCTTCTGCCCATTTTTGGATTGGGTTGTTTGTTTTTTTGATATTGAGCTGCATGAGCTGCTTGTAAAGTTTAGAGATTAATCCTTTGTCAGTTGCTTCATTTGCAAATATATTCTCCCATTCTGAGGGTTGTCTTTTGGTCTTGTTTATGGTTTCCTTTGCTGTGCAAAAGCTTTGAAGTTTCATTAGGTCCCATTTGTTTATTTTTGTTTTTATTTCCATTTCTCTAGGAGGTGGGTCAAAAAGGATCTTCCTGTGATTTATTCATAGAGTGTTCTGCCTGTGTTTTCCCCTAAGAGTTTGATGGTGTCTGGCCTTACATTTAGGTCTTTAATCCATTTTGAGTTTATTTTTGTGTATGGGGTTAGGGAGTGTTCTAATTTCATTCTTTTACATGTAACTGTCCAGTTTTCCCAGCACCACTTATTGAAGAGGCTGTCTTTTCTCCACTGTATATTCTTGCCTCCTTTATCAAAGATAAGGTGACCATATGTGTGTGGGTTTATCTCTGGGCTTTCTATCCTGTTCCATTGATCTATATTTCTGTTTTTGTGCCAGTACCATACTGTCTTGATTACTGTAGCTTTGTAGTATAGTCTGAAGTCAGGGAGCCTCATTCCTCCAGCTACATTTTTCGTTCTCAAGATTGCTTTGGCTATTCGGGGTCTTTTGTGTTTCCATACAAATTGTGAAAATTTTTGTTCTAGTTCTGTGAAAAATGCCAGTGGTAGTTTGATAGGGATTGCATTGAATCTGTAGATTGCTTTGGGTAGTAGAGTCATTTTCACAATGTTGATTCTTCCGATCCAAGACCATGGTATATCTCTCCATCTATTTGTATCATCTTTAATTTCTTTCATCAGTGTCTTATAATTTTCTGCATACAGGTCTTTTGTCTCCTTAGGTAGGTTTATTCCTAGATACTTTATTCTTTTTGTTGCAGTGGTAAATGGGAGTGTTTTCTTAATTTCTCTTTCAGATTTTTCATCATTAGTGTATAGGAATGCTAGAGATTTCTGTGCATTAATTTTGTAGCCTGCTACTTTACCAAATTCATTGATTAGCTCTAGTAGTTTTCTGGTAGCATCTTTAGGATTCTCTATGTATAGTATCATGTCATCTGCAAACAGTGACAGCTTTACTTCTTCTTTTCCCATTTGGATTCCTTTTATTTCCTTTTCTTCTCTGATTGCTGTGGCTAAAACTTCCAAAACTATGTTGAATAAGAGTGGTGAGAGAGGGCAACCTTGTCTTGTTCCTGATCTTAGTGGGAATGGTTTCAGTTTTTCACCACTGAGGATGATGTTGGCTGTGGGTTTGTCATATATGGCCTTTATTATGTTGAGGTAAGTTTCTTCTGTGTCTACTTTCTGGAGAATTTTTATCATACATGGGTGTTGAATTTTGTTGAAAGCTTTCTCTGCACCTATTGAGATGATCATATGGTTTTTCTCCTTCAATTTGTTAATATGGTGTATCACATTGATTGATTTGTGTATATTGAAGAATCCTTGCATTCCTGGAATAAACCCCACTTGATCGTGGCGTATGATCCTTTTAATGTGCTGTTGGATTCTGTTTGCTGGTATTTTGTTGAGGATTTTTGCATCTATGTTCATCAGTGATATTGGCCTGTAGTTTTCTTTCTTTATGACATCTTTGTCTGGTTTTGGTATCAGGGTGATGGTGGCCTCGTAGAATGAGTTTGGGAGCGTTCCTCCCTCTGCTATAATTTGGAAGAGTTTGAGAAGGATAGGTGTTAGCTCTTCTCTAAATGTTTGATAGAATTCGCCTGGGAAGCCCCCTGGTCCTGGGCTTCTGTTTGTTGGAAGAGTTTTAATCATGGTTTCAATTTCAGTGCTTCTGATTGGTCTGTTAATATTTTCTATTTCTTCCTGGTTCAGTCTCAGAAGGTTGTACATTTCTAAGAATTTGTCCATTTCTTCCAGGTTGTCCATTTTATTGGCATAGAGTTGCTTGTAGTAATCTCTAGCCAGATCCTGTTTATTGATTGGACATTTAGGTTAGTATTTCCATTTTTTCACTGTTAGAAATAATATCACAACAATAACTTCCTCACTTCCCCAGTTGCTCTTGGTTTAATTTGTTTGTGGTCATATTTATTTTCAAATTTGATGTAAGGTTAAATAAGAATGAGATTTTTGTGTTTAGCTAACAACGTAGGTTTAGAAAGGTCAGGGGGTAGTGCTCAGATCAGTCCCAGGAAGAAACTGCACTGTCAGAGCCACCTTGTTGGCATTGCTCCTGACAACTTCCACTTGAGCTTTGGGCTGGCAGCTCGCATGGCAGGGTGCTTTCAGAAACTGATCTTGAGAAACAGCATTATACTTTCTGTAAGGAAGTCACTGAGGGCCATACATGACACAGAGTCCTTGCTTTGAGTTCAGAGGAGAAACCTCTGTCGCATTTCTATTTGATGGATGGTGTGAATTCCGTAATTGACTCTTTTAGCAGCTTAAAGCCCACAACTGATTGATTCTATGGCACGCCTTTAGCAAGTAAGTGCACAGGACTTGATGGCATGTCTTTTATGTCCTAACCTTATTCTTGGTTCCATCTGATGAGGTTTTTCCCCAACACATCCCCTTTGTTCCAATTTCCTCACTTAATCTTTTATTATCTTGTTGGAGGTGCTTTGCGAATTGCCTCGGTATCCACTGGTGATTGGTTACAGGACACCCCCCTCCCCCCAGCAAATACCAAAATCTTGGGCGCTTAAGTCCCCTTATATAAAATGGTATTAGTATTTGTATAGAGCCTACGCACATCCTCCTGTGTACTTTAAATTATCTCTAGATTATTTATAATACCTAATACAATGTCAATGCTATGTAGGTAGCTGTTGGCAGTCTGCTAATTCATGTTTTGTGTTTTGGAACTTTCTGGAACATTTTCCCCCTGTGTTTTCGATCTGTGCTTGGTTGAATCTGTGGATGTGGAGCCTGCAGATAAGGAGGGCCGACTATATTTCATGAGAAATGAATAAAAATATTTTATTTATCTCTTCATAGGGTGGTGTCTACTTCATAGGTACTCAATACATGTTGAATAAACGAGTTTTGCTAATTGTTTAACAGGATATGAGGAACTTGCGACTTGCTTATAAACAAGAAGAACAGAGTAAACTAGGGATATTTGAAAACCTCAACAAACATGCATTTCCTCTTTCCAATGGGCAGGTAAGTACACCAAAATAAATCTTTTTATGTGTGGGTCTGAATGCCTTTGTGGAGGTCTAAAAATTTCATGTTTAACTATTCTTTCTTCCAGAGGTTTCCTTTATCTCTTTTCTCTCTTTGGTAACTAATATTAGAATATTTAAAATATGTAAGTTCTGTGTAGGATGAAGAAAACTGCCAACTTGTTGCTTCAAAATTTACAGGTTAAAGTAGGAATCTTAATACATTCATCTCATAACTGAATGAAAAGCTTTAATAGTGGGCATATGACATAGCAAAGAAATGCTGACATATATATTTTGTGGTTTTGTATCCAGACACTCTTTGCATTCAACTATAAAGAAAAATTTCCAGTGAATGGATGGAAAGTTTATGATCCAGTATCTGAATATAAAAGACAGGTAAAGTGTGTTGCTTATCAATCGGAAAATAATAGGTTGAGCATCTTTTTCCTAAAAGGGTAGAAATGTAGTGGAGAAAAAAACCTTTTGAAACAAGTTGTCCATGGGTGTAACTCACCTAGCTTGTGGGTTCTTCAGCTCTGGATGTCCGTTCTCCCCATACCAAACCTTTGGTTATGGCACTGTTTGTTCTTCCTTTTTCCAGAGTGCAAGTGGAGTACAGGGACGGGGGTTGACAAACCAAACCAGCCAGATGGTTTTTATTAGATATTCTGGTAGCAAATTGATGAGTAAGGATCAAAACCAATGGTTTAAGTTAGATTTTAAGTATATGGCATGGCTACATCAGTCTGATGAGGTGTTCCTATACCTAGAAGCTCTTTAGTGCATTGTTAGTTTGAAGATATTCCAATAAGACATTATTTTCATGACATTTACTCCTTGCCTGCACCTTATATTTGGTATGGTTATTTTATATTCCTTATTTTAGACATTTTTAAGAACTTTCTGCTTCTCTAAATGACTTCCATGGGTATTTTTAAGAACAGCACTATGCTCATTTGTTATAGAAAACGTGACAAGAATTGCATACGACTGGGATTCAAGTATACAATTTTCATGTTTTAGTATGTTTGGAAATTATGCTTCATTAGGTTTTTTTTAATGAGTTAGGTAGGAAATGGGTTATATTAAATAAATGTATATTTAAACTTTTAAGTAGCAATGAACAATGAATTACAAATGGATTTTAGTAGAAAATAAGAAATGGGGACTTCCCTAGCGGTCAAGTGGTTAAGACTCCGCGCTTCCACTGCAGGGGGCTCAGGTTTGATCCCTGGTCGGGGAACTAAGATCCCACATGCCATGGCCAAAAAAATTAATAAATAAGTAAATTTTTGAAAAAAAAAGAAAAGAAAAGAAGAAATGGATGTGGTTCATGCTTAGTACTTTTTGAAAGTGTAAAAGTGTGCTCCTCTCCACCCCCTGACTTTCCTCTGACACCCTGCAGGGCTTGCCAAATGAGAGTTGGAAAATATCCAAAGTAAACAGTAATTATGAGCTCTGTGACACCTACCCCACCATCATTGTCGTGCCAACTAGTGTAAAAGATGACGACCTTTCAAAAGTGGCAGCGTTTCGAGCAAAAGGCAGAATCCCGGTAAGTAATAAACATTGTCATTTAGATATAAATGTATACTGTATTCGATCTAATATGGAAAAAAGCAAGACAGAAAAAAATTAGTGAATCATCCTCGAGAAAATGCATTCTTTCTTAGATACTGAGTGCAAGGCTCTACCTATACTGGAAGGGGCACCATTGCAAAAGTAGACAGCAGCCAGCCGGGGGTGAAGTTTTTTAAACAGCTTTGTTGATATATAAAAAAAACTCTATGTGTTTAATGGATACAATCTGATGAGTTTGGATATATGTGTACACCCAGGATTCTATCACCACAGTGAAGCAGGGAGCGAACGTTTTTGAGACCCGAGTTTGTGCTCTGGTATAACCCTGAGTCACTTGGCTGCTGGAGGAAAATGGGAGGTTTGGGGGCTTAGCTTTAGATTTCATTAAGAGACTGTATATTTACTTTGTACTCATATGGCCACGTATGCCACTGTTGAGATCCAAAGGTGTTTTTAAATTAGGAAACAAAATAAAACTAGTCAATCAAATAGAAATGGGGCTTGATGTCAGTCATAGTTTGACTTAGTCTCTGGTTTTCTTAGAATCATAGAATTTTAAAGGTAGACGGGGATTCTTAGAGCTCATTTAGTCAGACTTCTTTCAGCCTGACCCAAACATTGAGTCCCAGGGCCACTATCACGCTGTCCTCAGGCTGACTCCTCCCCTTTGAGGAAAATATGCAGCAGCAGCTGTGCTTGAGAAGGGAACTTGTTTTCACTACCTGGTTATTAGAGCACATATTATTTTAGGACCATACTAATATTTATGGCTTTCAAACACTAGGTGTTGTCTTGGATTCATCCAGAAAGTCAGGCAACAATTACCCGTTGCAGCCAGCCACTTGTGGGTCCCAATGATAAACGCTGCAAGGAAGATGAGAAGTACTTGCAAACGATAATGGATGCTAATGCGCAGGCTCACAAACTCATCATCTTTGATGCCCGGCAAAACAAGGTCGCCAGCACCAACAAGGTACATTATCGATACTGCTGCAGAAGTTTTTCTTCTGTACTGTTTGTAAATCATCATGCCGTTCAAATAGCCCAGTGAAGGCGAACTCTTGCGGTGTAGCCCACAGCTGGGCCTCCTGGGTCCCTAGCCCTCGGGAATCCTGTCGTCTCATTGCCCCTCCACAATCCTGTCTGCTGAACTAATTAAGTAAAGACCCAGAAAGAGAATGATCGCCTAGAGAATCTAGTAAGTATTTTAATGAAAGGATCCTGAGGCCCTTGGAAGTCCCTTTAACCTGTGAACTATGGTGATTACTTGATTAATTCATACCTGCCTGAAGTTCTGTTAGATTGGAGTCAGCTATGTGAAACAAGGCAGATACACAAAGTTGCCATCTGCACCCAGCTCCCATCTGATCCCCACCAGCTGAAGAGGCCCAGACTGTGTGGTCAAGCCTCCAGTACCCTCTTTCCAATGGGAAGGGCTCTGAACGGCGTCATTTCTGTTTCCCACAAATGACTTGCTGAGAGTGTGGTCCTGCAGGCAGGCCTCTGGCAGTCAGAGTCCTGACCCCTCCACAAGGAATTTCAGGTATGAGGATGGTGGGGACAGCCCTTACCATCGCATGCCTACCTGACGCTCAGGTAATAAACATGCAGTGAGCATGTACTAGGGACAAGGTGCTGGGGGAAACACCAGGACAGACAAGGCTACACGTAGGAGGTGTCAGCTCAGTGTTCCAGGGGAGCTCGTGCCACTGGGCGAGGCTTCACAGAAGAGGTGACATTTGAGCTGGCCCTGGATGATCAGCGGGAAGAGACGGGCACGGCATTCTAGACAGCACGGGACCCCTTCAGTGGTGTGCCAGAGCATGTCATGCACGAGAATGGCAAGAGGGGGGGTGTCTGAGGGTTCCCCTGCAGTGTCCCCCTAAGCAGTGCTTGGGGGTCTTTGTTTCTCTTGGCTGCTTGTGCCCCTTCTTTGCTCACTGATGATTCCATCGTTGACCACAACCTCCAGAGAGCCAACGTCTTGCGTCCCCCGTTCTACTCTCGGGAGGATCCCTTCCCTCCTACTTCAAAGAGCAAACAAGCCGTCAGTTGCGCCCATGGCCCTTGAGGCACGTGCCTGCCATGGGCCAGGCGCACAAACTGCCAAGCAGCCCCCACCGTGAGGCGGATGGGCGGGGGGCGTCCAGCGTGCTCTGCAGGAGCGTAGAGGCAGCGTGGGTGTTTGTACCTGACCGTGGGCAGTTACTGTATCTCTCTAGACCACGATCGCCTCATCTGAACTGGGAGTGGCAGCACACCTCCTTCCTGGAGTGGATGTGAAGGTTGCGTGGGTGCCTGTCCCAGAGAAAGCTTTCGGGTCAAGTTCGCCATCTCTGTTACTGACCCGGAGTGGATGGCCCCATTCTCTCGATTCTCATGACATCTCTGCCCTGGACCACTCCCTCTCTGCACCCTGGCTGGCCCAGCCTCCTTCACTGCTTCCTCTCCCTCTTCCCAACTGGCAGATGGCAGCACGCCTGGAACCCAGTCTGGGGTCCTCTTTTCTCCTTTGCCCAATCTCGCTGGGCTATCTCCTCCAGTGCCCTGATTCTCAACACTCCATATGTGTTCAGTTTGCCACCCAAGTTTCTATCCTGCTCTGATCCCTCCTGAGATCCAGATGGGATTTCCATCCCGTCGCCTGGTTGGCATCCCCTCTTGGCTGTCTCCCAGGTAACAAAACCTCAGTGTATCCAGAGCAGCCTAAGAGACAGGGTAGTGAGCACCCTCAGCTTTGTGTTCAGTTACATGTGGGGTTTCCTCCCTGCTCTGCCACTTAGTGCTCGATAGAACCCTGAGCAAGTTACTTAACCTCTCCAGAAGCCTCTTCTGTAACAGGGGAGGTGACAGTCTCTCATGTAGAGGGCTGCGTAAGGATTGAAATTGGGTGAGGAGAATGCACAGTGCTAGGTGTATCAGTATAGGATGCTGAGAGGCTAGCCCCACCCTGCTCCGGGGTCTGGCCTGGCAGTGAGTGGTGGTGTCAGCTACTGGGTAGGGGAAGCTGGGAGAGGACCAGGGTGGGGAGAAAGATGGGCAGCGCGTGAGCTTCCTGAGTTGCTGAACCAATGACCACAGACTTGGCGGCTTAAAACAGCACACATTTATTCTCGCACAGTTCGGGGATCTGGCAGCACTGTGCTCCTTCTCAAGGCTTCCGGGGAGATCCAGTCACTGCCCCTGCCTTCCCACGGCCGCCCCCTCATTGTATCTCTGGCTCTTCTCCTCCTCTCTCTTCCAGAGGCACTTGGGATGGCATTTAGGGCCACCCAAGGTAACCACGTATTCTCACTTCATCTCAAGAACCTTCATCACATCTGCAAAGTCCTATTTTTTTCCCAAAAAAAAGTCACATTCACAGTTGCTGGGGATTTGGTGTGGATATCTTTGAGGGGAGGGGGGAAGGCGGCATTTGTCAGCCTACCATGGGGAGTCACCCTTAATTAGCTCCCCTTGCTCCCCACGCCTGGCGGATTAGTGACCCCTGTCAGTCTTTCTCCATCTCTGCGTACTTCCTGTCACCACTGTAGTACTGTCCCCAGGAAATAAAAAAAGAAAAAAAAATGAGAAAAGCTACATTCACAGAGGCAATCTCTAAACATCCAATAGAGCAAGGGCAGTGCATTATATTTTATCCCATGCAGAGGAGACAGGAGCAGGACACCAAACTGCACGTCTAGAATGATGTTAACTATAGTGGTGTATGTGTCTAGGAACCAGACAAGGATAGTTATCTGTCCAAGTTCCCATTAGCTCTTCTATATGTATCATGTCATCTGCAAGTAGAGAGAGTTTTGCTTCTTACTTTCCAGTCTGCATGTGTTTTATTTCTTCTTGCCTAATGCCCTGGCAAGAACCTCAAGTACCATGTTTTGCTTTTTTTTTTTGAAGATCTAATTGGCTTTATTAGGCAATTCATGAATCTGGCAGAATCCCATCTAGCACCCAGCAGGGTACTTACTCTCTAGGACCATGTTGAATAGAAGTGGTGAAAGCAGGAATCCTTGTTTTGTTCCTAATCTTAAGGGGAAAGCTTTCAGTCTTTCACCACTGGGTATATTAGCTGAGGGTTTTTCATACATGCCCTTATCAGGTTAAGAAAATTCCCCTCCATTAGTTTGTTGAATGGTTTTATCATGAAAGTGTATTGGATTTTCAGAGGCCTTTTCTGTATCAATTGAGATGATCATGTGTTTTTCCCCCCTTCATTCTGGTAATGTGGTGTATTACATTGGCTGATTTTTGTATGTAGACTACTGTAATGGAATGAATAGCATCTTCCCCAAATTCATGATCATCTGGGACCTCAGAACGTGACCTTATTTGGAAATTGGTTCTTTGAAGATGTAATTAGTTAAGATGAGGTCAGACTGGATTAGGGTAGACCCTAAATCCAATTATTTGTGTCCTAATAAGAAGGTGATGTAGAGACAGAGACAGAGGTAAAGTGGCCATGTGATGATGAAGGCCAAGATTGGAGTGATGCAGCTACATGCTAAGCAGCCCCCAGGATTGCCAGCAGCCACCAGAAACCAGAGCCTCTGGAAGGAACTTACCCTGCCAATACCTTGATCTTGGACTTCCAGCCTCCAGAGCTGTGAGGGAATCAATCTCTGTCGTTTTAAGTCACCTGCTTTGTGGTACTTTGTTATTGCAGGCCTCGGAAACTCATATAACCGCCTTACGTTTCTGGGATAAATCCCACTTGGTCTTGATGTATAATTTCCTTAATATGCTGCTGGATTCAGTTTGCTGGTACTTTGTAGAGGTTCCCTTCAATCCTGTCTCCACATCATGGCCAGAGTGATTTTCTGAAGGTCCAGCTCTGTGTGCACCCTTAGTGCTTTGAGGCAGTGACACCCCGTTCCTGAACAGGGCCTCTGAAGCCCTCCAAGCAGCGGGCTCTTTCCTTTTGGCCTCGCCACACCTCCCAGGCCCACCTCCCAGCTATGATAGGTGTCTTTTAGCTCCTTAAGCATATCCCAGTCCACGTAGCTAACCACTACCCCGTCCTTCGGATGGCACTTCGAATGGCACTTCCCCAGGGCGGTCTCTCCAGATGAGAGGAAGCCTCCCGTGCCGTGGCACTCTGCTCTTTCCTTTCTGTGGCCCTCAGCACACGGCGGATTCCTCATTCAGTGTGCGTCTTGCCCCTCGACCATAGGCCACATGATAGCAGGGACTGGAGGATCTTGAGCACAGCTGGATCCCCAGAACTGGGCCCTCAAACAGTAGCTGCTCCCCGACTGGAACAAAGAGCTGCTGGCTGGTGGGCGGGGTCATCTCTCAATGGAGGACCCGAGGGTGAGTGGCATTGTATGTTAATTCAAAAGTCCAGACTCCATTATGGAGGGTTTCAAGTCAGCTTTCTTCTTGAGAAAGTGAACATGCAGGCAAGGAATTTCATTTTAACCTGTTGTAGTTGAGGAGCCTGTGTGGGGACGATAAAGCTCTGGAGCTCAGAAAAAGGTCAGGTTGGAGGTCGAGTGGAGGTTGCAGCCTTGGAGGGGAGGGGATGAAGTTACCCAAGGAGACTAGGTCATGTGAGCAGGGCCAGGCACCAGACCGCCGGAAATGCTGTCTGTGGAGGGTGAGAGAGGAACTCAGTGAAGGAAAGGGTGCTCCAGGTGGTCGGGAGGAGACCGCAGAGAGGAAGGGAGAGGTCCCAGATGCCAGGAGAGGAGGAATGTCCAGGAGAGAACTAGGGGGAGGGGTGTCTTAGCTTGGACAGCTGTAACTAAGTATCATAGGCTGGGTTGCTTATAAACAGCAATATTTATTTCTCAAAGCTCTGGAAGCTGGAAGTCTAAGATCAAGGCACCAGCAGATTCAGTGCATGGTGAGAGCCCACTTCCTGGCTGTAGACAGCCCTGTTCCTGCTGTGTCCTCACACTGCCAGAGCAGAAAAGGGCAAGCTCTGTGCCGTCTCTTCCAAGAAGGGCATGAATCCCATTGTGAGGCCTCCTCCTTCATCACCTAATCTTTCCCAGAGGCCACACATTCTAACACCATCCCATCGGGAATTCAGGATTCAACATGGGAATTTCTGGGGATTCAAACGCTCAGTCTGCAACGGGGGGAGGTGTGTGGACTTCCGAGTCTGAGGGCGTGGGAAACCTGTCCTGACACTTGCTGCCTTTGGCCTTTGGGAGTTGCCAGCCCTCTCTGAGGCTTTGCTTTTCTCACCTGGGAATCCTCCCTGCTGCGTAGGATCAGCATCCCGGTGGGCCTTCACCAGGCGCTGAGCAGCTGGCTTGAAATCATAAACCCCTGAGTCCATCCTTCAGCTGCCTCCGTCCCAAGGGGTGTTAGGCTTTCTTCTCCCTGAGGGTCGAGGATGGCCCTGCCGCCACTGCTGCTATGAGCTGATCCTTGGGGACTTGGGGGCCAGTGGGGAACAGTGTCCAAACATCGCTGGCTTCCCTCTGAAACCCTGCTTTGCCCCCATAGAGAGAGGTGTGGCCAGAAGGTTCGAGTCTTTCAGAACTTTCTGAGCTCCCTCCCCCTGTTCCTGCTGGGGTATAGGCGGGGCCCCTTCTCACTGCCCTTCCCCCTCTTCTGTGTCCAGACCTCCGGGTGCCTGCTCTCTGTCCTAGCATGGAGTAGGCACTCATGCTCTTTTTCTCCCATGACCCCATTTTATGATTGTCATTTGTCTTGCTTGGAGCTTTAGTAATCAGTTTCCAGGCAACAAAGTGGCTTTAACTACATTCTCCTGGTTAACACCAGCCCTGAGCACGCATGCCCTCCATGCTGCCCCAGCCTCAGGTCTCCCTCAGGGGTCCCTGCCCAGCTCGGGGCTTTTCAAGGTAGGTGCTGGGGGAGGTCATAATACATCAGTGCCCGAGTATGGGGGGCGCGCACCGAGCCTTGCACGGATTAGCATTCATTAAGATCGTTTATTTAGTTAGTATTTAATCCCCACAGTGAGCCCCTGGAGGCTTTCCGGTGAGAAAGCTGGGCGCAGAGAGATGGAGAGGACCCATAGCTACTTGAGTGGCAGACCTGGGATGACGAACCCATGCTCCGTGCCACCAAAGCCTGTGCCTTTAACCCCTCGGCCAGCACTGTCTTCAGTGGGCACCGAGGATATCCTTTATGAAAACATCATCCTGCCACGCAGGCAGGACCAAGCTCTAGGCTGCTTTGGCCACAGTTTGTGTTCAGAGTGTTCTGTTGAGTGAGAGCGCCTCACGTCATCCTGTACCGGCCAGAGGACAGGCGCTTCCAGACCCGACGACGACATCTTCTTTCCCCGCCAGTCGTGTTTGCGGCTCCTGAGCTCGAGCAGGTCCTCGGCCCCTGCTCCGCCCCCGGTGGCTGGGCTCCGGTCCCCGGGCATGGCTGTGGCACGAGCTTGGGGCACACTCCCCTGTCCCCGCCTCCCTGCCTGGCCGCCCCCGGCCCACACCCAGGCCCCTGAGCAGGACCCCAGGCTCAGGCCCCAGGCCCCGGGCTCCTGCTGGGCTCCCTGCCTCCCCTGGGCCCTACAGGGGCTGGGTCAGCCCTTTACAACTTTTTCTCTCCTGGATGGCCCTGCCCCACGCCCTTCGTCCTCGACCCTTCTGCACAGAACACACCCAGCCTCAGACGGGAACTGCCCCCCACCCCGTCCCTACCTCCACGCCCCGGAAACTAGGGTGGCCTCCCTGCTGCGTCCTTCCCAAACCCCCTGCCGGCTCAGCCCGCCCTGGTCCTGTGCCCACTCCTTCCCATGAAGTCTGTCCCAGCTGTGCAGATAAGCCTTCCCTGGAGTCACTGTCCCCGTCCCCTCACAGCTGGCTCCACCGTTCCCCTACCCCCGTGCCCATCTGGACCTGGACTCTTCCCGGTAAGGCCACCGAGTACCTTCTTGTCACGACCTCACGAGCTTTTGACACAGTGGGCAGCCTCTCCCTTTTGACAGACTCTCTCCCCTTTTCTCTTGATCCTCCAGTCTTTGGCTGCTCTCATCAGTCTCTTTTGCTCTGCATTCCCTAATGTCGGCCTTCCGCAGGCTCCGGACGTGACTGCTCTCCTCACCACACACGCTGTCCCTGAGCCCTGGAAGCCGTCCCCAGAGCTGCCGCCCTGCCCCTCTTCTGTGCTCCAGAGCTGTGCGTCCTGCTCCCGAGATAGCTCCACCCCTCAAAGCCCAGTGCTCTGTTCCTCCTCCGGAAACCAGTCCACAGTTTACAGTTCAGTGCCTTCTAGTCTATTCACAACGTTGTGAGACAGTCACCACTATCTCATTCCAGAACGCTTCCATAGCCCCAGATGGAAACCCTGTGCCCACTGGCAGTCGCCACCCATCCTCCACTCTCCCCAACCCCTGTCCCCAACCCCTGTCAGCCACTAATTTACTTTCCATGTAGATTTCCTTCTTCTGGACACTTCATACGAATAGAATCATACACTGTGTGGTTCTGTGTGCCTGGCTGCTTTCACTTGGCCTGACGTTTTTACGGTTCCTCCATGTTGTAGCATGTATCGGTACTCCATGCCTTTGTGTGGCTGAAAAACAGTCCATTGTATGGACACAGCACAGTTTATCTGCTCATTCATTGATGGACATTTGGGTTGCTTCCACCTGATACCCATTGTGGATATTCCTGCTATGATTTGTTGTGTACAAGTTTTCATGTGAATACCTGGTTTTAGTTGTGTGGGAATTGGAATTTCTGGACCAGATGGTAGTTCCGTGTTTAACTTTTTGAGGAACCATCAGACTTTTTTCCACAGAGACTGTACAATTTAAATTTCTACCAGCAATGTATTAGGGTTTCAATTTCTCTATATTCTCATAACAGATGTGTTTTGGATGTTGACCTCTGCAAAATATAAGCTAATTGTAGACCAGATTTTGTTATGAGATTACCAAGGGGTGAGCCGTATCCCCCTTTTTTGTTACATTTGCACTTTATTTTACTTAAATTACTTAAATAAATCTCACTGGGATTTACAAATTGTTTTATATAGAAGTTTTGTGGTAGTACAACTTTATTTTTTTAATATTTATTTATTTATTTATATTTTCGGCTGCGTTGGGTCTTTGTTGCAGCACACGGGCTTTCTCTAGTTGCAGTGAGCAGGGACTACTCTTTGTTGCAGTGCGCGGGCTTCTCGTTGCGGTGGCTGATCTTGTTGCAGAGCACGGGCTCTAAGCACATGTGCTTCAGTAGTTGTGGTGCGTGGGTTTCAGTATCTGTGGCACATGGCTCAGTAGTTGTGGCTCATGGGCTCTTGAGCGCAGGCTCAGTAGTTGTGGCGAACAGGCTTACTTGCACCGCGGCATGTGGGATCCTCCTGGACCAGGGCTCGAACCCGTGTCCCCTGCATTGGCAGGCGGATTCTTAACCACTGCATCAGCAGGGAAGTCCACAGTACAACTTTTTTATTCAGATAGATGGTAGAACATTTTAAAACCCAATTCGCCTTGTGTAAGATCCAGTTGTTAATCGTTTTTAAAACTGATGATGGGTAATGGAAGATTGTTGTGGGTTGAACTCTGTTTCCATTAAAAAAAATGTGTTGAAGTCCTAACTCCTGGTACCTGTGACTGTGGCCCTGATTTGAAATAGGGTCTTTGCAAATGTAATCAAGTTAAGACGAAGTCGTATGGAATTAGGATGGGTCCTAATCCAGTCTGACTGGTGTCCTTATAAGAAGAGATACAGACACAAGGAGAAGGCCATGTGAAGATGGGGCAGAGATTAACGTATCTATAAACCAGAAACACCTGGGGCCACCAGAAGCTGGAAGAGGCAAAGAAGGATCCTCCCCAAGAGGCTTGTGAGGGAACACGGCCCTGCCAGTACCTTGATTTTGGACTTCCAGCCTCTAGAACTGAGAGAGGAGAAATTTCTGTCACTTTAAGCCACTCAGATTGTGGTACTCCGTTCCAGCAGCCATGGGAAACTCATACAAGGATGTAGGAGGCTTATTATAAACAGATGAGTTTGTTGCTTCGTTAATGGTCTCTATCTGGTTAACACTAGAAAGAACAGAAAAGTTAACTCAGATGAACTGACATGTATCTTTTGTTTTCACAGGCAAAGGGTGGGGGCTATGAAAGTGAAAGTGCATACCCAAACGCAGAACTCGTCTTCCTGGAGATCCACAACATTCACGTGATGAGAGAGTCGCTGCGAAAACTGAAGGAGATCGCGTACCCGGCCATCGACGAGGCGCGGTGGCTGTCCAACGTGGACGGGACACACTGGCTGGAGTACATTCGGGTACAGAGAGGGCCCGTCCTTTACGTGCTTTCTGCTTAAGATTTCTCTGCAGCTGGGCCATAAAGCTATCTGTCTGTGTCTATCTGGGTGGTTTCTTAGCATTGCAAGTGAGTGCATCTTTGCTGCGTACTTGGGCTTTCATAGTTTCCATGGGCAGCATCCAAACTGTGGTCTTTGTTGGGGGGGGCTTTTGTGACATAACAGATAGAAATAATGCTTGCCTCAGATCAGGTTTTTAAAGTACTTTATGGCCCTTTGATAAAGGACCCTATTTACTACTGTAGTTTTTTCTTAGTGTAAGTTTCTCGTTTTTCCCTCCAGATACTAACATTTCCTAGTGATTCTTAAATTGATTGCATTCTTGCTTGGTTCATTGACCTGAACTTCCAGTGTTCTCCACAGAATTCTTTTTGCTGTAATAGAAATTAAATGTAGCCTGGTTTAATGTGCCTTCTTTTCTGAAGATGCTTCTTGCTGGGGCAGTAAGAATTGCTGATAAAATAGAATCTGGGAAAACCTCAGTGGTGGTACACTGCAGCGACGGTTGGGACCGAACATCCCAGCTGACGTCTCTGGCCATGCTGATGTTGGACAGTTATTACCGCACCATTAAAGGATTCGAGGCTCTCATAGAAAAGGAGTGGATAAGCTTTGGACATAGGTTTGCACTGGTAAGTTGAGACAGTGAGGTGCACACTTCATTATTTTGCTATATCATATGCATATTCGTATCACACATTACACATACACTCACACACACACACACACACACACACACATACACACACACACACACAGGAGATGGCTTTGTGCTCTGTGTGAGACCTGAATTGCTATAAGAGAATGCCATGGACCTCAGCATTGTATGTTCCTGGCAGGGCAATCGTTTTTTTTTTTTTCCTATGTAGGTATCCCTTTATTTTTGTAAAGAATTAAGGTAAAATTCATATAACATAGAATTAACCATCTTAAAGTATATAGTTCCATGGCATTTAGTGCATTCAGTATTGTGCAACCACCATCTCTGTCTAGTTCCAAAACATTTCATCACTCCCAAAAGGACACCTTGTACACATTAAGTAATCATGCCTCATTTCCCTCTTCCCACCAGCCCCTGACAACCACTAATGTGCTTTCCATTTCCCTGAACTTGCTTACTCTAGATAACTGACATAAGTGGACTCATAGAATATTTGTCTTGCTGTGACAGGCTTATTTCACTAAGCACAATGTTTTCAAGGTTTATGCATGTTATAGAACCTATCAGACTTTATCAGTAATTCCTTTTCATGGCTGAGTGGTATTCCATTGTGTGGATATACTGCATTTTGTTTATCCGTTCACCTGTTGGTGGACACTTGGGTTATTTCCATCTGTTGGTGATTGTGAATAATGCTGCTGTGAACATTGGTGTACCAGATTTTGCCATACAAAGTACCATAAGACTGGGTGGCTTAAACAGAAATGTATTGTCTCATCATTCTGGAGGCTGGAAGTCCAAGATCAAGGTTCTGGCAGGGTTGGTTTCTCCTGATGGCTCTCTCCTTGGCTTGCAGACAGCTGCCTTCTTGTTGTGTCCTCACGTGGCCTTTCCTCTGTGCACACACATCCCTGGTGTCTCTCTGTGTCCAGACTTCCCCTTCTTATAAGAACATGAGTCAGACTGGAACAGCCTCATTTCAACTTAGGGCCTTTAAGGATGTGATTCTCTCCCAATGCAGTCACATTCTGAGGTACTGAGGGTTAGGACTTCAACAGTGCTGGACACACAGTGGTGCTCAGTTACGTGTATCCTCCAGTTTTAATCTTCTAGTGATCTTGCGAGGCAGCTGCTACCATGGATAGATGGGGAAACTGAGTGTGAGCTATCTGCCAAGGTCACCCAGCTATTGAGGGTACAGCCAACCTTCAGGCAGGGGTTTCAAGCCTGTGGTCACTCACCTGCTCGGTCTGTCTACTGTTCCTTCCCTTGAGTTTCTGTGGATGAGCTCCTATCTGAAGCCAATTTCTGTCCTTGCCCACCTGTCCCATGATCCGGCTCATGGATGGTTCCTGCCTCCATCTCCCCTCTCCCCTTGATTGTTTCCATTGATAGAAACGTGCTGCTACTTATCCCACCCTAAAACCCAACCCTCTTGACTGTACTTCCCCCTCCAGGTGTCACCCTGAACATCTGCTCCCCACTACAACAAATCTGCACAAAACTAGTCTGTTCTGGCTCTCACTGTTTCTCTCCTGCTGGTCTCTCTTGAACCCGCTTCAGCCAGGCTTCCTCCTCACTCCTCCACACCTTCGCCCTGCCACTGCTCTTGTCACAGTCACCAATGGCTGCCACTCTGCTTCTCCTATTTGGCCTGAGCATTTGATACTGGTGATTGCTCCCTTCTTCTGCAAACACTTTCTTCCCTTGGCTTCTAGGTGGCTACAACCTTCTGAATTTCCTTCTACCTTCTGGTCCTCCCTCTCTCCCCAACTTCTTTTTTTTAACACCTTTATGGGAGTATAATTGCTTTACAATGGTGTGTTAGTTTCTGCTGTATAACAAAGTGAATCAGCTATACATATACATATGTTCCCATATCTCTTCCCTCTTGCGTCTCCCTCCCTCACCCTCCCTATCCCACCAAATCACCGAGATGCTCTCCCTGTGCTATGCGGCTGCTTCCCACTAGCTATCTGTTTTACATTTGGTAGTGTATATATGTCAATGCCACCCTCTCACTTCGTCCCAGCTTACCCTTCCCCCTCCCCGTGTCCTCAAGTCCATTCTCTACATCTGCATCTTTATTCCTGTTCTGTCCTGAGGTTCTTCAGAAGCATTATTATTATTACTATTTTTAGATTCCATATATATGTGTTAGCATACAGTATTTGTTTTTCTGACTTACTTCACTCTGTACAACAGACTCTATGTCCATCCACCTCACTACAAATAACTCAGTTTCACTTCCTTTTATGGCTGAGTAATATTCCATTGAATATATGTGCCACATCTTCTTTATCCATTCATCTGTCAGTGGACACTTAGGTTGCTTCCATGTCCTGGCTATTGTAAATAGAGCTGCAATGAACATTGTGGTACATGACTCTTTTTGAATTATGGTTTTCTCAGAGTATATGCCCAGTAGTGGGATTGCTGGATTGTATGGTAGTTCTATTTTTAGTTTCTTAATGACCTCCATAATGTTCTCCATAGTGACTGTAACAATTTACATTCCCACCAACAGTGCCAGAGGGTTCCCTTTTCTCCACACCCTCTCCAGCATTTTTTTTCTAGATTTTTTGATGATGACCATTCTGACTGGTGTGAGATGATGTCTCATTGTAATTTTGATTTGCATTTCTCTAATTATTAATGATGTTGAGCATTCTTTCATTTGTTTGTTGGCAATCTGTATACCTTCTTTGGAGAAATGTCTATTTAGGTCTTCTGCCCATTTTTGGATTGGGTTGTTTGTTTTTTTGATATTGAGCTGCATGAACTGCTTGTAAAGTTTGGAGATTAATCCTTTGTCAGTTGCTTCATTTGCAAATATATTCTCCCATTCTGAGGGTTGTCTTTTGGTCTTGTTTATGGTTTCCTTTGCTGTGCAAAAGCTTTGAAGTTTCATTAGGTCCCATTTGTTTATTTTTGTTTTTATTTCCATTTCTCTAGGAGGTGGGTCAAAAAGGATCTTCCTGTGATTTATGTCATAGAGTGTTCTGCCTGTGTTTTCCCCTAAGAGTTTGATGGTGTCTGGCCTTACATTTAGGTCTTTAATCCATTTTGAGTTTATTTTTGTGTATGGGGTTAGGGAGCGTTCTAATTTCATTGTTTTACATGTAGCTGTCTAGTTTTCCCAGCACCATTTATTGAAGACGCTGTCTTTTCTCCACTGTATATTCTTGCCTCCTTTATCAAAGATAAGGTAACCATATATGTGTGGGTTTATCTCTGGGCTTTCTACCCTGTTCCACTGATCTATATTTCTGTTTTTGTGCCAGTACCGTACTGTCTTGATTACTGTAGCTTTGTAGTGTAGTCTGAAGTCAGGGAGCCTGATTTCTCCAGCTCCATTTTTCTTTCTCAAGATTGCTTTGGCGATTTGGGGTCTTTTGTGTTTCCATAGAGATTGTGAAATTTTTTGTTCTAGTTCTGTGAAAAATGCCGTTGGTAGGTTTTTTTTTTAAACAAATTTATGTATTTTATTTTATTTGGCTGCATTGGGTCTTCGTTGCTGCTCACAGGCTTTCTCTAGTTGCGGTGAGTGGGGGTACTGTTCGTTGTGGTTCGCAGGCTTCTCATTGCGGTGACTTCTCTTGTTGCAGAGCATGGGCTCTAGATGCACGGGCTTCAGTAGGTCTGGCTCACGGGCTCTAGAACGCAGGCTCAGTAGTTGTGGTGCACAGGGTTAGTTGCTCTGTGGCATGTGGGATCTTCCCAGACCAGGGCTCAAACCCGTGTCCCCTGCATTGGCAGGCGTATTCTTAAGGACTGTACCACCAGGGAGGCCCACCATTGGTAATTTGATAGGGAGTGCATTGAACCTCAATCAAAGTAGATTGCTTTGGGGAGTATAGTCATTTTCACAGTGTTGATTCTTCCAATCTAAGAACATGGAATATCTCTCCATCTGTTTGTGTCATCTTTAATTTCTTTCATCAGTGTCTTATAGTTTTCTGCATACAGGTCTTTTGTCTCCTTAGGTAGGTTTATTCCTAGGTATTTTATTCTTTTTGTTGCAGTAGTAAATGGGAGTGTTTCCTTAATTTCTCTTTCAGATATTCATCATTAGTGTATAGGAATGCTAGAGATTTCTGTGCATTAATTTTGTATCCTGCTACTTTACCAAATTCATTGATTAGCTCTAGTAGTTTTCTGGTAGCATCTTTAGGATTCTCTATGTATAGTATCATGTCATCTGCAAACAGTGACAGTTTTACTTTTCTTTTCTGATTTGGATTCCATTTATTTCTTTTTCTTCTCTGATTGCTGTGGCTAAAACTTCCAAAACTATGTTGAATAATAGTGCTGAGAGTGGGCAACCTTGTCTTGTTCCTGATCTTAGTGGAAATGGTTTCAGTTTTTCACCACTGAGGATGATGTTGGCTGTGGGTTTGTCATATATGGCCTTTATTATGTTGAGGTAAGTTTCTTCTGTGTCTACTTTCTGGAGAATTTTTATCATACGTGGGTGTTGAATTTTGTTGAAAGCTTTTTCTGCATGTATTGAGATGATCATATGGTTTTTCTCCTTCAGTTTGTTAATATAGTGTTTCATATTGATTTTGTGTATATTGAAGAATCCTTGAATTCCTGGGATAAACCCCAGTTGATCATGGTGTATGATCCTTTTAATGTGCTGTTGGATTCTGTTTGCTAGTATTTTGTTGTGGATTTTTGCATCTATGTTCATCAGTGATATTGGCCTGTAGTCTTGTTTTTTGTGATATCTTTGTCTGGTTTTAGTATCAGGGTGATGGTGGCCCTGTAGAATGAGTTTGGAAGTGTTCCTCCCTCTACTATATTTTGGAAGAGTTTCAGAAGGATAAGTATTAGCTCCTCTCTAAATGTTTCATAGAATTCACCTGTGAAGCCATCTGGTCCTAGGCTTTTGTCTGTTGGAATATTTTTAATCACAGTTTCAATTTCAGTGCTTGTGATTGGTCTGTTTATATTTTCTATTTCTTCCTGGTTCAGTCTCGAAAGGTTGTGCTTTTTTAAGAATTTGTCCATTTCTTCCCAGTTGTCCATTTTATTGGCATATAGTTGCTTGTAGTGATGTCTCATGATCCTTTGTATTTCTGCAGTGTCAGTTGTTACGTCTCCTTTTTCACTTCTAATTCTATTGATTTGAGTCTTCTCCCTTTTTTTCTTGATGAGGCTGGCTAATGGTTTATCAGTTTTGTTTATCTTCTCAAAGAACCAGCTTTTAGTTTTATTGATCTTTGCTATCATTTCCTTCATTTCTTTTTCATTTATTTCTGATCTGATCTTTATGACTTCTTTCCTTCTGCTAACTTTGGGGGTCTTTTGTTCTTCTTTCTCTAATTGCTTTAGGTGTAAGGTTAGGTTGTTTATTTGAGATGTTTCCTGTTTCTTGAGGTAGGATTGTATAGCTATAAACTTCCCTCTTAGAACTGCTTTTGCTGCATCCCATAGGTTTTCGGTTGTCGTGTTTTCTTTGTCATTTGTTTCTAGGTATTTTTTGATTTCCTCTTTGATTTCTTCAGTGATCTCTTGGTTATTTAGTAGCGTATTGTTCAGTCTCCATGTGTTTGTATTTTTTACAGTTTTTTCCTGTAATTGATATCTAGTCTCATAGCGTTGTGATTGGAAAAGATACTTGATACAATTTCAGTTTTCTTAAATTTACCAAGGCTTGATTTGTGTACCAAGATATGATCTATCCTGGAGAATGTTCTATGAGCACTTGAGAAGAAAGTGTATTCTGTTGTTTTTTGGATGGAATGTCCTATAAATATCAATTAAGTCCATTTTGTTTAATGTGTCATTTAAAGCTTGTGTTTCCTTATTTGTTTTCATTTTGGATGTTCTGTCCATTGGTGAAAGTGGGGTGTTAAAGCCCCCTACTATTATTGTGTTACTGTTGATTTCCCCTTTTGTGGCTGTTAGCATTTGCCTTATGCATTGAGGTACCCCTATGTTGGGTGCGTAAATATTTACAATTGTAATATCTTCTTCTTGGATTGATCCCTTGATCATTATGTAGTATCCTTCTTTGTCTCTTGTAATAGTCTTTATTTTAAAGTCTATTTTGTCTGATCTGAGAATTGCTACACCAGCTTTCTTTTGATTTCCATTTGCATGGAATATCTTTTTCCATTCCCTCACTTTCAGTCTGTATGTGTCCCTAGGTCTGAAGTGGGTCTTTTCTAGACAGCATATATATGGGTCTTGTTTCTGTATCCATTCAGCCAGTCTATGTCTTTTGGTGGGAACATTTAATCCATTTACATTTCAGGTAATTATCAATATGTATGTTCCTGTTACCATTTCCTTAATTGTTTTGGGTTTGTTATTGTAGGTCTTTTCCTTCTCTTGTGTTTCCTGCCTAGAGAAATTCCTTTGGCATTCATTATAAAGCTGGTTTGGTGGTGCTGAATTCTCTTAGCTTTTGCTTGTCTGTAAAGGTTTTAATTTCTCCATCGAATCTGAATGAGATCCTTACTGGGTAGAGTAATCTTGGTTGTAGGTTTTTCCCTTTCATCACTTTAAATATGTCCTGCCACTCCCTTCTGGTTTGTAGAGTTTCTGCTGAAAGATCAGCTCTTAACCTTATGGGGATTCCCTTGAATGTTATTTGTTGCCTTTCCCTTGCTGCTTTTAATAATTTTTCTTTGTATTTAATTTTTGATAGTTTGATTAATATGTGTCTTGGAGTGTTTCTCCTTCGATTTATCCTGTTTGGGACTCTCTGCACTTCCTGGACTTGACTGACTATTTCCTTGCCCGTGTTAGGGAAGTTTTCAACTATAATCTCTTCAAATATTTTTTCAGACCCTTTCTTTTTCTCTTCTTCTTCTGGGACCCCTATATTTCGAATATTGGTACATTAAATATTGTCCTAGAGGTGTCTGAGACTGTCCTCAAGTTTTTTCATTCTTTTTTCTTTATTCTGCTCTGCAGTAGTGATTTCCACTATTTTATCTTCCAGGTCACTTATCTGTTCTTCTGCCTCATTTATTCTGCTATTGATTCCTTCTAGAGGATTTTTAATTTCATTTATTGTGTTGTTCATCATTGTTTCTTTGCTCTTTAGTTCTTTTAGGTCCTTGTTAAACATTTCTTGTATTTTCTCCATTCTATTTCCATGATTTGGGATCATCTTTACTATCATTACTCTGAATTCTTTTTCAGGTAGGCTGCCTATTTCCTCTCCATTTGTTTGGTCTGGTGGGCTTTTACCTTGCTCCTTCATCTGCTGTGTATTTCTCTGTCTTCTCATTTTGTTTAACTTACTGTGTTTGGGGTCTCCTTTTTGCAGGCTACAGGTTTGTAGTTCCCGTTGTTTTTGGTGTCTGCCCCCAGTGGCTAAGGTTGCTTCAGGGGCTTGTGTAGGCTTCCTGGTGAAGGGGACTGTGCCTGTGTTCTGGTGGCTGGGGCTGGATCTTGTCTTTCTGGTGGGCAGGGCCATATCCTGTAGTGTGTTTTGGGGTGTCTGTGAAGTTAGTGTGATTTTAGGCTGCCTCTCTGCTAATGGGTGGGGTTATGTTCCTGTCTTGCTAGTTGTTTGACATAGAGTGTCCAGCACTGGAGCTTGCTGGCCGTTGAGTGGAGCTGGGTCTTAGCATTGAGACGGAGATCTCTGGGAGACCTCTCGCCGATTGATATTACGTGGGGCCAGGAGGTCTCTGGTGGTCCAGTGTCCTGAACTCAGCTCTCCCACCTCAGAGGCCCAGTCCTGACAGCCGGCCAGAGCACCAAGACTCTGTCAGCCACACGGCTCAGAATAAAAGGGAGGAAAAAAAAGAAAGAAAAAAAATTTAAAAAAAAAATAAAATTAAATTAAAAGTTTTAAGTAATAAAAAAAGAAGAGAGCAGCCAAACCAATAAACAAATCCACCAATGATATCGTGCTAAAAACTATACTAAGATAAACATAAAAATCAGGAAAAAGTCAGTTGCATACAGTAAACCCCAAGTCTACAGTTGCTCCCAAAGTCCACCGCCTCAATTTTGGGATGATTCATCATCTATTCAGGTATTCCACAGATGCAGGGTACATTAAGTTGACTGTGGGGATTTAATCCACTGCTCCTGAGGCTTCACTCTCCCTAGCTTCTTAATGTTGGGGTGCCCTAGATCTCAGTCCTCACATCCTTTCTTTTCTTTCTGTATGCTTCATCCCTCACTGATCTCAGCCAGTCCCATGATTTTAAATGCATGTATTTCAAATCTGTCATCTCCTCCCCATTGCCACTCCATCCGCCTTAGTTCAGGCCTGGCCAGCACCCTCAGGACTATTATGGCAGTCTCCCTGTCTCCTTCCAACCCACTGTCCCCACTGTAGCAGATGGGGCATTACGTAAAGCAGATCTGGTGCCGACTCTCCCCAGCACAAACCCCTCCGAGTCTGCCCATGGCCTACCGGGTTGTGGGCAAACTCCTCAGCGCCACATTTGGGGCCCTTGGTGATCTGGCCCTGGCCCACCTTTCCAGCCTCGTCTCACCTCTCTCGCCTTGCCTCAACCATGCCCTGCTACTTATGGCACCCCCGGTGGCCGCCACCAACCCCCCACCCCCTGAGCCTCCCCACTGCTTCTCATAGAATCTATCCCTGACCAGCCAGAAGCAAGTTCCTCCTGGTCCTTCAAGTTCTATCTCAAGTAAGACCTCCTCCATGACTGTGACTCATGACTTTCCCACCTAGCTTCGTCCTCTAGACCATCCTGGGATGGCTGCTTGTTCCTTTGCAGCTCCACCATACGCGTCTCAGACTAGGAAGCCCCGGCGCACTTTATCGCCTCTGTTATTTACAGGTCTTCTCCTGCGACTAAACCACAAGTGAATTATTCATTGAGCACAGATCCTGGGTCTCATGTGTCTTGGTACCCCAGGTTCCTAGCCAGGGGCCTGGCCTCCACTGGACCCCATGAAACCACCTGAAATCCTGAGGGCTGGGTGGGGGGTGCCTTGCACGCACCGTAAGAGTTCAGTGCGTGTCTATTAAAAGAAAGAATGAATCTTAAGTTGTAAACTGTCAGTGCAAAACTTCCCCTGGTACCTTAAATACTGAGGAGTAGGTTACACAAATTATTTTATAAAGGAGTACAGAAATAATTCAGTGCACGCAGCCACTCTGGAAAACAGTATGGCAGTGCCTCAAAAAATTAAAAATAGAACTACCATATGATCCAGCAATTCTGCTTCTGAGTATATACCCCAAAGAAGTGAAAACAGAGACTCAAACACTTATTTGCACACCCATGTTCATAGCAGCATGATTCACAGTAGCCCAAAGGTGGAAGTATCCCAGTGTCCATCAACAGATGAATGGTTAAATAGATTGTGGTCTATCCATACAGTGGAGCGGTATTCAGCTTTCAAAGGGAAGAAAATTCTGACACCTGCTACAACACGGATGAATTAAGAGGACATTATGCTAAATGAAAGAAGCCAGTTGCAAAAGGACAAATAAACTGCATGATTCCACGTGTATGAAGTATCTAGAGCAGTCGAATCTGTAGAGACAAAGGAGGATGAGGGGGTCCAGGGGCTGGGGGAGGGGAATAGGGAGTTACTCTTTCAGATTGGGAGGTTCTAGAGACGGATGCTGGTGATGGTTGTACAACCGTGTGAATGTACTTAATGCCACTGAACTATACACTTAAAATGGTTATGATGGTAAATTTGATATGTATATTTCACTACAATTAAAAGTTTTTTTTAAAAAGAAGGCAGTATACTGTTCCTTTGAGGTGTTTATGTTGACTTGGTCATTTCTTTCTTTTTCTGTCTTTCTTGGTGATGACTTCATAGGCACAGTATTTCTCGATCTTCCTGTGTGGTTATTGCCTTGTATATTCATAACTTTCTTTTTCGTCCTTTTGCTTAGTCATCAAATTACTCGAAGTTTTTGTTAGAATGCTCACTCCTGAGCTGTTTTTAACTTGACATTTTCAGTGTTTTTGTCAGTGCTGTTTATGTGTTTGAAATTATCTTTTACCTTTTAATGTGAATCTATTAACATCTTGTAAAATATCAAAAGGTATGATATACAATACTGGATATCAGTTATGTCTTAAAACTGGAAAAAAACCTGGAGATACAATCCTGGACTGCCTTGAAGACTCCCCATTACCATTTCAACAGTGAGGCTTTGAGGTTCTCTGAGTCATGCAGAATTGGCTAAAACTTGTAGACTGTTAATTGTTGTTTTGATTCTCAGACTTCCTGACATTTCTGGAAAATGGGGGAAAAAACACACTTGTGGAGAAGACAGGCAGTCGTCATGTGCTTTGTGAGCTGCTAATTGCTGGTCCCACATTGACACCGAGCACTCGGTGTGGTGGCTGGGGTGGACTGAAAGGTCGGCTGGCCTTTTGCTTATGACTTCTCCATCTCCACTACACTAAAGGGTACTTATAAAGCAATCAACGTGTAAAAACAGGACGCTGAAATTTTGTTTCCTAAGTAATGGCAGTCGGTTCAACGCAATGAATGTTTTGAGTGCCTTTTATGTGCCGGGAATTCTGTTAGGCCTCGGGACATATAAATGAGGCATGCTTCTTGCCACCAGGCAATTTAAAGTGACTTTTGAGAGGACCATGGCTGGCATACATTAAAATGTTTAACCTCTTGATTGTTTTCAGCGAGTGGGCCATGGCAATGACAACCATGCAGATGCTGACCGATCCCCTATATTTCTTCAGTTTATTGACTGTGTTTGGCAAATGACGAGACAGGTGAGAGATTTCAAGTCTATTTCTGACCTTTATAGTCTGATCCAAGCATATCTTAAAGTTGAAGACAAACTTTAATTTCAGGTTCATTTAAAGTGAAGATGCGTGTGTGTTAAATATGACCCCTTCTGTTATTTAACTTAGTTTGATTCTAATTACTTAGAAATATAAGCAGAAAATTGGAAACCAACTTCACACCAAAAGGTGCTTTTCTCCTGCAAGTGGCGTTTGTCCGTCATGCTGTCCAGCAGCTGTGCAAACCCTGCCCCTCAGTCCTTCTCTTTCTTTCACTTGCCCTCTCTCTGTCAGGGTAAGCAAGCACAGCCCGCTGCTGGGCAGGTACTGGAAGATTCCCAGGTGTTAGAAATGGGGATGTGACTGAACAAAGGGGGTGGAGACCAGGGAATCCAGGACCCTCTATGCCCCACCCCAGGACACAGCCCCTCCCACCCCAAGGTGAGGAGGAAAAGGACTGTCCCAGGACCAGTGGCAGATAGGAAGCTGCTGAGTGTCTTGTCATTTCTTACCCGGCAGTGCATGGGGTCCTGTTAAGCCAGGTGGCCACGCAGGGGTCTCCCTTCCATAAGCCAGTCAGCCCAATGGTCAGCGGGCCAGAAGGCATGTGCTGTTTCTTCCCTCATCTCCAGCGTCGAAACCCAGTTTGGGGTCTTACCCTCATGATAGGACACTGTGCCATACAAATGGACCTAGAATCAGAGCCAGAGAACAACCCAGAGTGCCGGAGAGAGCCAGAGGGCCAGAGACAGGAGGGAAACCAAAATAGAGGCAGAGATACAGTGAGAGGGACAGAGGCGAGGGAGAGGCAGAAAGAGCTATAGCAAAATACAGAGCCCTTTCCAAAGTACCTGCTTGGGTGGGATTATGGGGAAGAGAGGATAGAAAAGCATGGCCTGGGCTCTCTCCTTCCTGTTGACCTGGAGCTCTGGCCTTGACTGCTTCAGGCACATGAAGGGGACCATATCATATTAAAGATGCACCTGCTTGGGCCCTGCCCCTGGATACCCTTCTTCCTGTGGGCCTGGGGAGAGGCCCAGGTGTGTGTAGTTCTTAAAAGCTCCCCAGGTGGTTCTGATATGAAAATGAGTTACAGGACAAGTGATCCAGACAAGTGGTTCCCAGTGCAGTCCTGGGGCCAGTAGCCTCAGCCTCCCCGGAACTAGAGATGCAGATTCTCAGGCCCTGCCCCAGACCTGCTGACCCTGGATGGGGGGCAGCACTCTGTTTCACAAGCCCTCCAGGGATTCTGCTCTACTGGGGTGCTGCTTAAACTTCACAGTGCACACAAATACCTTGGGGATCTTGTCAAAATGCAGTTCTGATTCATGGGTCTGGGGCAGAGCCTGAGAGTCTGCATTTCTAACAAGCTCCCAGGCTGTGCTACTGGTCTACAGATCACACTGGAGTAGCAAGAATCATGAGAGAATAGATAGATACACCTTCAGAAATTAGAAAAAAATTGGGGTGGCGTGGGGTTCTAAGCAGCCAAAGTAGATTTCACGAAGTCCTCAGGCCCTCCCTTAGAACTTCCTCGTACTTGTAGACCTAGCTTCCCCAAGCTGACTGGGCTCCTGCATCATCTGAGTGCTAGTTCATGGCTGATTCAAAGCAGCCAGTTAGGTAGAGGGGTGGGGGGTAGAGGAGGGGTGGTCTCAGCCGCAGGCACCCGATGGTATGAGTAACAGGGAACAGCAAACACATACTCAAAAGGCATGGACACTAGCCTGAAGCCTTACTGTTTTGTAGTGCCATGTACTCGCAATTTGTATTGATTCCAAGCCAGTAACAAAATTAAATGATGCTTACATTCAGGTTAAGACAAGAAGGTATGAAATACATTTCAGAAAAATTACATTAAAAGGCTGAACACAGAAAATAATTCTGATGCTTCTGAAGGGATAAACACCATTTTTGTGGATGTGAAGTAGCTTATTCCTCCCAAATGCCTAAAGTGTGTGTGTGCGTGTGTGTGCGTGTGTGTGTGTGAACATCTTCAAACTGACTTCCATTCTTCATATTGCTTAGTGTCTATTTTCATGTCTGATTTATATAATTTTTTAATGTTTACTTGATTTTTAAGAAAGACAATGAGGGGTTTGGGTTAGAAGGTTTCAGATGCCTCTTACAAGCTTTAAGATTCTGTCCATGAAATGTGTATAATTAATTTCTTTTAAAATACCATTGTTATTGCATTAGAAGGAGACACACCAGTAATAGTCTAACTATGAATTAAGTTACAAGTGAATGAGATATGTAGCTTGTCAGAAAAGATGCATTAATGTGACAAGATTAACTTATTTTTAGGTTTCCTACTGCTAAATCAAATAAGCTAAGTCAGTGTAACGTTGTTAGACATCTCAATGAAATGAACTAGTCTGTGTGCACAAATTGATATCAAAGGAACTGAGGGGAAAAGTCATTGAAGGACTCCAGAGAAGAGTCTCAAAGACATTCTGCAATAACCCCAGTTTAACAGACTTTTTACCCTTTTGGATCGGTTTAATAGTTGATGTTTTTGTCCATCAAGAGGTGCAGAATTTCATGTGGATTTCTATGGGGTTTTTGAGACCACACTTTTTTAAGTATATGGTATAGTTTCTAGGAGAAAAGGATAAAAGAAACTGAATCACAGAAGCTTAATCTTTTATTTGTATCTAGCGGTTTCTACTTCCTCTGATGAAATGTTTCCTGAACTGAGTTTAACACCACAATGCCCTTCGGATGCGAATAGCAGTCCTGACCTAACATGAATAGATGTAGCCTTTGTGTCCCTGTGTTTCGGGTGCCAACCGGCTTGGGCTGAGCCCCGCCCACCCTGACCTCCCATACCTGCTACCCATTTGGCCGGAGTAAGGCTTGTAGTCAGTGGCGATGCCCCCCTCCACGGCCCACCTAACCAAGCTCCCGGATCCAGAATGCGGGCTCAGGATTAGGACTAAAGACTTATATGACTTCAAAAATATGTCAGTAGAAGCTTTGCTGTCCTGTTGATAAATGTATATTTTTAAACGTTTGAAAATGAAATACAGACCTTCCATTTCTATCCTTGATTTAATTGCTTCAGTATATATGTAACTGTTATATTTTTGCTTAAAATTCATAAATTTCTTGGTGCCAATAACATAAATAGAGCATGACTAAGCTGCATAGAAAAATACTAGAAAAAATTGACATAATGTACTTGGCCAGATTTAGTTGTTTTAGTTCATCATTGATTTGGTTCATCATTGATTTAGTTCATCTAAGAACAAGATTTTTTTTTAAAGTTATGTGTTTCTCTGAGAGCAGTCCTTAAGGTAGAGAGAGGCAAATCTTAATCTAGGGCAGCTGAGCAGAATTCCTTAGGTTGGCTAATGTCATAGCCTGGTGAGGAAAATAACAATTTCAGATGGAGTTTGGACAGTCCTGCATTGACCATTGTTTTGAATTGAGAAACTTGTCTCTGGTCTAGTAAAGTAATAAAGATAAGCTTAAAAAATAAGCTTTCCATCAGTGACTCTGGTTGTCACTCTAGCAATGACAGAATTAGTTGTGACAGTGTGCAAACATCTCTGATTAGGGAATAGATCTTTAAAGTACGCTGATGCACAAAAATATGCTGGGTAGTTCTATTTGGTTTTGTTCTAATTGCCTTTGCTTCATTGAGTAGGTGATGAATATTTCACTATGTTTTTACATTAGAATTCTGGTACATGTAGGCTCCCAGTACATGCCTGCTGCTAGGATCATTATCATCGTCTCCAGATCGTCTCTATCATGGCTACTAAATGTCAGCTACTGGCTAGAATCTCACGGCAATGGTAATTCTTTGCTGGAATTCTGCCAGCCCCATTAAGAATTACCTGAAACAGTAATTGAGAGGATCATGTGGTTTTCCTCCTTATTCTGTTAATATAGCAAATTACAATAATAGTTTTTTGTTTGTTTGTTTTTGGTAACCTTGATCTTCAAATCTTAAACCAGCCTTGCATTCCTGAGACAAACCCCACTTGGTCATGTGGTGTTACCCTTTTTACATTATATATTGCCAGGTTCAGTGTGCTTACATATTGGTAAGAATCTGGGGATGTATGTCCATGGAGTTGTCTCTGTGGGAAGGTTTTTAATTTCGAGTTGTTTGTTTAATAGAAAAGGACTTTCTGTTTCTTCTTCAGTCACTTACCTGGGAATCCCCCTCCCTTCTCTGTGACTCAGAATGTGCTTCCACAAGGGAAGCTGGGACAATAGTAGGACTTGTCTCATTGGTTTCCATTCTGAGCTGGGGCAGGGTGTGGTTATCATAGTCCTGTGCTCCTGGCTGTTGCCAGTGTCTACAAACAGCTGGGTCATATATTTTGTCCAGCTCTCTAGTTGTTTCTGGCAGAAGGATGAATGCAGGCTGTTCTGCCATCGTGGCAAGAAGTGGAAGCTCCATAAGCTTTCTTAGGCACTGAAAAGTACAACAGTTTTTGCTGCTTTAGGTTGTTTCTCAGCCAGATCTATAAGCTTGGCCCGGAAACTAGAGACAATTAAGTTCTACATGGCCTCAGTTTTCCTTTTAATCTTTGACTATATTCCAAGTTGTAGCTTAGCTGTCTTTCACAAAAAAATTAGTACCAGTTTGTTTAGAAATTGAACTTAAATCTAAACCTTATTTCTCTCTCCATTTAAGTTTCCTTCAGCATTCGAGTTTAATGAACTATTCTTGATTACAATTTTGGATCACCTTTATAGCTGTCTCTTTGGGACTTTCTTGTGCAACTGTGAACAGCAGAGACTGAAAGAGGTAAGTGTATTATATCCTCTGGCTTTCCTGATTGCTCAAGTGCCTTTCCCATTAAGTGCCACTGCAGAAGGGGGACTGAATGGAGAGGGGACTTGGGTCTCGCCCTGCTGTTGTCTGTAAATGGAGGGGTTGCACGAAATGCCCTCCCAGGGTTCACCAGCCCCAGCGCATGTGTCTAATCTTCCAGCTGAGTTGACGAAAGCCCCTTCGTTTAAGGGTGCTGGGGCCCAGGGAGCCCACAGCTCCCTGAGGTCTCTAGGGTCAGGACTAGACTCTGTACCCCCTAATCTCCAAAATGCCATGATCCTGCTCATCTTCCTCTGTGCTCTTGGGCAGAAGGGTACTGGGAGACCGTGGACAAGGAAGTCTGTAGATGAGCCCAAACCTCTCCCGAGGTAGCAAGCTCAAGTTTGTTTCCATCAAGCTGATAAAGGAGCAGTTACCAAGCTTCTCTGTTAGATTTACCTCTTCCTTTTCTCCTCACTTTGGGATAAAAGACAGAAATGATCAAAAGTGAGGAAGCATTGGGAGAAGGCAGCTTAAAGAGTGTCCTCTGGTTCATAGAAAAGGACTTCTGCCAGCGGGTTTAGTGTGCTAGAACATTCGAGAACTTAGGAGAAAATGGCAGGCCCCCAGAGCCCGCTTCCGTCTCTCTCAGCGCACAGCTGACCACTCCCTCACCCCATGCCCTCTCTGGTTCTCCCCCACCTCGCTGGCCTTCCCTGCTCAGTCTCTTTCCTTTTAACCCATCTCTAAACTTGGAGTCGCCCGGGCCCAGGTCCTCTTCTTGTTCTCTCTCCAGGTAACTTCATCTGTCTTGGGGATCCAAATGCTGTTTTCCTCTTCCTCCCCCACCCTTTTGCATCCCACTCAGTGGCACCTCTGCCCATCTAGATGCTAAGGTCACATACATAGGGGTCATCTTCAATCCCTCCCTCGCCCTCACCTCAGCTGCCACGTTCAGTCCCTCAGTGAGTAATGCCAGCCCTGTCCCCAGGATGGATTTGTAATCTGGCCACCCCTCACTACTCCGCCACGACAAGCCTAGTTGAAGCCTACCCAGCCCGCAGTCTTGCATCTGGAACTAAGGCAGCTGCCCAGAAACGAGCATTTCTGACCTCCAGTGAATCCAAGCATAGCGACCAGGGCAGCGCTCCCAAACTTCAGACTGGTCACATGCCTCTCCACTGCTTGAAACCTCCCTGTGGCTTCCCACTGTGATCAGGGTCAAGTCCACATTCCTGAGGGCCCAGTGTGATGGGGCCCTGTTAACCTCCTAATGAAGAAAAAGAATTTAAATGAGTGAATTTTATGGTATGTGACTTATCTCAATAAAGCTGTTTTTAAAGAAAATGTCAACAGAACAATATGGTTCATATGTAGAATTTAAATCCTTATGGTCTTATCTTTTTTTTTTAAATCAAAATGTACTCTAAAAAATCAGCTCTCTTGAGATATAATTTACATACCATACAATTAACCCTTTTAAAGTGGACTGTTCAGTGGTTTTTAGTATATTCAGGGTGCAACCATCCCCACCATCTAATTTCATAAAATTCTCATCACCCCAAAAAGAAATCCCATACCCGTTAGCGGTCACTCCCGATTCCTCCCTCCGCCCAGCTCCCGGCAACCACTAATCTACTTTCTGTCTCTTATGAATTCACCTCTTCTGGACATTTTGTACAAATAGAATCATACAGTATTTGTCCTCCTGTGTCTGGCTTATTTCACTAAGCATACTGTTTTCAAGGCTCATCCATGTTTAGGATATACCAGTGTGTCATTCCTTTTTCATGACTGAATAATATTCCATTGTATGGACAGACCACAATTTGTTTATCCAGTCATCAGCAGATGGACATTTGGGTTGTTTCTACTTTGGGCTCTTATGAATACTGCTGCTATGAACATTCATGTTCAAGGTTTTGTGAGGACATATGCTTTCACTTCTCTTGGGGAGACACCTAGGAGTCGAATTGCTAGGTTCATATGGTAGCTCTCTGTTTAATCCTTTGAGGAACCACCAGACTGTTTTCCAAATCAGCTGCAACATTTAACATTTTTACCAGCAATGTCTTAGGGTCCCATTTTCTTCACATCTTTGTAGACACTTGTTATTGTTTATCTTTTTGATTCTAGCCATCCAAGTTGGGTGTGAAGTGGTATTTCATTGTGATTTTCGTGTGCATTTCTCTGATGATTAATGATGCTGAGCATCTCTTCAGGTGCTTATTGGCCAACTGTATATGTCTGTGGACAAATGTTCATTCAGATCCTTTGCCCATTTTTATTTGGGTTATCTTGTTATTATTGAGTGAAAGAGTTCCTTATGTATTCTTTACATATATAAGTCCCTTATCAGATACGATTTGCAAATATTTTCTTCCATTCTGTGCACTGTGTTTTCACTTCTTTGATGGTGTCATTTGAAACACATGTCTTTAATTTTGATGAAGTCCAACTTATCTGGGGCTTTTATGTTGTTATTATTGCTTGTGCTTTTGTTGTCATATCTAAGAAACCATTGCCTAACTCAAGGTCATGAAAGTTTAAGGCTATGTTTTCTTCTAAAAGCTTAGCTCTTATGTTTAGGCCTATTGTCCATTTCGAGTTACTTTTTGTATGTGGTGTGAGGTAACGGTTCAACTTCGTTTTTTTGCACGTGGTTATCTAGTTGTCTCAGCACTGTTTGTTGAAAACATTGTCTTTCTCCCATTGAATTTTCTTGGCATCCTTGTTGAAAATCAGTTGACCATAAATGTGAAGGTTCATTTCTGTACTCTCTTCTATTTCACTGATGTATATGTCTATGTCTGTCCATCCTATGCCAGTACCACCTGTATTGATTACTGCAACTTTGTAGTAAGTCTTGAAATTGGGAAGTGTGAGCCTTCCAAATTTGTTCTTTTTTCCTAAGATTGTTTTGGCTATTTGGTGTCCCTTGAATTATTGCTGGTGTTTCTCTTGTAAATATGAAATATAAAATATGAAGAGATCCTAATCTCTTGTGTCTAGATAACTTGGGGAGAAGTCAGCTGGCTTGGGAGCAGCAGAATGGTGGAAAACACTCCTGGCCTCACTGTTTTCTCACTTTGGCTTTGTACTTGATCCATGTTTCATGTCTATCTGCCCCATCATGCCTGTGGGTTTGGGTGCCTGCATTCTGATGAGCAATGCAAAGTTACAGTGTACTGTAAAATTGGGAGGTGGGGATCTATAATTTAATGATATATTCTCTATATAAGGCTTCTTCAGCCTGCCACCCCACAGGTTTTCCCCCAGATAGCCATGATTTTCCAGTGAAAGGAATCTTATCTGTAAATTCTACCTATGGTCCTTAATATTAAGGGTCACACAAGCAAGGTGCAAAAAAGAATAAAAAATGTATTTGTTAAATATGGGCCCCATCATCCTGGGATTGTTAGAAAGTTCTCATTCTGCCTTCAAACAGACACAGTCGCCAGATGTCATCTAACTCATCAATACGTTTTTCTAGGACAGTAACTAGTTTGTTTTTGGGTCATGCATGCAGAGGGATGGGGTGGGACTTAGTAAATGTTCCTGATTTTTATCAGTTGAACCCACTTCATTATTCAAGTCCTTTTCTCCACGTGGTACAAATTCTTGAGGTTATGAAGAAAAGTTGAATTTATTTCAATGTATTCCTTTTTTGTTTTTCAGGATGTATATACAAAGACTATATCTTTATGGTCTTATATCAATAGCCAGCTGGATGAATTTTCTAACCCCTTCTTTGTGAATTATGAAAACCACGTCCTATATCCTGTTACTAGTCTGAGTCATTTGGAATTGTGGGTAAACTATTATGTGCGATGGAATCCACGAATGAGGCCTCAGGTATCTTTTTATTTTTCTTTTCAAAAAAAGCATATCTTTCTGCCCAAGGAAAGATGGTGGTATAGAATTAAGTGAAGGTACACAGCTGATGAAGTGTTGTAAATTACTGCATTTGTCAGTCCGTCAGATGACTCGCTCGGTCACAGCTTATAGACTCCGGTAGCACAACAGAAAGAGGGCACGTGCCAAGTCACAGAGCACGCACCCTCTTGAGGAAGGGGTCGTTTCCCCCTCCCTTTTCACTGTAACATCTCCTGAGATTGAAAAAATATTACAGAACAGTGCACAGCAGGGCCAGGCAGCCGAGCTATGGTCGCCCTTGGTGTTCAGTGGCTGAGCTCTTCCAGGTGGGTGGCCGGGACATGGTGGGTGTGGTTGAGGAGAACAAGGCAGCCAGCCCTCACCTCCATGGGCAGATGGCTTTCTACTGAGGGTTCTGGGCTTTTTTCTTTTCTTTTTTTTTTAAGTTGAATTATCTTTGGGTTTACTGGCCGTGCGCCAGGAGCATGTCTCCAGGGCCCAGTTTGACCTCATCACTTCTGTCGGCCCCAGATGTGCAGATATGCCTTTCCTCTCTGCCCTCCTCCTGCTTGATCCCTCCCTCTTGCTCTGTGCCTTCAGAGTCTCTCCAGGCATGTTTCATCTGTCTCCTTCTGCTTGGGCAGCCGTGACAAAAGTCCCACAGACTGGGTGGGTCAAACAACAGAAATGTATTGTCCCCCAGTTCTGGAGGCCGGAAGTCCAAAATCAAGGTGTCTCAGGGTTGGTTCCTTCTGGGGGCCGTGAGGGCAGGATCCGTTCCAGGCCTCTTTCCTTGGCTTGTAGACGGCCATCTGCTCCCTGTGCCTTTTCGCATCATCTTCCCTCTAAGTGTATCTGTGTCCAGATTTCCCCTTTTCATAGGGACACCAGTCATACTGGATTAGAGCCACCCTACTGACCTCATTTTAACTTTATTACCTCTGTAAAGGCTCTCTCTGCAAATAAGGTCACATTCTTTGGTACTGAGGGTTTGAATTTCATCTTATAAATTTAGGGGGGGACACGTGTAATAGTCCCCAAGCCCCACTAACCATGGGGAGGACTGAACTGTTCATGTCCCTCTCAGTTGCGTGGCATGTGAACGTTGACAAGGCTGTCACTTCACTGACCTTCCCTACATGCTAGAAATTCGCTTGCTGTAGCCTTGGCTTTGGGCTCCGTCCTGAAAGGGCAGCCTGCCGCCTGGGGCACCAGTTCCTGCTTGTGCGCGGCTCACTGCTCACCTCTCCTCGCCTCGCCACTCGCCTCCTCTTTCCCTTACTCTGCTTCCTTGCTCCGTGCACCAGTTCTGGGAAGCTTCAGCTTTGGAAGCCCTTTTGTCCTCTAACCCTCTGAGTTGGCTGTGCTGCCCTGGAGACCTGAGGACTGTTCTCCAGAATGCCACCATCAGGGCCTGTTCAGCACAGTACTTGTCCTTCTCCCGCAGCAGCCCCTGAACCAGGCCTCCCATCGCCCCCAACCTATGCCCGTCTCCTGGCCTGCGATGGATGCCGCATCCCGCCAGGGGCCCCTCAAACCCTCTGACCGCAGAATGCCTTCCCTGCCCTCGGCCTCACACCATGCCAACAGGGGATGCTCAGAGAACCTTTTCTTGGGAAACCTTGCCTGACCTGACCCGCCCCTGCACTTACTCTGAGGGCCCAGCTTCTGTCACCGCATACGAGGCAAATATCTAACGCGGGCATGGGGCCACTAGCTGCTTCCCGCGTTGAAGTGGCCAGGGCAGTGGGCATGGCCAGACCAGTGCGGACTTGCTGGGCGCCAGCAGGGCCAGAGCACGTTTCTACCTACCGAACACCAGGGTTCTAGATGTAATGTGTGTTTTCAGTCGCAAAAATGCCGACTCTTAGGAGGTGTAAAATGTTCCCTTTATTGAACAACATCTGAAGTTGAGGCACAGTCTCAGCTCTTTTCCCATGAAACCAAACGGTATACAGTCAGGCCACTTGTTTGGTCAAAATACAGGTTTTCAGTTTCGTGGTCAGTAAGCCATCAGCCACTAACTTCAGGCGTCCTGTGCTCACGGCTGTACCGACGAGCACCCCTCCTGTTAGTTCCATGGCACCTGGACAGTTAACAATCGGCTGTAGCCTTCAAAAGGCCGCCTCACAAGCATGGTACCCAAACCTGTCCCCTTCCCTCTTGTGAGTAACCCACGTGTCTTGTCTTGTGACTCTGGAGTCGTGCAGCCAAAGTCAGTCCTGCGACGGCCCCTTTGGCGCCTGGCAGCCTCCTGTCACCCGCCCCGCCCCCCCCCCCCCAGGCCTCTGGGTCTGTCATCTCAGCTCCCAGATTCCCTTCTCCACGCCACAGGGACAAGGTGGTGTTCCATCGCCATTTCCCTCTCCTCCTAGATTTGGCATTCTGCAAGGCTGGCCCCTGACACAAGTGCTGTTATGAGATTGAATCACCCCCAGGCGAGCTCCCGGAGCGGCGCTCCGCCCTGACCCGGTGCCCTGACCCGGCTCGTGGTCTTAGGCTGCCAAATTCAGGACCCCTGGAGCGCTGCTTTCCAGTCTTGAGAGTCACTTAGGCACCCAAGCCTTCTGGCAGCTTCTTCCTACGTGTTGTGTTGTTAGAAATACACCAGGGCTGAGGTCTCCTACCGCCCCGCCCCCCTCACCCACCTGGCTCCCTCTGCTGGCGCTACCAGCCTGGCCCTGTTCACGAACTTGGTGAGGACAGGGCCCAACTCCTTCTTCAAGCCTGCATGCTGCACGCTCCTCTGTTCTTGAAAGCACTCAAATTCGTACTCGTCTGAGCACACTCAGCTCAGGATGATCATGAGAAGCTCAGGCATCGCTGCTCTGGGATGAGGCTGTCGGGGGCGCCAGGGCCAGACCCCGACTCTGGAGGTGAGTCAGTGCCCGCTGCAGGGAAGGTCCCCAGCCTCCTGAGACCTCGCAGAGGTGCGAGTGGCAAAAGGATCCCTACAGAGCCCGGCACAGTGCTTGTAGGGCGGTCAGGGTGTGGTCTAGCTTTGTGCGTCCCCCCTGCATCTTCAGGTGACGCCTTGATCTCAGGGTCTGTGGGCCACCGCAGCTTTGCAGGAAGCTCACGGTAGCAGCGCAGCACAGGCACGGAGAGGGCAGCAGCGGGGCCTGGTCAGGGGATCAGCATGAAGGCTGGTGTCCAATGATGGGGCAGGGAGCCGGGCTGGGCAGAGCAGAGGTGGGGGGCAGAAAAGAAAGGCAGGGGCACAAGGTGGCTGGCCTCTTTGAGGAGGAGGGGCTAGGATAGCTGCCTGGAGGGGGCCGCCTGGGCCTCCATCAGAGGATGGCTGTGTGGGGACTCTTGTGGTGTTCTGTGTCACACATGCTAGCGCTGGGCGACTGGCCCCGAGATGGGCATTTTCTCAAACAAGCATGCCTTTGGTCTATTGTAAATGAAGATAAAGTGTGAGAAAAGATAACGAAGGCTGTGTGGAGACTAAGATGAGAGTCTCAGGCCTGGGCAGGTGTGAAGTCGTGTGTTACCCACGTGGCTCACCTCTCTCTGACCACAGGGCCTGGCTGTTAGTAATGGTAGCTTGATCGCAAAGTGACTGGAATCAAGTCCCACAAAACAAGAAAATACCCAGTAGATCCAAGGCTAAGAGGGGAGCTGTTCTCCACCTCCCAGCGGCCTCTGGAATCAGCAACAAACAAGGCAGCTTTCCTTGTTTGGGGGCCTTTGCCATCGGACTCCCACACTGACCCCCCCTCTCCTTCCTGGGGCCAAAGTCAGGAGTGTGTTGGGAGCCGCTTCTGTGTGGGTTACCGAGCACCCTCGTGTGTTGCAGACGCCTGGCTGCCTCCCCCCGCCGCCCCTGCCTTGTCTGACTCTGTCGTTCCTGTCCCTCTGTCCCTCATCCCTCGCATGTGCTAACCTCTCTGGTCACTCACTCTCGGGTCTCGGGTCTCTCTCACCTGTCTCCTACCTTCCCTCTTCGTCCACTGGGGTGACCATCACGGGCACCCCTGATGGGACGGCTCCCAGACTTCGTGGGGAGGTCATGATGAAACACGCAGCCATGGCAGGAGTGCAGAGTCTCCAAAAGGCCCCTGCCCAGAGCAAGTGCCCTTCCAGCCAGTCCCTGTAGGATGAAGCCCAGCCTGTGAGTGAAAAGGGTCGGGGGATAGTGCCCCAGGCAGAAGGGACAGCACACATGTGGCATCTTCCAAAACCTGGAAGGTTCGGGAATGCAGGAAGGGAGAAGAGACAGGACTTGGTGAGGGGTTAGACCACACAGGGCCTTGAAGCCAAGGTCAGGATCTTACCTTCAAGGCTGGCGGGAAAAGGCCACTGGGGGCTGTTCAGTGGCGTCCAGGAGCCTGGCTGGGGCTCAGGACCTAGGCTGGTGGCTGCTGTGCAGAAGCTGGATGGAGGCCAAGGGGAAGCAGGGAGAGCTCCCCAGACCCCACCCCATACCCCCTTCACCCCTCAGGTGGCGAATTCCCTCCCCCGTCTGCTTTGCTCCACGAGGGCAATGCCAGGTGTGGGCTGTCTGGGCTGCGGCAGGTGCCCAGGGCAGCTTGTGAGCTGAGCGCGGGAGGGAGTGGGCGCTGTGGCCAGAAGAGTCAGGCTGGGAGGCCCCACGGCCCGGGAGCACCCTTCTCATCTTTCTGCTCCGCGCATCAACGGGTGCAGGAATCGGCTGAGGCGGGGGCCGGTGCTGGCATGGCCAGCAGAGGCTTTGTGAACAGGGACAGGAGCCAGTGGCCTGGGCCCCTCCCCTGGCACTGCCCCCTCCAGGGCCTTCTGCCCGCGCCCGTCCTGGCTGATGAAGACACGTGGCTGCGAGGTGCTGGAAGTGCCGGTTTAACAGAAGGGTTTTCAGTCAGCAGCGCGACGTATGGAGATGCAGAAACAGAGGTGCAGGGGGTGTGCGGGGCCACAGACATCAATGCTGCTGGGTGGTGGCCTCAGCCAAGGTGCGCGTTAGGAGCACCCGCTGGGGAGGACGGCCAGGCCACGGCTCGCAGGGAGGGGCCCCTGTGCCTGTGGCGGTGAGGGCGAGGGGCGGGAGGCAGGGACCGGGCTGGGGAGCGGCGGCAGCGCTGACCCGCATCTCTGCCCGCAGACGCCCATCCACCAGAACCTCAAGGAGCTGCTGGCCGTCCGCGCAGAGCTGCAGAAGCGGGTGGAGGACCTGCAGCGGGAGGTGGCCGCGCGAGCCTCGGCCTCGTCTGAGCGGGGCTCCTCGCCATCACACTCAGTCACGCCCGTGCACACCTCGGTCTGACGCCGCTGTCCCTGCGGCCCGGGCGGGGTGCCTGCGACTTGTCCGGTTAAGGCCCGTGTGCCCGCCGTGTCTTGACGGCGCTTTCCACCAGTGACCGACCGTGTGCTAGGGGATGGCGTAAGTGCTGTTGTGTCGTCAACACCCTTTTCCCTCCTGCCAGTGCTTTCCCAGGGCTGAGTGGGGGACACTCAAGCGAGCAGAACGCAGGGCTCAGGCTCAAGGTGGGGAATCCTCGTGACAAGCCACCCCGCTCCCCTAGAGGCTGTGGCCAGCCCCGCGGCTCCTTCCTGCCCTCTGCTGCCCTCCAGGGTTTCTCAGTTAACTCTGTGCCAGGGAAGACAGGCTGTTCCCGTCTTCCCCAGGGTCTCCTCATGCCAGGGGTCCTCCGGTACCACTTCCTGTTGTGTACATATAAGGTATTTTTAAAAAAGAGAAACATGCCTTTATTTTCCTATGTCCTTTTTTTATGTTTAGACTAGTCACCCAAGGAGGCATCTGCTTGACGGGACTGGGTGAGGAATTTTTAAACCAAGCTCATGCTAACTTTTACGTGGTACATTTGAAGCACAATTTGAATGTGGCCACTTAAGGCCACGTGTTCTGTCCTCACCCGACTCTGGGACCTGCCACTTCCCCCTGCTGACAGCTGTCCGTCACGGCGGCTCTGCTCCCCCGTTATCCGCTGTGTCTGAAACAATGGTCCTCGTTTTATCGAGATCCCTTCAACTCAGTTTCTTCCCGTCACTGCATGTCGGTATTTTAAAGCAACCACTGCGCTGTGACTTCAGATGCCGAAAGCAGAGCGCTCGCCTCCCTCCGTTTCCTCATATCAGAGCCCCTCGGGCCTCTCGTCCCCATCTCACACCTTCACTCACCGGCTGGGCTCTGGGACTCCATCAGTCTGGGCAGGAATTAATTGACCATCAGCTGGTCCACCCACTAGAGCTAGAGCTCTGAGCTGCTCCGCGTGGCGCGTCACACAGAATCTTGCACATTTGCCCCCCGCCCTCCTCCTCGTGGTGCCCAGGGCCGTACCCATTCCTGCCAGCCCTGCCCGGGACCCCAGCGCTGCAGGAATTAAGCTTGCCTTTGAGTGGGGGGAGCTCATCGCATCAGACCTGCATGCAACTGCCTTACAGTATCTGGTTGGTTTCAAATTCCTGGATGCTACCCAAAGCCCTACACAGTGACCTGATTTTTGAAAACATCATTCTTAAAGGTTTTTTACACTCAAATACTTAGAAGAGTAGATGTTTTTTCAACTTGGAACCTTCTGATTCTTATAGAAAATTATCTGGTATCTATAAGGTATCAAATATTTATTCGAGGTAATTTGATAACCTAAAATCAATTCTCCATTTTTATCATCTAGGGAATTTGCTTCTAAACTGTGTTTTAATTGACGTAACTTTTGATTCATGCTTCCCATATAGCTGAAACCTTATTTATGAAGGGATAAACTGGATTATACATTGATATACTGATTTTTTTTTAATGGGGACCCATTTTTTCCCCAGAAATATCACATAATCCCCAGCTGCACTAAGACTGCCAACCTTGGTGTGGACTGGAGGATGCTTTTGACAGAGCCAGAGAAGCTAAGTGGGTCATTCTTGCCAATGTCAACGTCCTGGGTCCTAGGAGGACCCCTAGAAGCTCCCATTCCGTTTGAAAGCAGCACAACAGATCATTTTCCTTTGTGTGTTCTTAGCACAGAACTGTTTCTAAAACAACTTGAAGTACAGTTTTGTTACCTAGGCACTTCTTTTTTCGGGTTTATTTAAGTGTACTAGAATGTAAAACCTTACAGTTCAGATTTTTAAAGACTGGTGCAGTATTGGTTCAGATTTTTAAAGACTGGTGCAGTATTGTATTTGCGTCATCTGATGCACTGTATTTCAATCTGTAATTAAAATAATGTTTGCTCCGTGGTCTCATTTTTTGTTGTCCTTTTAAGTTTTTTTTGGTCATTTTTCCCTTGTGGAAAATTAGTAAACATTCAATACACGTCATTTTATTACATGCCAAGCACAGTTAGTACATGTAAGGTACCCTTACATAATTTAATTCATTTACTAAGTTGTAAGTGCAATTATCATAAGAGTTGAGTGTTTTGGCTGAAATGGATAACTATTCTGATTTTAAAATCTGAAACGCCCCTGCACCTTAACCTTGAGAAAATGCTGAAGATGTGAGGAAAGGACTGGACCCCCTGAGAGGCACGTGTGGCCCCGAGAAAGCAGGGCCAGCTTTCCAGCCCATGAGTCCTAGATCTTAAGTGTGACAGACTTCTGAGAAGCCCTGGGGTCCCCCTCCCCCCGCCCCAGAGTCTCCGGAGGGAATGCTGGCCTTTACGGGGCTATAAGAGGCCTGGACGAAACCATGGCAGCCTCTGGGGACCACCCTTCTTCTAAGGCCTGGTGTCCCTTTCCTTCTCCACGCAGCAGTCACTGCAGTCGTGGGCCCCGGCAGCGACGCCTGAGCGGCAAGGCCAGGAGGGCCACAACTTCTGCACGGCAGAGTCACGTGGGGGCTGGGTTTGAGGACTCAGTTCTACTTTACTACAAGGCTGCTATGGCAAGAAGGCGCCACCCACCGCAGTGTGAAGCCCTGCCAGCGGCCCCCACATCTTCCTCACGTTCCCTTCTCAGTTTGCAAGGCGCACCGTGTGACAAGCGCACGCCTTGTCCGCAGCAGAGCACGCTGCATGCGTGGCCCCGGCCCCGCTCCGCTTTCTCGGGCTCAAACAGCCACACGTCACCTGAGTCGACCCTGGCTACTGGCTTTCTCTGAAGAAGGCAGAGCATTGGGCTTAGGAGTCGCGAGTTGGGGGCCTGCCTCTGCCCCTCCCCACCCCCGTGACATGGGGCACGACCTTAGCTCCCTGTGCCACACAGGGGACCGCCCCCAGGAAGCCCGACATGAAGCCGCACAGCAAGAGGGTAAGTGCAAGAGCCCTAACCCTCTTGAGAAAGGCCCTTGGCTGGCGGGGAGGGGAAGGAGGTCACCTCCATATAATTAATTAGGAAAAAACAGCATTGCTTAACAAAGGGGGTGCCTTGACACTATCAGAATACAGGCAGGGATCTGTTAGGTTCCGTTTTGTTTAATGCGAACACGAGAGAGCTTACAATTCACAATTAACACGAGCACAGAGGAAGTAACAGGAATCCTGAGGTCAGTGCCCACCTCTTCTTCTTCCTCGGAGAACTGGTACTGACCCCCACCCCAAGCAGCCGAGGCGGTGGGCCTGGTGCTGCTCTCTGGGTGCCACGGGGGGAGGGTGCCCAAGACGGCTAGGCTGCCCTGCCTCCTTCCCCCAGGGGTTCGGAGTTGCTACTGTAAACACTGAGCCCCCTCTCCGTGCCCCCAGTTAAGGTGACAGTGATCAGATACTGTCAGCTGGCCTTTCTAGCTCACTCACTGTCTCCACTACCACCTGGGATGGGCCCAAGCTGGTGGATGCAGCCTCCAGGTAGAGACAGCTACAAGAGCCCCCGGGCATCAGCCAGCGTCGGTCCCCCACACCCCGTCCACAGGATGTGAGCCCTGCAAACGGGTGGGTGAGTGACTTTCAAGGCCTCTCCGGCCACTGGCTCGGGGATGGGTGCTAGGCTCTGGGCTTGCCACAGAGGGCACTGAGAGAGACAAGAAGAGCGTGATGGGTCTCTCTTAACCAAAGTCAGTGCTACTGCGAAAATGCATTTGCAGAGGGCACGGACTTCACGTCACAGATAGGATTTCAGGGTCTTCACCATCAGATGAGCCTCGCCACAGAGCTAAGGTGGCCCACCGGGGGCGCCGTGCCTGGCCATGCCCAGAATCACATGGGTCATGTCACTTCCTAGTCACTGCCGTGCCTGTGACTTCTGTATAAATGTCCGAACTTCCCGGTGGCTGGGAGAGAAGCATCTTGTCACACACAAGTGCTGCCTCGTCTCCTTCTTTAAAACGCTCGGGAACATGGGTGAGCAGCCCTCCTAACGCGATGGGCTTCCGAGCACCGCCCTGATCCTCCCCAACTCCTGTTACTCAGGACACGGGCCCTCCCTGGGCCCTGAGGTCACCCTGTTTTGCATTCATAGCTTGCTGTCACCTAAAGTCCGTCAGAGCCGCCTCCAGCCCAGCAGCAGGGGGGTGGGGACATCAGCCCTGGCCAGCCTGGAAGGGACGAGCCTGGCAAAGCTGACAGCAGCCTGTCCCACGAGGGCAGGGCAGGGAGGTCCTGGAGACAGGCAGACCTCACCAGCGACCCCTCGGCTGCTCACTTCCCGGAGCTCAGGGGCCGCACACGATCCAGCGTGCCTGGCGTGAGCCTGCAGGCGTGGGCATCGGGGGGCCCACGGCATGCCCTGTATAACACGAACACACAAGGCCATCTAAGCTGCGGGGTCTGTTCAGATGTCAACTGTCTCCCTAAGAAGTCGGAGTTGCCTCATCCCCACCTAGCGGACGTGAAGGGGCGGACACAGCAGTCCTGCAGCACATGAAGCTGGATTAATAGGCCCCCGCCTTCCTGCTGAGTCACACGATGCTTCCAGAAGTGCTCTCTGACACCGCGAACTCATTATGCATAGACGGTGGGTCTAGACTCTAGCTCAGCCCGACAGCAGCGCTCCCAGGATCAGGACCACACGTGGGCCTGACAAATGTTCCAGGAAGGCAGCTCTGCTCCAGCCAAACATGACGGCGGCCACCGGTCCGGGTGCCCGTGGGCCCCTACGCGCTGTCCGTCAGAGGATGGGCAGGATGACTAGAGACTCACAGAGGCAGGTGAGCTCCCACACCAAGCCAACGTCCCTTTGCCCTCCCCTCCCCACTACGTACATCTTTAGGCAACCAACTGGCATGCTTCAGGCTCTGATGCTCATTCTTGACATCTGTAGCTTTTGCTACCAAAATAAGCACACACACGCCCCCAGCCCCAGTAGAAAGCTCACTGCCACAGCATAAATGATCACTCAAACTAATCGTGTCAGCCTGGAGACCACGTCCAGTCCCACGGCATCATACGGGCATTAGGCCTGAGAGCCACAGCCTCCTGCACATCCAGAAGATTCCTGAACTCTCAAGGCAGGGATCCTGTGACATGTTTTCACTTAAATGAAAAGCCACCACTTGTGCCAGCTCTTGGGAAGCCCAGTGGCGTAAGGGCTGGAGCTGGAAAGAAGGACAGAAATAAAAACACCCCTGGGTTTGGCACGTGAGCCGTGTCACCCGGCGCTCACCGATGTGCTCCTTGTGGCTGAAAGCCGCCCAGCGAGGCAGTGCAGCGTGGAGGGGATGGCAGGGCCCCGGGCTCAGACTCTTGCCCTTCAGCACGCGTGTCCTCTGGCCACCCTCCGCTCGGTCTCCCCCTCCCCAGCTCACTAAGGATTTCCGCAGCAAGGCTCTCCGGAGGCCCTGCGGCAGGGCGGGCACATGAGGCAAACTCACGAACACCCAGAGCTCGTCCGGAAAACTGAGAATGACAAGAAGCCAATGACATCAAAGGAGCAGCGTGGCAGCCATGGGTCCAACGAAACAAGGAGCTGGGTCCCAAGCAGCGGCCCTGTGTGCCCACAGCCTGCCTGGCGGGGCAGGGCCTCACGTCCTCAGCCCCTTAGATCCGGGGCGGCCCTGGCGGCAGCGGCTCCGCGGACTGCGTCTGCAGCGCTGAGTATTTCACTAGGGACAAGAGAAACCCGTCAGGAAGGAGTCATGTCCACCCCACACGAAGACACAGAGACACGATCATGTCCTTCCCTGGGCACAGAAGTCCGTTTCCCCGTGTGACTGTCCCAGACAACTGGCCCCTGGTGCCCGCTGTAGCCCTGGAGACGAGCTTGGCCTCCACTTCCGCATCTGTAAAGTGGGAATGGTCCCGGCACAGTGGCTGGGAGTTTTTTCGATGTTTTTCTTTTTTTGGCCACACCACGTGGCTTGTGGGATCTCCGTTTCCTGACCAGGGATTGAACCCGGGCCCCAGCAGTGAAAGCACCGAATCCTAAACACTGGACCACCAGGGAATTCCCAAGGGAGGTGTACTTTAAATAAAGCACGTAACACAGCACCTGGCCCATGGTAGGTACCAACACCATGGTGGCCAAGAGTTGAAAACATGAGTACAGTGACTGCAGCTGTAGAGTCCCTTTTCCCACGTTTGAAATCCAGGGCTAGCGAATCCACCCGGCATCCTATCCTAAGCGACCCGATGCCCCGCACCCCCCCCCCCCCCGCAACGGCCCACGCCCATCTCAGCCCCGGGCGGTCCCTCCGGCCGCAGCCTCAGCGCCCAGCCCAGCAAAGGCACGCCTGTGCTCCTGTCTCTCCTGCCCACCCCGGCCTGGAAGCCCTTCCCTGGCCTTGGCTGATGACAAGCAGCCTGCTCCCCTTCTCCATGAAGCCTTTCCTGGTCGCCTCGTTGGCATTCTGGGGCCACAGGCTGCATCTGCCTTGAGAGGTTGGCCACTCCGGGCTGGCAGCCTGAGGTCACACAGCCTGTAATCGCTGGCGGCTCACCGCAGCCGGCAAGTGCCTGACGACCACAGGACGGTGGGGGTGGGCCTCCCTCTTGCCTGTGGCAGTTTTCAGATGGAAAGGGCCCGGGTCTAGGTCTAAAGAATCCCCACAGCTTCCGTTGGCATCTGGCCGGCGCTGTGCTCCCCGTGTCCCTGGCATCAGCCCATCGTTCTGGCTGGAAGTTCTAGAAATGGCCACCTCTGAGTGTCCCTGCTTTCCTAGTCCAGTTCTGCTCCGTGCCGGGCCCGGCCGCTAGGGGGCCTTCAGCAAGACAGTGACCTGGAGGTCCTCACCTTGGGGGTCCTCACACACAACGGCCTCCGGGTTCTCCCCCTTCACGTAGTCCGCACTGAGACCCTCTGCAAAAGTCAAAGGGCGGAGTTGGTGACTGACGCGGAAGCAAAGGGTCCCCGGCCATGAGGCAGAACGCCTGACCAGGCCCTCTGTTATGGTGAGAAAGCCCAACCCCCTTCACGAACTCAGACCCCTGCAGCCTGGCCCACCCAAACGTCTCTGTCCCCGTATCTGGGAGGAGAGCGGCCGGGGAATGTGTTACCCTGCCCTGGACTTCTCATCCTCCTCCTCAGATGTGACATGCGGCAAAGGCCCTGACACCCTTCCCTGTTGGCCGGTGCCACCACGTTGTGAGACTGTGGGCCACACAGCAGCTCCACCCAGCAGAGGGGCACCCGATGGCAGGGCTCAGCGCCACCCCTGGGTCCATGTGCTGGCCCAGGAGCCAGGGAGGCAAAGAGGGAGCCCGGCACTGCATGAGTGACTGATGGAGAGGGGGCGGGGCAGGTGGCTGGATGGCCTCCACAGGGCAGCAGGAAGAAGTCTGTCCCGGCCCCAGAGTGGAGGGTCCAGGACCCACGGACGGCTGCTCTGGTCTAGTGAGTTATTTGGGCTTCCTCCCCACCTGCGTCCAAGAGGGACCTGGGGACTCTACAAAGCATCCTCTGCAGGCCAGCACTCAGGCCACTGAGTGGACTCCACCCCAGCTGCTGCTTGGGGAGACTCAAGAGGCCATGTCTTATCCCTAGATAAGCCAGGGACTGGAAGCCTCATCAGAGCCCTGGGCGTGTGGGAAACTCGGGCCACAGTTCTAACCAACCGACTGAGCAGGCACCAGCATAAGTCACTCCGCCATCCCGGGCTGCATTCAGGCTCCTCATGTAGAAGGGACGCCTGCCTGCCCTGGTGCTCGCTGGGCTCAAGGCGGGCACCAGATGGGCCCAGGAAAAATGCGGGTGTTGCTTGGCGGAAGGTGTGGGGCGGGATGGGTGACAGAGCCAGTGGAAGCTGTTCCCAGCGGATGGGCCAGGGCCAGGAGGTGCGCCCTGAGCCTCCTGATCTCTGTGCAGCTGCCAAGCTGGCATGCGCCAGACTGTCTTCTGCCCGCAGGCAGGCCTCTGGTTGCTTCGCAGGGATGACCGCCAGTGGGCATCTGAGTCCTGAACAGGACCTCCATGCCTGCCCCAGCACCCCGAAATGCACGTGGAAAACTAGAGATGGTCATGGTTTCAGCCAAGTCGGTGAGCACCAGGGAAGGGGACGGGTGCGGGGTGGAGCATGGCGACAAGGAACGAGAGCAGTGGGGTGGGGTGGGGTGGGGTGGGGAGGGGAGGGGAGGGGTGGGATGGACGATGAAGTGTAGAGGCCAAAGCAGAAGAGGAAGATGAGTAAGTCAATGCACGTCGTTACCTTGACCTTCTGCTGCATCTGAAGGCAAGACACAAAGCTTAGGACCCTGGAGCAAGAACTCAGCCCCCCGGCAACAAGCCACGTGGGCTTTACACGCGACACGCCGACCCTTGGCACTGAGGGCAGAGACATGGGGAGCAGAAGGTCCCCAAGGCCGGGACCCCTTTGGTGGCAGTCGATACCGCAAGCCCCTGAGCACCACTGCGGGGTCAGGCCCTCCTAGCAGTCACATGCCATCCCCCAGGGCGTCCCCGTGCACCGGATGCAGAGCAGCTTCTGCTCTGCCTTCCCTGACTTACTTCCCCGAGGAGATGGCTGAGGCGACTCTGGGCAGACGCTTAACAGAAAGCGTGGGCATGGGAGGTCCTGTTCCCCAGCTTCTCAGGGGATTAACCACCCAACGGACATCCATGGGGCTCCTCCTGATGGCAGCCCAGCCTAGGTGCCAGGGACACATCAGTGGCTGAAACACACACAGTCCCCCACGGAGAGCGATGGGCTGGGGGGTGGGGCAGCAGCCACAGACACAAGCCCACAAGCCCCGTCCCACCCCGGCGGGGCAGCAGGGGGCGCTGTGGCGGCGTGCACGGCAGACATCTCCGCTGGCCCACAGGCTGGGAGGGCGGGAAGGCTGCCTGGGAGGATGTCCCAGGCCTGAAGGAAGAGGCCTGCTAGAGGAGTAAACGGGACGCCGGGTGGGATGCTGGAGCAAGCGGCTGTGGAGAGGCTTCTGGGGACGGGGCCACGGGCGGGGAAGAGAAGGGATGCGGTTGGAGCCAAACCCTGAAAGGCTGTGAATGTGAAGCCCAGGGGCTGGGCCGGGAGGAAGTGTGCATTTGAAATGGATCCCACCGGCTGCTCAGAGCAGGGAGAAGGGTGGGGGAGAGACCGGGGCAGGCGGGGGGCTGATGGAACCATCCAGATGGAGGACCAGGGCGGTGGCGGTGGAGAGGTGTGGCCCCAGAGCAGAGCTGCGCACGAGCCCCAGGAACGGGGACCCCACTGATGTCACATCAGGGGATGGAGGACCCAGGAGGGCTGGTGGGATTCATAAGGGGAGGCGCGGTAGTGGATACAACTTACACACGTGGAAGAAAATGTCAGTAGCACAGCGGGCGGACACAGAAGCAACGGGGGGCTTTTTCAAATGTGGGGATACGCTGCCCTCAGTTCCCTTCTAAGGAAACTGGGCGTGATGGTGGTACTCGCACAAGTGTCCAGCTGAGGGGCTCAGGACAGTGTGGGTTTAGCAATGACAAGGACATCACCGACTAAGGGGAAAGGACCGGGGGGTGGGCCACCCACCCTCAGATGGAACGGGGGGCCGGGAGAGGCCCGCAGTTTCCGTGAGCTTCCTGGGAGCCCGTGGGAGCCCCTGTCAGCTCTGCAAGCACGCCGGGACCCCTGGCCTGGGCCCCCCGGCGCCCAGCCCAGCAACATAACACCCTCACCTCCAGGCCAGCCCCCAGAGAGAGAGGTCACATCCACATCCTCCAGCCTTGCTGCCACAGGGCTTTTCACTGTCAGCTACGCCCCTTCTTTTTGGTTTGTTCTCTCCCAAACACCACACCAATCGCTCAACTCTATGTACCAAGGCCTTCATGCTCTCACATTTTATTGGGTTTTGCCCGCTAATCCAGTTTGCAAAACCTCACATCTGTTTGTTTCAGGAAACAAGTGTGAAAATAATGTACTTTCACCTGAGTGCCCCCACCGGGACAGACATCTATTCTTGGCTTTGGACATCAACCTCTTTCTCACTCCTTGTTCCTATCTACTGGCACCCGTTCCCTTCTAGATTCACCGCTTCCCGTCTTGAGTTCCTTCCTTCAACAATCCCCTCAGCCTCTGTCTCCTCAGCTATAAAATGAGGGTGCCCGGCACGGCTGCCCCATCGGGCTGTGGGAGTGCTCAGAGTGGTGACTCACACTCAGTGCCGGGCAGTGTCAGTCGCTGGCGAGCGTGGAGCGCCTGGGAAGCCATGCTTACTGTAAGTTTAGGCCCAGCTTTTAGTTTCTCGTTTACCCAACATGCATTTTAAAGTCTCAAAAGCCATCCCATGGCACACGAGCCACCTGGCCCAGCTCTGCAGTGGACAGGTATTTGACAGCCGTGGATTGCACTCATCTCACTGTTAGGGTTACAATGCTGAACTGGGGTGAATGGTGGCCCCTAAAGGCTATGTTCATGTCCTCACCAACCTGTGGATATGACCTTATGTGGAAAAAGGGTCTTTGCAGATGTGACAAAGTTAAGGATCTCAAGATGGGATCATCCTGGATTTAGGGTGGGGCCCACACCTAAATGACAAGTGCCCTTTAAGAGACAGAAGATGACACAGACACAGAGGAAAAGGCCACCTGAAGACAGACGCAGAGACTGGAGTGATGCAGCCATAAGCCAAGGGATGCTCGGGGCCACCAAAAGCTGGAAGAGGAAAGAAGGATCATCCCCTAGAGCCTCCAGAAGGAACCAGCACTGCTGCCACCTTGATCTTGGATTTCTGGCCTCCAGAACCATGAGACAATAGATCTGTTGTTTTAAGTCTTCTGAGCTGGGAAAGGTGATAGCTCTAAGGCCAACCCAGCCTCCAGCTCTGCACTCCCTCTCACTCTTCCTGTTCACACCACTCTACAGCCAAGCTATTGGCACGATAGCAAGTGGGTGGGAACTCAAGCAGGGCAGCCATGAACAGCTGTGCAGGTTGTGCACTGAGATGTGAACCCTGTCCCTGGAGCACTGCTATGCACAGCCTGTGGAGCACCAAACACAATGGAGACGGCAGCAATATCCGCACACAAAGCATTCTGGGACCCAAGTCGTTTCCTGGGAAGCTCAGATCCAGGCTAGAATTAAGCGCAGAGGCCCAGAGCAAGGGAAGGGGAAGCCTCACAGGGGATGGTCCTGAGCTGCAGGAAAGAGGAAAACTATGGCTGAGTCAGGGCCTCTCACTTGAACTAAAAATCGCCTGTCTTCAACCAGAGACACTCTCGGCAAACAGCGACACATCGACACTGTGCATATGAAACCATGACAGTGGCATCCCCATGGGGCTCCCCCCGACACGGGGCTCCCCCGACACGGGGCTCCCCCCGACGCAGGGCTCCCCCGACACAGGGCTCCTGTGGGTGGGCTTCTCAGACACATTCCATCTGTAACTATTCAGTTCACACACCTTGGATAGAGTCACAGCTACAGCCTAAAATGAAAGCCACCTATGTTACGAAGCTGGTGTGTAAGGGAGGAACCACACTCTCCTCTTTGTTTTAAACAGTTCATGATTCTCTGGCTCACCGGGAGGAGCGGGGGCACCCAGGCAGCGGGCAGCGGCTCCTTGGGATCTGAGAGGGAGGGGAGGGCTGCCAGGACCTCCGAGGTCCTGGGGACGCCTGCCTTCTGCCTCCAAAGGGCCCACGTCCCCTTGGGTGAGGTCCGAAGCCACATGGATATCCAGGGGCTCTCCTGTTGTACGAGAAACCAAGGGCTCACCCTTGGAAGATCAAGGTCATTGGGCCCAGCCCAGTCCTCTCTTCCAGGCCGCTTTACACTTCAGTTTGGCCGAGGTCTGTCCCCAAGGGTTTTAAAAAGTGCAGCACCACCTCCACCTCAGCCTGGGGAGATCTGCTGAGGAGGTGTCTTGGGCAGGCTGTGGAAAGTTCCTGAATCTTAACTTGCTCGGGGTTCTGCCCCTTCCCCTCCAAAGCCCTGGCCCCGCTGTTCACATCAAGCAGCGGGAGGGTGCAGCCACAGGCGGCCGCAGGGCAGGTCCACTTACGCTGAATGCTGAAGCAGAACTTCTTCTGCTGGTAGGAGATATAGCTGGAGACAGCGCCGATCAGGGCCATGGCCAGAGCACTGGCCACGCCGGCAATGGTGCCGGCCTCTGCCGACATGCCTGGGGAATGGAGAGAGGCGGGGTCAAGCCCACGACACCACAGGGATCGGCTCAGGCACCTGGCTCTCCTCTAGCCAGTGAGCTAAGCTTGTTCTAGGGCCCGTGACCCCCAAGCCAGTGTGTGGGGCTGTGCCACTTATACCGAAGGGTGGAAAATGACACAGTGTGCCCACGGGTCTACCGAATACTGCGCATTTTCTGTAAGGATTTCCGTTTTGAGCAGCTGGAAAGGTGGCTGTGGAGGCACTGCAGCCTCCACCGCACCAGCTGAGGCCACTTCCCCGGGATCCAGAGCGTCACGCTTAATTCCTTTAAATGGCTGCACTCCTGTGCTGGTGGCCTCACAGACGGGTCTCTACCAGGAACTGTCACGGGAGGGTCAGGAAGCCCAGCTCTGAGACAAAAGCGGGCCAGTTTGTGGTTTCCAGCAGAAACCTCGGGACTCAAACTCACCGGATCCTGAGTCGTCCCCGCTGCCATACTGGCCATCACCTGCAGAAAGGACAAAAGCCGTCAGTGTCCTCCGTGACCACCGGCTCGGGGTCGGGAGGGACAGCCCCTTCCCGACTGGCTGAGCCTTCCGGGTCCACCTCTGCCCCAGGCCCCGCCAGCACAGCCCCTGTGGGCTCTGCCCTGACTGTAGCAAGAACTGCTTCCTTATGCCTGTCGCCTGCTGAAGCCCAGGTGGGACGCTTTATTTTCGAAGTGACAGCGACTGTTCACTGACAACGTGTTACATCCTGGCTCTTCACACGCAGTCCGCTGGGGCAGGTGCGCCCAGCAACCATCCCCAACGATAGCGCAGGGAGCAGAGGTGCGCAGGTGGGGGACTTGCCGGCAGGGGGCGGAGCTCAGCCCACGCCAGGCGAGCCTGCCTCTGAAGGACAACATGGCGTGGGTCCCATGCATCTAGTGTCCCCTGTAAAAATATATTTATCGTTTACCTAATTATAGAAACACGGTTATGTAAAACTTTGTTTTAAACAAGGACGAAAGACTAGCATAGAAATATTTCATCATCCTACTACCCAAAGAGATTTATAGTTAATATTTCAATTTCTTTTCCTCCTGTCCTTTGCCCTTTACCTGGTTTTCTTCAAATCCAGATGCTTCTGCTCATGTAACTTAGGTGCACATACGGTGCCCTTATGATATGCTATAGGATTAAGTGGTAATCAGGAGCTTTTTAAGGGCCATCCACTTCTGGCTTGGCCTAGAGTTTGAGTTGTTCTTGGAACATAAACCAATGCAGGCTGACAATCGCCTATCTAGGATTTTGAAATTCAAAAGGCTCTGAAATATCACAGAGATGGGGAACAGATTAGTGGTTGACAGGGGTTAGAGAGGGTGAAGACGGAGGGAGGTGGCTGTGATGAAAAGAGGAAAACGGGAAGGATCCTTGTGGTGACAGAAGTGTTCTTTTCTTGACTGCAGTGGTGGTCACACAAACCTACATGTGATAACATTTCGTAGAACAAAACAGACACACACTCTCTCTCTCTCTCTCTCTCACACACACACACACACACACACACACAGCCCAGACAGCAGCTCCCTAACAAGCAACCAGTGCCATTTAGGACATTAATTAGCCTTGAGCACTCCCTTCACGATGCCCTCTTCTTCTCAGGACATGATGCTCATTAATGGAGGGAGGCCGTGTTCCCAGAGCCCAGGGTTCTTGGGGGAAACTGCTCTAGTACGCTGGGGGGATGCAGGGGCATGAATTATAACCAATGTCCCCCCTCCGGTGGGGCATGCTGCTCATGGGTAGGCTGGGGGCGCAGGGAACTCTCCGTACAATGTGCTCAATTTTGCTGTGGACCTAAAATTGCTCTAAAAAAATAAAGTCTTTTTTTAAAAATAAGAGTCTTGGGGGAGAAAATGAGGTTTGCTATGTTCCCACCTGGGACTGAATCCTTGAGTTAAATGCATTTTACAGACATCCCTGATTGGAAATGGATGGTTATTTACAAAACAAGGAGCACTGGCATTTTCAAAAACACAATCACTGCTGTTGGAGGAAGCAGAGCAGAGAGGAGGACATGAGTCACCCTGTGCGTTAATGTGTGAGCAGCGAGGTCACCTGTGAGGACTTGGAGTCCGGCTGCACTGGCCCATCACTGGTCCCTTCTGCTGCGCCAGAGGCGGCTGTCGCAAGGGTAGCGGCCACCCCTCACAGGCGTCCTCTGCTGACATGTTCATGTCACTAGATTTCCAGATAGGAATGAGCAACTCAACCCACTCTTTGGTTCACCTTGAGCTGGAATGAAGCTGAGTGTTCCCAAGTCTCCCTTTCCTGATTAATCCTTGATCATGAGGATTCATAACAACTTGAACCTCACCATCTGTATGGCCAGGAGCTATGAGGGTGTTACATGAAATGTAAACAGGAAGGCCCCCTGATCTCCAGGGGCATCTGGAGAGCTCTGGCTGCCCCTGGTTGTCAAAAATATTCAAATGCTCAATTCTTCAGTCTCTAGGAATCCCTGACTATCTGACCATCTGTGATTGGACACAAGCGTTTTTCTAAGAAGATGACAAATAAATGTTACTCCCTCCTCAAAAAGAAATGTGATCCCATCCTGTGGGTCACTCACTGCTCAGATGGGCACGTGGGCTGAGATACTAAGAGGTTAAGGAAAGAACAATTGGAAAGTAAGACCCCAGTCATTCTAGATCCTTCCATCCCTTCTAGTGGCATGAACCTGAAGTAAAGTCGGCCACCAAGGCTTGCCATTGGAGTTAGCCAAGCCAATGTCATGGTTTTGATCCCTATTTGGCTACTGAGCTCCATTCACTTCCTCTCAGCACGGGCTGAACCCAGTTCCTTTACAAAATGCATGCCATGCAAAAGGTGGTACAGGGACAACTGGTGACCCAGTGGCATAACAAATTTATCCAAACCAACACCACCAAGGAAGTAAGTTTCCAATAAATATAAAATGGATGAAGCCATAAAAGCACTACGAGAAAATGTAGGACAACATTTATATTGTCTTGGGGTAACGAATGACTTCCTAAACCTGGCCCTCAAGCCAGGAGCCTGAAATGGAAAAGATTATATCAAAAGTCAAAACTTCCATACTAAAAGCACAAGAAACGAAAGGGAAAAATGGATAAATTGGACTCTGTCAAAATTAAAAACCTTTGTGCTTCATAGGACATCATCAAGGAAGTGGAAAGACAGCCCACAGAATGGAAGAAAACATTGGCAAATTCTATATCTGACAAGGGATGAGTATTGAGAATAAAGAACTTCTACTACTCAATAAAAAGGCAAATAATTCAATTTTAAAATGGACAAAGGATAGGAAGACATTTCTCCAGAGAGATATACAAATGGCCAATAAGCACACGAAAAGAGCTCAGCATCATTAGTCACCAGGGAAATGCAAATCAAACCCACGATGAGATACCACTTCACACGCATTAGGATGGCTACAATCCAAAAAAGGTAAATAGGTGTTGGTGAGGATGTGAAGAAATTGGATCTTTCAGACAATGCTGATGAGAATGTAAAATGCTACAGCTGCTGTGGAAAACAGGTTGGTGGTTACTCCCAAAGGTAAACACACAGAGTTACCACAAGACTGAACAATTCCACTTCTAGATATATATACCCAAGAGAATTGAAAACGCCTGACCACACAAAAATTGGTACACTGATTTCATTGCAGCATTAGTCATAAAAGCCAAAATGTGGAAACCACCTAAAGGTTCATCAATTGATGAATGGGTAAATAAAATGTCTTTGGAAGGTATGAAAAGAGATTAATAATCCCTAATGTAAAAGGAGCCCTTACACATAAATGAGTAGAAAATGGGACAATGGGCATGAATAGGCAATTCACACAATATATTAAGAGTGTCTAATAAGACAGAGGTGAAAAGTGTTTCACTTCTTGGATGCAGAGAAATGGGAAATTTAAACAGGATGGCATTTTGTACTGATCAAATCTGCGAAGATTACAAAACTAAAATACCCGGTGAAAGTGAATATATGAGCAAACAGGCAGCTGTTTCCTTCCTAGTGGTGGAAACGGCAGCTGGTACAATTGTAATGGAATGCCATGTGGCAGTACACTCGAAGAGCCGCATCTTTAAAAATTTACACCTCCTGTGACTCAGCAGTTCAAGTTCTAGGAATTTGTCTGACAGACAATTAAGGTTTTATACATTTGGCAATGAGGAAGTTCATCCCAGCACTGTGTACAGCAGTAAAAAGCTGGAGGAAAAACCCTCTTTATACAAATATAGGCCCTGGTTAAAGAAGTCACAGTGAAACATAATATTATGCAGTGGTTGACATGATTTTTTAAAGGACTCCCTAATACAGAAAAAGATATTCAGGGTGTTATTGAATTTAAAAAACTGGTTTTAAAAAGGTAACATGATCCCATTTTTGTAAAAATATTTCCAAATATATACTTTATGCTGTGAGCATACACTCCCAATTATTACTAGTGATTCTCCCTAGATGGTAAAACAATAAACAACTATTTTTCATAGAATTTTTCAAAGAATGTTTAAAATATGCAAGCCTCATGCAAATCTATCTACATCTACTTTCCCAGAACTGGAGAAATAGTTCAAAGAGGTTATTTCACAGGTCACTGGCAGGACCTTCATTTTCATGGACAATATGTTTTGTATCCTCACCTGCCTTCTGAGTTCACAATTATACAACACAACTACATACCAAAGAGTCTAGAGTCGCCTTCTATTGTACTAGAAATTCCCCGGTACAGCATATCTCAGATTACAATTTGCTTTGAGTATAGACACCTATACATGTAGATAGTTATGGAATGCCAGAGCTCTAGGGACCACTGTTATAGCGATAGTGACTGCCATAGCTGTAGGGACTGCCACCATAGCTCAAGAGACCCCATAGCTATAGTGCCCACCATAACTATAAGGGCTCCTATAGCTATAGTGACCACTGTAGCTACAGAGAACATTAGGCATTACCCTGTTGTCAACAGAAATGTTACCTCAGCATCTTCCAACATAAAAGACAACATTGCACACACATTGATACATACAGACATATCAATTTTGAGTCACAACAGCCGCATGCCTGTCAGACAGGGATGCAATGCACCGACGTGTCCCTCACTGACAACAGTGCAATTCCAGGCTCACTGCCAGTGCCTGACACGTCTGATTTGCCACGGGCATGCAGAGCCACGTGACAGTGGTAGATAACAGCTAGAACGGCCGAGGGGGGGCGTTCAAGTGGTTCAGGACCTCTGTAAGTGTGCTAGACTTCTAGCAGCCACAGCTAGGAGTTTTAGATTTTTTTAAAAATTATCTTCATTATTAAAAAAGTGGCAGCAGAAATGCAAAGTAAAATTTAAAAAAACTGAAAAATGAATAAACAAAGAGGGACAAACACTTGCTTCAAATGACCCGTGGTTACAAAGTCAAATCGAATTGAAAAGAGTCAACCAGAACCTGGCTCCCTAGGCTAACCGCTGGGGATGCCATTCCTCACTGTTCCAGAAAGTCTCCAAGGCCCAGATCTCCTCCATCCCCCACCTCAGGGAAGAGAACGGTCACCCTACCCTCTAAATAACGTGACAGGTGCCCCAACCCAGCACTGAGCTGTACACCCCACCTACCTATGGCAAGCTCGCAAGACACCAGAAGTCATCTCAGAGAAAAGCCCTGTGTTCACGCTGCCCTCGTGTGTGCATGTGTGCGTGCGTGTGTGTATGTGCATGTGTGTTGGGGGCAGGGGCTCTGAGGGAGCATGTGGGTTTTTTCACATTCTAGAACACTAGAACCAGAGAGCTGTTCTTCACATCTGAAACATCCTATTTCTTCATGTTATGAAAGCTGAAAAAAAACCAGAAATGGGTCCATAGAGAGACATGGAAAGGGCTGTGTGGCGGCAAGTCCCTAACTTTTTTCAGCTCCCAATAGAAGGCAATGTTTCTGGGGTAAAAGCCCTTCCACTTAAGCTCTTTTGCCATGATTATGTTCCCATCGAGACCCAATGCCCTGTTGCATGAGATCAACTTAACGGCTTGGAAGGGACCATGACAGCACCCATATATTTCAAGATAGTGACTGTAAATACAGTAAAAATGGAAGAGGAACGATTTCTTTAAACTCAGGAGGGAAAGTAGATAAACACAATGTGGTATATCTATACAAGGGAATATTATTCAGCTGTAAGAGGAAATGAAGTACTGAGCCACGCTATAATGTGGATGAACCTTGAACACATGCCAAGTAAAAGTAGCCAGACACAAAAGGGCAAATGCTATACAATTCCACTTAAATGAGGTAAAGTAGTGAAATTCACAGAGGCAGAAGGTAGACTAGTGGCTATTAGGGGCTGCGGGGAGGGGAGAATGGGGCGTAACTGCTTAATAGGTACAGTTTCCCTTTGGGAAGGTTCTGGAGATGGATGGTGGTGATGGTTGTACACTTTCAATGATTAAAATGGTAAATGTTATGTATATCTTACTACAATAAAACAAATTTAACTCAGTGAGGAACCCTGGGGGCCTGGAAGACTCTAGAAGACTGGAGGTTCCAGGTAGGGAGCTGAGAAGAGAAACAAATGGAATGAAAATTCAAAGGCAGGAAGCAGTCTGCTGAGTCTGTCCAGGCACCTGCGAGACAAGAGGGGAGAGCAGAGGAAGCTGTCTGTGCAAAGCCCTGGAAGGCACTCTAAGACCGAGGCTCCTGGGCACCAGAAGGCTGCAGCTGCAGGGCAAGAGCACTGGAACTACAGTCAATTCACTGACCACAGCCAGACACAGCTTCTCATTGAACCCTGGGAAGTAAAGGCGATGGGTTCCCGCTTCACACGTGGGGACACCTTCACACACCTGGAGGGGAACGTCTACATCTCTTTAGAGGTACGGGTTTTGACTCTTGCCTCTGGTTTTAAGAACTACATGCTTTGGCCTTAGAAACTACCATCTGGGAGTGAAGAGTGCTCAACCTGGTTCTAATATGAAATTTTCTTTTTTGGCTAAAAACAATGATGCAGTATTTTCTGCTAATGACATCCCTGCTCCCCTCCACGCTCTTTCCCAACTGAGGACAGACACCAGGAGCCAGAGGAAGATCAGGTAAGGCGTTCGCTTCATAAACGGGGCTTCCGAGTACTTCTCCGCTACCCCCCCCACCCCTCACAAAACCACCTGGGGGAGAGCTGGGTTCACAGATCAGATTTATAGAGTTCACCGCCCGTAAGAGTGCACACTTACCCACCAGTTACATGAGGGGCACAGCCTCCCTCATCGCCCCCTTTGGGGTCCAAAAGAAAGCATTTCATGCCACGATGCCATCACTCGAGTGGCCCACAGGGTCGTCAGCCTAGCCAATCAAATGTGTCACTCTTCATGGGAAAGCGTGGGCGGGAGGGGAGAGAGCAAAGCCAGGTGTTTGGTCCATCCTGATCCCCTTGATTTCAGGAAACTTTTATTGGGGGTGCCAGGGATACACAAGGAAAAAGGTGCCTGCCTTCAGGAAGCCCAATATAGCAGGAGTGAAAAAGCTACACGTGACTCGGTGTGACTCAGTAATGCCAGGGGCTATGCTGTACCAGCAGGATGACAGAAGTTCTATGAGAACCAAAGGCACAAGATGGGCGCAGTGCCACAGGGCCACAGAGGGGAGGGGCCTCCAGAGAGGAGGGGATCTTTGAGGTGTCCCTTAAGGGATCAGTGGCTGAGCATTTGCTGGACATGAGTAGGAATTCATCTGGTGGAAGAAAGGCATTTAAACAGAGGAACGGCATGTGAAGGCACAAAGATAGGCATGGACCAGCTCGTTCACATGTCTGGAGTCGAAATGAAGTTGACGGTCTAGGGCAGAAAGATATGTCAGCAGGATAAGGGGCTTGAACTTATCTTATAGGCATTAGGGAGCCATTAAAGAGACTTTGTTGTTGTTGTTTTGGCTTAAAAATTTTTTCCCAACAATTAAGAAAAAGTTCAAACGTTCAAAAAAGTTGAAAACACTGTACAGTGAACACTCATACACCCACCATCTGGATTCTATAATTAACAGTTTACATTATTCACTTTATCATATGTCCATCCATCCCTCTATCCATCCAATCTTATTTTTGTGATGCATTTCAAAGTAAGTCTCAGACATCTGTACGCTTCACCCATACACATATTATAACCTAGATTTCCATGTTTGCTTGTGATTCCTTTTTTAAGGTAAAATTTACATATAATAAAATACTAATCTTACATGTACCATTTCGTAAGTTTTCACAGATGCATACACCTGTGAAACCCATACCCCCACTGAGATACAGAATTAACATCAGTCCAGAAAGTTCTCTCATGTCCCTGTCCAATTAATCCCCATTCTCACCCCAATCCACAGCAGCTGTGGACCTCATTTGTAACATTAGAAATTAGTTTTACAAATATTAGAACTTCATGTGACTGGGCTCATATAGCATATACTGTTTTTTTCACTGGCTTCTTTCACTCAGCATAATATTTTTGACATTTATTCATGTTATTCTGTGTTTCAGTAAGTCATTCCATTGTATGAATATATATCACAATTTGTCTATCCATTCTCCTATTGATAATTAGGCTGTTTACAGTTTCTTTTGTTGTTGTTTTGCTATTATAAATAAAGTCGCTTTTAGAATTCTGTTATAAGTCTTTTTTGGACATAAGCTCTCATTTTTCTTAAAAATAAGTGAAATTGCTGGGTTATTGGGGAGGTCTATGTTCAGTTTTATAAGAAACTTTACATTCACACCAACAACGTACAAGTGTTCCAGTTGCTCCACTTACATACTAATATTCGGTATCTGTCAGTCTTTCTGATTTTAGCCATTCTGGTGGCTGTGTTGTGATAACTCATCATGGTTTTCATTCGCATTTCCCCAATAAAGATTTTGAGCATCTTCATATAACTTCTTTTATGAAGTGTCTCTTAGGCTCATTTTTTAATTGGGCTGTTTGTCTTTTCATTATTACACAATAGTTTTAAACAGAGGACTGACAAGATCATGTTCCTGGTGATTCTCTCTGGCAGCTGCATGGAGGACAGGCTGGAGCCAGGAGACCAGTTAAGAGATTAAGGTAATGACCCAAGGGTAGGTGATATGGGCCTGGGCTTGAGGGGAGGCAAAGAGAAAGAATATTCCAAATTCAAAAGATACTAGCAGAGAGGATGTCTGGCATGAGGGGTTGAGGAGGTCAACAACTCCTCTTCTCAAAAAGCAACTATAACCCTGGACAATCAAAGACAGCCATTTCAGGAAACAGATTTAGTTCCTGTGAGAACACCTGGAATCTGAGGCCTTTTCCCCCAGGGTTGCTCTCATTTCCCCTTCTCCCAGGTCTTTCAGCAGCTAGTTTAACTGGGGAGAGGTGGACAGGCCATGGAAATCAGCAACTGCACTACCGCTGCCAAACGGGACCCACATGACTTGGAGAGCCAGCAGCTCCTTTAGCCTGAGCAAGCTAACCAGTCAACTAGCCAGGGATTTAACAGAGATGTGAGACAACCATAGGGGGCTTGATACATTCTCCACATAACCTTGGTTGCCCTGAAGCTGAGGACATGCCCAGCAGAGACAGTATTGGTATTGGCTGAAGGCCAGCTACAGACAACAATGGAGCAGAATTGAGAGTCCAGAAACAAACTCTTACATCTATGGTCAATTGATTTTCCATAGGAGCCAAGACAGTTTAGTAGGGAAAGGAAAATCTTGTCAACAAGTGGTGCTAGGACAATTGGATATCCACGTGCAAAAGAATAAAGTTGGACTCCTATTTCACACCATATACAGATGAACTAAAAGATGGAACAAAGGCATAAATGTAAAAGCAAAAACAATAAAACTCTTAGAAGAGGACATAAGAAAAAATCTTCATGAACTTAGTTGTTCTTAAAACACCAAAGCATGATCCGTAAAAGAAAAAAAATGGATAAATCGAACTTTATAAAAAATAAATTTTATTATTTGATAAACAACACTATGAAGAAAAGGAAGAGACAAGCCACAGACTGGGAAAAAAATATTTTTAAAATCATATACCTGGAAAAGGATTTGTATCCAGGTTAAAAATAGAACTAATAAAAGCAAACTGAATTTTTCACATGGGCAAAAAATCTGAACAGACTTCAAAGAACAGTATAAAATAAGAATATAAAAAGATGCTCAACATCAGTTCCCATTAGGAAAATACAATGAAAAAACAATTAGATACCCCTACACAAGTATTAGAATGCCTAAAATGAAAAAAAAACAAAAACAAAAAAAAACATACCCTGACAGAACCCTCTTACACTGCTGGTGGGAATGTAAATTGGTGCAGCCATTATGGAAAACAGTATGGAGGTTCCTCAGAAAACTAAAAATAGAGATACATGATCCAGCAATCCCGCTCCTGGGCATATATCCAGACAAAACTACAATTCAAAAATATACATGCACCCCAATGGTCACTGCAGCACTATTTACAAAAGCCAAGACTTGGAAGCAACCTAAGTGTTCACTGGAAGATGAATGGATAAAGAAGTTGTGGTACATATATACAATGGAGTATTACTCAGCCATAAAAAAAGAATGAAATAATGCCATCTGCAGCTACATGGATGGACCTAGAGACTATCATACTAAGCAAAGTAAGTCAGACAGAGAAAGAAAAATACCATATATGATAACACTTACATGTGGAATCTAAAATATGACACAAATGAACATATCTACGAAACAGACTCACAGACACAGAGAATAGACTTGTGGTTGCCAAGGGGGAGGGGGTGAGGGAAGGAAGGATTGGGAGTTGGATATTAGCAGATGCAAACTAGTATATATAGGATGGATAAACAACAAGGTCCTACTGTTGTAGCATGGGGAACTATATTCAATATCCTGAGATAAACCATAATGGAAAAGTACATATATATGTGTGTGTGTGTGTGTGTGTGTGTGTGTGTGTGTGTATAACTGAGTTACTTTGCTATACAGCAGAAATTAATACAACATTGTAAATCAAATATACTTCAAAAAAAATTTTTTTAAACCCTGACAATATCAATTGCTGATAAGGATGTAGAGCAACTGGAACTCTCATTCATTGCTCATGGAAAAGTATTGGGCTGGCCAAAAAGTTCGTTCGGCTATTCCCATAAGATTTAAGAGGTCGGGTTTTCTCAAACGAACTTTTTGGCCAACCCAATATAATGGTACAGCCACTTCAGAAGACAGCTGGGAAGTTTACTGTAAAGCTAAACATAGATTTACCATATGACCCAGAAATTATATACCTAGGTATTTACCCATGTGGACTGAAAACTTATGTCTGTACAAAAACCTGTATGTAAATATTTATAGCAGCTTTATTTATAATCACCAAAAGCTAAATGCAACCAAGATGTCCTTCAATAGGTGAATGGACAAACTGTGGTACATCTAGACAATGAAATAATATTATAAAGAAATGACTTACCAAGCCATGAAAAAACATATAGGAACCTTTAATGCACATTGCTAAATGAAAGAAGCCAGTCTGGAAAGGCTCCATACTGTATAATTCTAACCATATGACATTCTGCAAAAGGCAAAAGCTATGGAGATGATAAACAGATCAGTGGTTGCACTAAGAGAAAATGAATTATGGTTGAGGAAAGAGAGAGTGGCTGAGTACCAAAGGGGTATACAGAAGAACTTCTATGGTTACACTGTTCTGTATGGTACTTGGGTGCTGGACACATGACTATATGCATTTGTAAAAACCCATACAAATGTATATCACAAGGAGTGACCTTTAATGTATGCAAGCAAAACATCAACCAGGTTGGTGGGGGATCCCAAGATGGAATGTAGACTGTGACAAATGAATGTATCTGCATTATAAATGTATGTCAGAACTGCACTGAATGGAGGGGTAATAAAGGAGCTATGCAAGTAACTTTAAAAAAAATGGTATTTTGACTGAAACTGTAAGGTAAAGACAAAAGAAGAAAAACAAACACTGGACTGTAGTTGGTAAAGCTGCGTCTCATAGGGGTATGGGTTAACAATTATGATTGCGCTATACACGTATAATACCAGAATTGAGCAAGTAAGCAAACAGTTGATGGATGGTGGGTTTCTCATTGTCAGAGAGAGAAGTTAAAGATCAGCAAGAAAGGAATACTAAAATATGTCTCCAACTGTAATCTACTGCTAGAAGGCTTAAGTATGAACTCATGTTTAGGTTAATACAGATGCTGATGAATAGATACAGAAATAATTATAGATACATATATATACAGTTTATTAATAAAATACATCCATGCACTTCCTGTTTCCTAGTTCTGCCCACTTAAAGGGTTTAGAAGTAGCAACATCCCACTAATGGATACACTCAACACCCAGACCTTGGTTTCTAATACCCTTCCCTTTCAGTGGGCAAGAGAATGACATACCACTGGACGCTCAAGGAAGGAGACCCACCAGGCAAGTGTTTAGTAAGAAGAAGTGAATGAGAACAAGAAAGTGGGAGAGTGCCAGGTAGGGCCCAGGAGGAAAGAATGTGAAGGAGGAGGTGGTCATCAAAGTGAAATGCTGCAGAGGTCACATGGGACAGAGGGTTGTGACCACCAAGAAATGACTGGGGACCAAAGAGCAACTCCAGGGGAATGGGAGGAGAGGCTTTCATACACTAAGATGTAGACCACAGAGGGGACAATGAGGAGATGAAACTCATTAGCTCAAGCTTCTCAGTCAGTGAAAATGCTAGGGAATGGAGGAGGCTGATGGGACCTGTTGATGAGAGACAGTCACTACTACCTACAGACAAAATACGGGGCACTTACAGGGCCATGAGAAATGTTTTCTTGAGAAAACATATACAACAGATAATACACTATCTCAGAAATACACTCTGAAACTATAGTTGAGTCTGTGCGCCTAAAACCCACTTAGAAAATGCATTAATTAGGACTGTTTTTATGCTGAAGATCATCATTTATTTAAATGTGGTGTTTTATCTTCATACATGGCATTAGCACGTTTGCATAGAGAAGACTGAGAACTTCATGGTGTACTTATCATAACCTAAGTTTCAGTTTCACACTCGTATTTTTTGCCGGGACTCTCTACTTTCTTTTACTGACACCTATAATGACAGAGAGTATATCTTACGCTAATAATTGATTATTCTTTACAACAGAAATTCAAATATGAGCCTAATTAAAGAATTTCCTAACACTTCTTCCTTGTTAAAACATGTACTTTTAATAAGGAAACCCCTCTCTTCTCACCATCTGGAAATACCATTTGTCACCCGGGAGTAATTGGCTAATTTGCAGGGTTTGCCCTTTAAATGTTCCATGTTCTCCTGACACCTGTGAGTTTCATTTAGAGGTTTTCAGAGTTTTTACTCAAAATGACACTGTTTGGAAAGGTGGTTTGAAGGACAGATTTGACTACAGTATCCTTTAATCAGAAGACAACACTGTTCCCATACGAAAGGCACACAATTCCTACAAGAAAGAAGCAGATGCTAGTGCCACAGCCTAGACTGTGGGGAGCAGAGCAGGCTGACACTGGATACAATCACGACATGTTACACTCAGAACCACAAATCACAACCACAACAGGGAATGACCAAAAAATGCTGTACCCACAACTTAGCATCACAACAGGTTACCATCACAATAGTTACAATCATAAAAACTTACCACCAGAACTACAAGTTACAATCACAACATAAAATCAGAACAGGTTACAAGCACAAGTACCAACCGCAAATTACAACCCTAACTTATTTTGCCACATCAAGTCTGGCTAACATTGTCTCCATACTAGGATCCGATCTTGCCAACGTATTAAGACAAAAAGTTTAAATCTTTGTGTGATTTGCGGGCGGAACTAAAACTACCTGCCTTGGGGGAGGGTGTGACTATGAAGGGCTGACACATCGGATACAATTTCATCGACCCAGACCCACAAGTGCATGTGTCCATGTGTACACACACACACACACACACACAAAGTGCATGCAAAATCTGATGAAATCTGAATAAGGTCTGTATGTGACTTAATAACAATATTGTACCAGTGTCAGCTTCCTGGTTTTGACAATGTAACTATAGTTTTATTAAGGTATCAGGGAAAGCTGGGTGAAGGGTACCTAGGAATTTTCCTGAACAATTTGTTTATTTTTACAACTTCTTGTGACTCAAACTACTGCAAAATAAAAAGATATTTTAAAAGATATCTGACTTGCTATGGGTGTCTTAAAAAAGTTCTTGTCATGATGAGTTTTGCTCCCCCCATCCCAAGAGTGACAGGCTCCCCAGGTTGGGAAGGCTGTTCCCAATGAGTCCTCTGACCTTGAGTCACTGTAACTGGTGCTGCCTTGGCAAACAGCTTCTGCTAGTATGGACACATTAACCCATGCAGCACCTTGGCTTTCCGGAACATCAGGGAAAATGTGTGGCTTTTCCAAACTGGCTCATAAATCCCCCCCCTTGAGCTGCACAGTCTCTGTATCATTCCAAGTCAACCCCAAACTGCAAGCAGGGATGTCTAGGAACTAACAACCTTTGATTTCCCAGAGTCTGAGTAAGAACAGCTCCAATCAACCTGGTTGCTGTATAATCCGGTCTTTAACGAGAATAAGGCATTTGGACAAATCAGTGCTCCTACCTTTACCCTTGTCAGGTTTGTATTCACCACCTCCTAATATGTCTTCAAGATCCTTGTCTGAAAAACCTAGAGAAAACAAAACACACATCTCAATGCCAAAAACAGTTCTCAGAGACAAGAAATTTGTTACTTAATGTTGCCCAACATCCCCAGAAAGTGACTGCCACTTAAGAGGATCCTTGATGAATGCGTAGGCAAAACTCTAAAGGGGCCCCCCAAGATTCCCTCCCACCAGTGTACACACCCCAGTATCCCATGACTGGGTGCGAGCAGAACCATGCATAGGATGGCTATCAACCCGTGATTAGGTTATATTACATGCCGAGGTGAATGGACTTTGCAGATGTAATTAAGTTACCACATCAGTTTGACTTGGCATTAATCAAAAGGCAGATTTTCCTGGGTGAGCCTGAACTTAATCAAGTGAGCCCTTTAAAACAGGGTTGAAGGCCTCCTGAGCTCAAACACTAGAAGCAACAGACTTAGCCTTCCTCTCCCCCTCCCTGCTCTTCTCTACTCCCCCCTCCCCCTCCCCCCTTCTCTCCCCTTCTGTCTAGTCTCTGTTTTTCTCCTGGTGGTCTTAAAGAAGCAAGCAGCCACTTATCCTAGAACTGCAAGGAAACGGTTCTCTGCCAACGAGCACATAAGCTTGGAAGACAACCCAACCTCAGCTGAGACCCCAGACCTGGAGGACACTGTGACTGAAGGTGTATGAGGTTCTGAAGAGAAAAACTCAGCTGAGCTGTTCCTGAACTCCTCACCAAAAGAAACAGCTTGTGATCATTTGTTATGGTGGCAACAGAAAACTAATACAAGGAAACCGAAAAATTAATTTTATTATAGCTTAACCATTGAGTACACATCTTTTAATATTCTGTGATGAAATGGGAAGCATGCTTACAGCATGTCTGTTCCACTCCAAAGTCCTATAGTTGACTCAAAAAAGCACATGTGTGACTGTTTCAATTCTGCTTTGTATTAGCTGCTTTCTGTCATGAAAGACTACTTTTACTAGAAAGAAAGAATGATGGGCTAACTATGGTTATGGCAGCTTGAGTATTTGGCAGGTGTTTTCTTGAAAATGAATGAAATGGGGCTGTTATTTTAAAGAAAACCACTGGCAGTACTTGTTGCCAGTGATAATATTTCAAACAAAAAAGAGAATTTTGAAAAATCTATATCTACCACTGTGAGCTTAACAACCTTCCAGTACTTAAAGACTTTTTCTAATGAGATGGTGGTGATATTAACCAATGTGAATTTGGGGCACTGCATAATGAAATATGGCATTATTTGGAAGGTCAAAAGACTTAAGAACATCAATATTTTCCAAATGACCAATGCGTAATGCACAAAACCATGAATGGGTAAAAGTTCCACTAAAAAGTACATGAGAATCCATGGGGAGTTTAATGAAATCAACTATGGAAAATTCATTGATATGGTTTCACATTCTACACTGCACTTAACCTATAAGAAACAACCAGTGGTCGAGTTTGGGTGTCTTACCAAAGAAAAATGATGTGGATCAATGATCTGAAAAGTCTATTAAAATATTATTCTCCTTTCCAATGGCATATATCTTATAAGGCCAGATCTCCTTCATATACATCAACTGTAACAACATATCAACTTGAGCCCAGAAGGGGATGGAGATGTGAGAGTCTAGCTCTTCTTTTTTTGGCCACACCATAGCGTGAGGGATCTTAGTTCCCCAACCAGGAAGTGCGGAGTCTTAACCACTGGACCGTCAGGGAAGTCCCCTAGCTTTCCTACTAAGATAGACATTATAGAAAAATGTACAACGATACCACTTTTCTCACTAAATTGTCTTTATCTTGCCATAGTTACTTCTCATAAAATATGCTATTTATGTTACTATGTGTGTTTACTGTCGTTCATTTTAATTTTTTTCCAGTTTTAGATTCAAAGATGATAAATATCAACAGATGTGACCCACATCTCAATAGAGATTCTCAATAATTTGGGGAGTCCTGAGACCAAAACGTTTGAGAACCACTGTTGTAGGGTTCTCCTAGGCCTTGAAGTGCCCCCAGCTCTGCCAGGCCAGGAGTGGCTCTGTGGGCTGTTGTAGTTAATGAGCTACACCCTGACCAGGGAGCTACAGCACTGGCCTGTGCCTTCAACCAGCTATGACTTACCTCCTCCTCCTGCACTTGGCTTCCTGTGGCCATGATCTTGATCATTTCGATCATCCAAGGCATCGGCCAAGTCAAATTCTTTTTCTCCAGGGGGCCCTAAAACATAAAAGACAAAGTCAGTTGGTTAAATTACAGGTATAGCTCATTTGGACACATGGCCCCAGAGAGCTCCACGGGGTCCCTCCTTAGTGCCCTCCTCAGAACAGTCATGTTACCTGCAGGCTTTGCTGGAGCTCTGGTCGCTCCCGGTCTCCTGGTTGTGGTGGTGACATGGTCCCATCTCTCTAAAAGGGGGAAGGTGGACAGCAAGGGGAGCACAATTAGTAACAACACACAGCAGCCACTGCACGGCTCAGGGAAGTCACAGCATGAGCACAGCACTCCTGTCCTGGTCCTTGAGGTCCCTCTAATGCCTCTGAAGAATCACTCTGAGGATGACAAAGAGATGTAAGAAGGTTTACACGAGACGAGTTCTGCTTGCTTTTCTTCACAGGATGGGTGGTGAGGTGGACATGATCCCACATTTGATCTGGTGGTTAGTGGAGCTGGGACTTGAGCCCAGATCTCCAGGAGATGACCACACGCTTCAGGGGGTCCCAGAGCTTGAGCACAACCCCTGAGAGCTCCAAGCCTTGGTTGTCACCACTCTCGACCTGGCACCATAATCACACATAATACTGCCCAGGGATGAAGTGACGTTATATTCCCAGTAGAGTATGGGAGTGTCTCATCAACTGAAAGTGGTTACAACACCAACAAAATATTTATATAAGTGTGGTTACTGCTGTTAATACTACGTCTTTCAGCTCAACCATATTCCTTTAAAATGGTGGACTTCTTGCACATCAATTACGTAGCATGCCACACATGAGTTTTCCAATAGTTTTTCTTGAACTTCAAGACTCCCATAACTGTTCCTATAATTGGAGGTAGCAGAGGGACAGGAAATTTAAGGGAAGGGAAAGGCATAGACAGTGCTGTATACAGTAAGCACTTAGAATAGAAACATCAATGTTTGCGGGGAAAAAAACCTCAATGACTTTTACAGATCAATAACGTAATCCTCAAACTGCTCAGGTAATTTACAACTCGTTACCTATCTTTTTTGGATAGAACCTTGGGGTTGTCTATGGATCAAAGAATTATAAGTCTGAATCTTCTGGAAAGAGTGTTAAAAACACAGTAAGACATGACCTGCCAGTTCTCATTAGCAATAAAGGAGGATGTCACATAATGATAAAGGATCAATCCACCAAGAACACATAACAATCGTAAATGTGTATGCACCAAACAACAGAGTCTCAAAACACATGAAGCTAAAACTCACAGAGCTGAGAAAAGAAATAAACAAATCCACAAGTATAGTTGGGGACATCAATACTCTACTCTCAGCAACTGACAGAACTACTAGAATGAAAACCAGCAAGGATATAGAAGAACTAAACAACACAATCAACTAACAGGATGTAACTGGCATAATGGACACTACCCAATCGCAGCAGAGTAAGTAACTGTTTAAGCACCCATGGAATATTCACCAACAGATCACACCCTGAACCAGAAAGCAAACCTCAACAAATTTAAAAGTATTGAAGTGATAGAGAGTAGTATCTCTGACTATAATAGAATCAAACTAGAAACAACCAAACCAAAAACAAATAAGAGAAAACAAGAAAATCTCTAAACACTTGGAAATAAACAAGACACTTCTAAATAAAACAAGGGTCAATGAGAAAGTCTCAAAATGAAATTTTAAGAATAAATAGCCCTAATGAAAATGAAAATACAGCATATCAAAATATGGGAGATGTAGCTAAAGTAATGCTGAGAGAGAAGTTTATAGCACTAAATGCTTAAATTAGAAACAAAGAAAGGTCTCAAATCAATAATCCAAGTTCCTAACCCAAGATACTAGAAAATGAAGAGCTAGATACTAGAAAAACAAACCCAAAGCAAGAAGACAGAAGGAAAAAATATAAGAGCAGAAATCAATGAAATTGAAAATAGAAAAGTAAAATAGATCAACCAAACGGCTTGTTCTTTGAAAAAGTCAGTAAAATTGATATACCTCTAACCTTAGTAACAAATATAATTGAAGAAAAAAAACCCAAAATACTAATATAAGGAATGAAACAGCAGATATCATTATACATTCTGCACTATTAAAAGGATAATAAGAAAATGCTATGAACAACTTTATGTATTTGACAACTTAGAAGAAATGGACCAATTCCTCGAAATCCACAAACTATCACAACTCAACTCAATCCCGTGTTCATGTACTGTAAGACTAATATTGTTAAGATGACAATACTACCCAAAGTGATCTACAGATTCAGTGCAATCTCTACCAAAATCCAAAACAGTTTTTTGGGCAGACTTAGAAAACCCCATCCTAAAATTCATATGGAGTCTCAAGAGACCCCAAATAGGGCTTCCCTGGTGGCGCAGTGGTTGAGAATCTGCCTGCCAATGCAGGGGACATGGGTTCGAGCCCTGGTCTGGGAAGATCCCACATGCCGCGGAGCAACTGGGCCTGTGAGCCACAATTACTGAGCCTGTGCATCTGGAGCCTGTGCTCCGCAACAAGAGAGGCCGTGATAGTGAGAGGCCTGCGCACTGCAATGAAGAGTGGCCCCCGCTTGCCACAACTAGAGAAAGCCCTCGCACGGAAACGAAGACCCAACACAGCCATAAATAAATAAATAAATAAATAAATAAATAAAGCAAACTGTCAACAAGTAAAAATAAACACTGTAAAAAAAAAAAGAGAGAGACCCCAAATAGACAAAAGAATCTTGAAAAAGAAGAACTCACTTTCCTGATTTCAAAACTTACTACAAAGCTACAGTAATCAAAACAGTGTGGTACTGGCATACGAACAGACATATAGACTAATGGAACAAAACAGAAAGCCCAGACATAACTCTATGGTCAATAGGTTCTTGACAAGGGTACCAAGAAACTGAATATCCACATGCCAAAGAATGAAGCTGGGCCCTTACCTTACACCATATATAAAAATTAATTCAAAATGGATCAAAGTCCTAAACATTAAGAGCTAAAACTATAAAACTCTTAGGAAAAAACATAGGGGAAAATCCTCATGATATTCGATTTGGTAATCACTTCTTGGATATGACACCAAAAGCATAGGCAACAAAAGGAATAATAGATAAAGTGGCCCTCATCAAAAGTAAAGCCTTTTGTGCAAAGGACACTATCAAGAGAATAAAAAAACAATCCCAGAATAAGAGAATATATTTATAAATCATATATCCAGTAAGAGATTAAAATCCAGACTATATAAAGGACTCCTACAACAATTAGAAAAATGAGATTTAAAGATGGGCAAAGAACTTGAATAGACATATCTTCAAAGAAGATATACAAGTGGTCAATAAGCACATGAAAAATGCTCAAAGTCATTGGTCATTAGGGAAATACAAATCAAATCCATGAGGAGATACCACTTCACACTCATTAGGATGGCTATTATCAAAAGAAAAATGAAAAATAACAAATGTTGGTGAGGATGTGGAGAAATTGGAACCCTGGTATGTTGCTGGTGGGAATGTATAAAATGGTGCAGCTGCAGTGGAAAACACTTTGGTGATTACTCAAAAATTTAAACGTAGAATTACTATATGATCCTTTGATTCCACCTCTAGGTATAAGCCCAAAAGGACTGAAGGCAGGGACTCAAACAGATAGCTGCACAATGTTCAATACAGCACTATTCACAACAGACAAAAGGTAGAAACAACTCAAACGTCTGCCAATTTATAAACAGATAAAATATGGTATATACACACAATGGAATATTACTCAGCCTTATAAAGGAATGAAATTCTGATACATGCAACAACATGGATAAACTTTGAAAACATTATGCTAAGTGAAATAAGCCAGACATAAAAGGACATATCTTGTCTGATTCCACTTATTTCAGGTACCTAGAATGGGAAAATTCTTAGAGACAGAAAGTAGAACAGAGGTTAGCAGGGGTTCAGGGTAGAGGAAAATGAGGAGTTACTGTTTACTGGGTACAGAGTTTCTGTTTGGGATGAGGAGAAAGTTCTGGAAATGGATAGTGGTGATGGTTGTACAACATTGGGAATGTACTTAATGCCAATGAACTGTACATTTAAAATGGTTAAAATGGTAAATTCTATGTTAGTATGTTTACCACAATAAAAAAATAATTCAACCTAGATGAAAACACAATCTGAATATTTCTATAACCATTAATGAAACAGAATTTTTAATTTAAAAGCTCCTAAAAAAGAAATTTCCAGGCTTTTTGATGGTTTCACTGGTAAATTATACCAAGCATTTAAAGAGGAATTAACACCAATTTTATAAAACCTCTTCCAGAAAATAAAGAGGAGGGATATTTCCCAACTTATTTTATGAGGCCAGCATTAACCTGATAATAAACACAGAAAAAGACTGTATTAAGAAAAAAACTACAGCCCAGTCTCTCTCATGAACTAATATATAAAATCCTCAACAAAATATTAGCAAACTAAACAGAATGTATAGAAAGAATTATACATCATGAACAAATGGGACTTGTTCTAGTTATGCAAGGCTGGATCAACATTTGAAAAACAATGTGCCCTACAGTATCAGCAGCCTAAAGAAGAAAAAAATCATATACAGGCATACCTCGGAGATATTGTGGGGATGGTTCCAGACCACTGCAATAAAGCGAATATTAATAAAGCAAGTCACATGATTTTTTTTTGTTTTCCCAGTGCACATAAAATTATGTTTACACTATACTGTAGTCTATTAAAGTGCAACAGCATTATGTCCCAAAAAAATGTATGTACCTTAATTAAAAAATATTTTATTACTAAAAAATGCTATCCATAATCTGAGCCTTCAGGGTTCAAGCCCTGGTCCGGGAAGATCCCACATGCCACGGAGCAACTAAGCCCATGCGCCACAACTACTGAAGCCTGCGTGACTAGAGCCTGTGCTCCGCAACAAGAGAAGCCTGTGCACAGCAACGAGGAACCAACGCAGCCAAAATAAATTAATTAATTAATTAAAAAATATATTTTATTATTAAAAAATGCTATCCATAATCTGAGCTTTCAGGGAGTAGTAATCTTTTTGCAACAGGAACATCAAAGATCACTTATCACAGACCACAGCAAATATAATAATAATGAAAAAGTTTCAAATACTTTTGAATTACCAACATGTGACACAGAGACATGAAGTAAGCAAATGCTGTTGGAAAAATGGCACCGATAGACTGGCTCAACGCAGGGTCACCACAAAACTTCAATTTGTAAAGAAACAATATCTGCAAAGTGCAATAAAGTGAAGTGCAATAAAACGAGGTCTGCCTGTAATCTTATCAACATGGAAAATCCAATACCCATTTATGAAAAAAATTCAGCAAATTAGGAATAGAGGGAAGTACCTCAACTTCATAGAGAGCATCTGGAAAACACCCATAGCTCTTGTCAGACTTAATGGTGAAAGACTGAACACTCTCTCCTAAAGATCAGGAACAGGCCAAGGACATTGTTCTCACCACTCTTATTTAACATAGCATGGGAGGTTCAACATTGCAACGAGAAATAAAAGACATACAGATTGGGAAGGAAGAAATAAACCTATCCCTATTTGCCGATGACATGATCATCTACATAGAAAATTCTAAGAAACCTACAAAAAACGATTCCTAGAATCAGAAAGTGACTTCAGCAAGGTCTCATGATATAGGAGCAACAAATATCAAAATCAATCATATAATAGCAATGAACATACAGAATCTAAAATTAAAACACATAAACATTTTAAATTGTTCCAAAGAAAATGAAATACTTAGCTGTACACTTGAAAAACATGTACAGGACCTGCAGGCTGAAAATTACAATATGCTTATGAGCGAAATCAAAGAAGACATAAATAAATGGAGAGACATACTGTGTTCATGGATTTGAAGACTCCCTTAAAGACATCAACTCTCCCCAAATTCATCTACATATTTAACACAAGTCCTATCAAAATCCCAGCCAGCTTTCTCTAGACATAAATAAACTTATTCTAAAACTTGTATAGAAAAGCACAGGCCCTAGAATAGCTAAAACAACCTTGAGAAAGAAGAATAAAGTGGGGGGAAATCAGCCTACCCAGTATTAAGGCTTACTTCATGGTTACAGTAATCAAGACAGTGGCAGAAGGGTAGACACACAGAGCAGTACAACAGAATGAACTACCTAGAAAGACCTGCCCAAATATGCTCAAGAGACTTCTGTTAAAGGTGCAAAAGCCACTCAATGGAGGAAGGACAGCCTTTCCAACAAAAGGTGCTGGAGCAACCAGGCATCTATAGGCAAAAATAATGAACCTTGATCTAATTCTCACACACCTCATACAAACCCTAACTCAAAATTGATGACTTTTTTGGGTCTTAAATGTAAATCTATAGAACTTTCAGAAGGAATGATATGAGAAAAATCTTCAGGACTAAGGGCTTGGTGAAGAATTCATAGACTTGACCATAAAACCATGATCCACAAAAGAAAAAAATGAATAAATCAGACGTCATCAAAATTAAAAATTTCCTTTTGTGAAAGACTCTATTAAGAAGATGAAAAGACAAGCTATAGAGTAAAAGAAAATATTTGCAAAACACATACCCATCTAAGGACTAGTGTCTAGAATATATGAAGAGCTCTCAAAATTGAACAGTAAAATCAAACAATCTGATTAAAATGGGCAAAAGACATGAAGAGACATTTCACTGAAGGGTTTACACGAATGGCCAATAAGCACATGTAATCAGGGAAATGCAAATTAAAACCACAATGAGGTATCACTACACACCAATCAGAATGACTAAAAAAACATAGTGATAACACTAAGTGCTGACAAGGATGCAGAGAAAGTGGATCACTCATTTATTGCTGGTGGGAATATAAAATGGTACAGCTAGTCTGGGACACAGGTTGGCAATATTCTTAAAAAACTAACCCTACGACTACCATAGAACCCAGCAATTACCAACCTGGGCATTTATCCCAGAGAAATGAAAACTCATGCTCATACAAAAACCTAGAGCCCAAAACTGGAAACAACCCAGATGACCTTCATAAATAAACTATAGTACATCTACATCATGGAATACTATTCAGCAAGGAAAAGCAACCAACTATTGATACATGCAATGCCTTGGATGGACCTCAAGGGAATTATGCTGAGTGAAAAAAAGCCAATCCCCAAACATTACATACTACATGATTTCATTTACATAACATTTTCTAAATTGCCAAATGCTATAGATGGAGAAAAGATTAGTGCTTAGGGACAGGAAATGGGGGTGGGCACAGCAGAAGGGAGATAGTTGTTTTTATAAAGCACAGCAAGAGGGTCTTTGTGATCATGGAATTGTTCTCTGTCTGGACTATCATGGTGGATATATGAACCTACACAGGTGATAAAACTGCATAGACCTGAAGACAGACACGAGTACAAGTAAACGGAACATCTGAATAAGATCACTAGATTATATCAACATCAATATCCTGGCTGTGACACTGTACTATAATTTTTCAGGTGTTACCATTGGGAACTGGTATAGTGCGATGGGATCTCTCTGGAGTATTTCTTACACCTTCATGTGAATTTTACAGTTAGCTCTGAAGAAAATGTCAATCAAACAATAGTTAAAGATTGATTTGAGCATCACAGTCATTTCTGATAGGGAAGAAAAAAGGTCTGACACGTAAATGGCTGGTCTTCAGGGGTGCACAAATGTCTATTATCGACCTTAAAAACTAACGAGCAAATCGTGTAGACCTCACCTTAGGCGAAAAGAGCAGTAGGGAAGAACATCTAGAAGGGAGGCGGTACGTACAAGGACGTTTTCCAGACAAATGAAGCCGATTCCTTCCTGATCCCAATGGTTCATACAACACTGAAAATCTTCCAGAGAGAATATCTTTACAGAGCAAACAGCACAGCTGTTTTTCTCTTTGAAATGAAGATACAATGTACACACTTCCTAGAGGGAACGGGTCACTGCTTTTCTGTTATCACACTGTGCCTACCTCTTAAAGACCAGTCCCCTTTTCAGCTTTCTAGATCACTGGAGCGAATCTTCCATGGACTAGGAAACTGCCCAGCAGACCAGCATGCACAACAAGCTGAAGCTTGGACTTCTGGTTCTGAGGGACCGTGACAGGCCTCGGGGGCAGGCTGACCTGCGGATGAGGAGGCCTGTGCCAGCGCCTCTACAGCCAGGTGCACGAACTGACCCTACACTCACCTTCAGGTCATCACCACCTTCCTGGGCAAACACTTCTAAGAGCCACACACACAGAGGAAGAGGCCCTTGGGGTGAAGCCAGAATGCCTGGGCCCAGGCCAGCTACACTGCTGGCTTATTATAAACATTAATATATGCTCAGTAGAAAAACGAATCCAATGGTGTAGAATCCTAAGAAAGAAAATATAAAAGGCAGCCAAATCTATCCCCACAGGTAGCTATTCTCAATCTTTTCAGATCTGCATGTGTCTGTCTCGCTCTCTCTCCATGTCTCTGTGTGTGTGCCCCTCTCTCTGTGTCTCTCTCTCTTCCATGTCTCTCTCCGTGTCTGTCTGTGTCTCCCTGTCTTTCTCTCCCTGTGTCTCTCTCCCCGTCTGTGTGTGTGTGTGTGTGTGTCCGTGTCTCTGTTCGCATCTCTCTCTGTGTGTCTCTCTCTGCATGTCTCTCTTTCTGTGTCTCTCTCTGCCCATATGTCTCTCTGCATGTCCGTGTCTTTCTGCATGCATGTCTGTGTGTCTGTGTTCACATACACTTAAATTTGATAGAAATCAATTCATACTATATATATCCTGTTCTGTAACTTGCTTTTCTCATGCCAGTTCCAGAGATCTACCTTATTCTTTGAAATGGCTGCAGACTATGAATGGTTTAGAATTTATGTATTCAACTGTGTTATTTAAGAGTGTTTTAATTTTTGGCTGATACAAAACACAAGAAAGCTGCAAACACCATTTCAAATGTACCTCTGCACACATGCATAACTGTACCCAGACGGAAAATGCTTTGAAGTAGAACTGCTCAAAGATTTTATCAAATTGCCCTCTCAAAAGGTTGAACTAATTTATACAACTGTCTAGAGAAGTGAAACTGTAAAGGTATGGCTCAATACAACAGAAGACATATAAAATGACCTTCCTGCTCGCCCCAACTCCACAAATACATGTTCACTGCACATTAACATTGACGAGATCATGGATTCGAACGAAAACACACTGATGCCACATAAATATGTAAGGGCATCTTCTCAGTCAGTAGTTCACAAAGAGTGTTCCATGGACCGCAGGGGTCTGTCAGGTCATAACTATTTTCATAATCATCCTCAAATGTCCTTTGCCCTTTTTACAGGGTTGACATTTGCACTGTGATACAAATGGCAATGGTGAATAAACCTCCCGGCCCTTTGCCTGAACCAAGGAAGTAAGGAGCACCAAACGCTATGAGAAGTCGTTAGATCCTTCGCTACTTGAAAATAGCTGTCGAGACTCCGCCCCCTGGTGTACACACCATGTATAATCCCAGCCTGCTGAGTGCGGGAGGGACTGAGTTACTTCCATGACCAGGTTATGACATGGCAGAGGTGAAGGGATTTTGCAGATACAATTAAGATGCCCAATCCGTATGACTGAATTACTCAAAAGGCAGAATATTCTGGGTGATTTGGACATAATCAAGTGAGCCCTTGAAAAGAGGGCTGTAGGCCTTCCCTGAGCTAACATTAGAGGTAGCAGACTCTCATTCTTTTGCTGACCTTGAAGAAGCAAGTGGCCATGAGTTCTACAGCTGCACAGAATGGAATTCTGCCAACAATCCCAACCTGTGGATATGTCACCTTATGTGGGAAAAGGGACTTGGCAGATGTGAGTAAGCTAAGCACCTTGAGATGGGGAGACTGTTCTGGATCATCTAGGCTGGCCCAATGTGATCACAGGAATACTAGTAAGAGAACGAAACCAGCAGGAGAGTCAAGGAAGGAGATGTGATGATGGAAGCAGGGGTGAGAGTGAGAGAGAAATCTGAGGTTGCTATTCTGTTGGCTTTGAAGATGGAGGAGGTATCCAACAAGGCAAAAGTGCAGGCAAAGACAAGGAAAACAGGCTAGAGCTTCCAAAAGGAAGATAGCCCTGCCCGTACCTTCACTGTAGCCCAGTGAAACCCAAATCATATTTCTCACCTCTGGAACTATAAGATAATCAATTTGTGCTGTTTTAAGCCAGCACATTCTTGTAATTTATTACAACAGCAATAGGAAATACCTAAATAAATACCTAAAACTGTGGAAGCAACTTTGGAATCGAGTAATAGACAAAAAGCTGGAAGAATTTTGAGAAGCATGATCGAAAAAGCCTGACTGCCTTGAGCCAATTTAGTAGAAATACGGAGTTAACAACTAGTAACAGCTAGTGAGGATTCAGAAGGAGGTCAGGAACATAGTAGAGGAAACCTATATCATACTAGGGAACACCTAAATCATCATGCACAGGGCTTCCCTGGTGGCGCAGTGGTTGAGAGTCTGCCTGCCGATGCAGGGGACACGGGTTCGTGCCCTGGTCCGGGAAGATCCCACATGCTGCAGAGCGGCTGGGCCCATGAGCCATGGCTGCTGGGCCTGCGCATCCGGAGTCTGTGCTCCGCAACGGGAGAGGCCACAACAATGAGAGGCCCACATACCACCAAAAAAAAAAAAAAAAAAAAACATCATGCACAGACTGTTGACTGAAATGTGGATGTTAAAGGCTTTGCCAGTGAGGACTCAGATGGGACCAAAGAAAATGTTATTGGATGCTAGAGCAAAGAAGATCCTTACCATGTAGTGGCAGAAAACTTGGCTGAATTGTGCATCCTGTAGTTACGTGGAAAGCAGAACTTCTAAACAATGAACTTGGCTGTTTTAGCTGAGGAGATTTTCAAGTAAAGTGTTAGGGGTATGGCCTATTTTCTTTTTGCTGCTCATAGTAAAATGCAAGAGGAAAGGAAGAGATTGAAGGAAAAACTCTTGAGCAAAAAGGAACCAGGACTTGATGATTTGGAAAATTTTCAACCTATCCCAATTGCCAAAAAATGCTAAAATGAGGGGACTCACTGTCAAGAAAGCATGCTCTGGGGAGAAAGTCAATGGTGTGGCTGGAAAACATTATACGAGTACCTTGGAAGGGTCAAAAGGTCAGATTAAACATAAGATTATTCATGGATCCCCTTCGCCATCTCAGCAGAAGCCAGAAGTATAGATGGCATTATCCAAGAAAGATCTGTAGAGGAGCCTCTTTCCCAGTGGGGTGATCACCACTATATACATGGGAAACCCACAGAGTTCTTGAGAATTTTAGAAGAGCAGGAACACTGCCAGCCTGGAATTAAAAGGGGCAGAAAGAGAAAAAAAATGTAAGAAGGATGTTAGACTCCCCAAATTCTACAGGCAGAAAATAGGCTGATATAACTACTCAGCTGCAAACATGTGCTATTTTTCCTGAAAAAGGAAGGCTGATTCTGAGGGCAGAGCTGCAAACTCAGAACATAGAGCTGTGAAACAGAGTGCATCATCCCTAGGCCTGGAACCTAAAGGACTTGGATTTGGGAATTTCTTGAGACTGGTGATGTCTTTTTTTTTCTTTTTTTTTTTTTCACTTAAAGCTTGAAATCTTTTTGCCTGATGTTTTCTCACTTTTGTAAATGGAATGCCTATAACCGTTATTTTATGCCTGTCCATTGTATTTTGGGGAGCAGATAACTTGTTTCTTGACTTTCATAGGTTTGTAGATGGAGAAGTGTTATAGCCAAAGCTTCACCCATGCCTGACTTATATAATTTAGATGATGAGATTTGGGACGTTTCTGTTTATGAAATTATGATGAAATTTTGCAATCTGAGTTGACGATGTAATGGGATGAAACTTTTAAAGAAGTTGGAATGGACAATGTATTTTGCCGGTGGAAGGGACATGAAGATTTGTGAGCCAGATGACAGATGTGTTAGCATTAAAATGTCGCCCCCAAGATGTCAATGTCCTAATTCCCAGAACCTGTGAATATGTTACCTTATATGGCAAAAGGTTTTGCAGGTGTTTTTAAATCAAGGACACTGAGATGGGGAGACTATCCTGGATTATCTGGGTGGGTCTGGTGTAATCACAACAGTCCTTAAAAGAGAAATAGAGAAGCAGGAGGGTCACAGTCAAAGTAAAGATGTGATGACAAAAGTAGGGGTGAGAGAGAGAAAGATCTGAAGATGCTACCCTACACTGCTGGCTCTGAAGATAGGGAGACAGGGCCATGAGCCAAAGAATACAGGCATCCTGAAGAAGCTGGAAAAGGCAAGGAAACAAGAGACTCTACAGACTCTACTAATTCTGTAGAGTCTCCAGAAAAAGAAACAGCCCTGCTGACACATGGATTTTAGCTCACTGTGATCCATTTTGGATTTCTGACCTCAATAATTATAAGATAATAAATGTGTGTTTTTTAAGCCACCAAGTTGCCGGTAACTCGTTAGAGCAGCAACAGGAAACTAACACAACCTCAAACTTCAGATGAGACTCTAGCCTCAGATGACACCTGCATGGCAGCCTCGTAGGAGATACAGAGCAGAGGACCCAGCTAAATAGAACCCAAACTCCTGACCCAGGGAAATAAGAGAACAAATGGAAATTGTGTTAACTCAATAATTTATGGTAACTGATTATGAGGCAATATAAAATTAATAGGAGGAAGTAACAAAAATATTACATTAGCGCTCAACCTCGAGTATATCAACTTTTTAACATTCTGTGTTATGAATTGGGAAGGATTGTTAAAGCATTCTAGGTGCACACCAAAGCATCACAGGTGACTTGAGGAAGGTCACCTGTGTGATTGTTTCAGTTTTCGGCTGAATTAGCTGCTTTGCTCATGGGAGAACAAATTTATTTCAAAGAGTAAATTATAGCAAACTGTGTCTATTCATATTTGAACATTTGCCAAAAATTTTTTTTGAAAATGAATTAAATGAGCCTGTCAATTCAAGGAAATCAACCGACAGTATTAGCTGACAATAAGAAAATTTAGCTTTCAAAAAATATACACAACTTTGGAAAACGTGTAACTGGCACCATGAGCCTGTCAGCTTCCCAATAAAGACTTTTCCTATCAGATCACTGGTGATACTAACAAATATGACTTTTGAATACTGCATAAGGAAAGGTGTCATCATTTAAAAGCTCAACATAACTCAGGACACTAACGTTTTCCAGATAACTTATGTAGGACATTACAAAAGCATGAATGGGCAAAACATTCATTCAAAGGGTAAGAAAGTCCAATGAGGTCCAATGAAAACAAATAAGGAAAGTTCACTGATATGACACTTAGCCTGAAGAAACCACAGCTTCTCCAGTCCTGGTGTCTAAATGTGCATGTGAACACTGATAAAAAAAAAAAAAAAAAAAAAAAACTCCCATTTAGGATAAAAAACCTGCAGAAAGTAGGCATAGAGGGAACTTTTCTCAACGTAATAAAGGCCATATATGACAAACCCATGGCCAACATCGTCCTCAATGGTGGAAAACTGAAACCATTTCCACTAAGATCAGGAAAAAGACAAGGTTGCCCACTCTCACCACTCTTATTCAACACAGTTTTGGAAGTTTTAGCCACAGAAATCAGAGAAGAAAAGGAAATAAAAGGAATCCAAATCGGAATAGAAGTAAAGCTGTCACTGTTTGCAGATGACATGATACTATACATACAGAATCCTAAAGATGCTACCAGAAAACTACTAGCTAATCAATGAATTTGGTAAAGGAGCAGGATACAAAATTAATGCACAGAAGTCTCTGGCATTCCTGTACACTAATGATGAAAAAATCTGAAAGTGAAATCAAGGAAACACTCCCATTTACCATTGCAACAAATAGAATAAAATATCTAGGAATAAACCTACCTAGGGAGACAAAAGACCTGTATGCAGAAAACTATAAGACACTGATGAAAGAAATTAAAGATGACAGAAACAGATGGAGAGATGTACCATGTTCTTGGATTGGAAGAATCAACATTGTGGAAATGATTTTACTACCCAAAGCAATCTACAGATTCACTGCAATCCCTATCAAACTATCACTAGCATTTTTCACAGAACTAGAATGAAAAATTTCACAATTTGTATGGAAACACAAAAGACCCTGAATAGCCAAAGCAATCTTGAGAATGAAAAATGGAGCTGGAGGAATCAGGCTCCCTGACTTCAGACTATACTACAAAGCTACAGTAATCAAGACAGTATGGTACTGGCACAAAAACAGAAATATAGATCAATGGAACAGGATAGAAAGCCCAGAGATAAACTCATGCACATATGGTCAACTTATCTTTGATAAAGGAGGCAGGAATGTACAGTGGAGAAAGGACAGCCTCTTCAATAAGTGGTGCTGGGAAAACTGGACAGGGACATGTAAAACTATGAAATTAGATCACTCCCTAACACCATACACAAAAATAAGCTCAAAATGGATTAAAGACCTAAATGTAAGGCCAGAAATTATCAAACTCTTAGAGGAAAACATAGGCAGAACACTCTATGACATAAATCACAGCAAGATCCTTTTTGACCCACCTCCTAGAGAAATGGGAATAAAAACAAAGATAAACAAATGGGACCTAATGAAACTTCAAAGGTTTTGCACAGCAGAGGAAACCATAAACAAGATAAAAAGACAACCCTCAGAATGGGAGAAAATATTTGCAAATGAAGCAACTGACAAAGGATTAATCTCCAAAAGTTATAAGCAGCTCATGCAGCTCAATAACAAAAAAACAAACAACCCAATCCAAAAATGGGCAGAAGACCTAAATAGACATTTCTCCACAGAAGATATACAGACTGCCAACAAACACATGAAAGGATGCTCAACATCTTTACTCATTAGAGAAATGCAAATCAAAACTACAATGAGATATCATCTCACACCTGTGAGAATGGCCATCATCAAAAAATCTAGAAACAGTAAATGCTGGAGAGGGTGTGGAGAAAAGGGAACACTCTTGCACTGCTGGTGGGAATGTGAATTGGTACAGCCACTACGGAGAACAGTATGGAGGTTCCTTTAAAAACTACAAATAGAACTACCATGTGACCCAGCAATCCCACTACTGGGCATATACCCTGAGAAAACCATAATTCAAAAAGAGTCATGTACCAACATGTTCATTGCAGCTCTATTTACAAATGCCCGGAGATGGAAACAACCTAAGTGTCCATCATCGGATGAATGGATAAAGAAGATGTGGCACGTATATACAATGGAATATTACTCAGCCATAAAAAGAAACGAAATTGAGTTATTTGTAGTGAGGTGGATGGACCTAGAGTCTGTCATACAGAGTGAAGAAAGTCAGAAAGAGAAAGACAAATAACATATGCTGACACATATGTATGGAATTTAAGAAAAAAATTCCATGAAGAACCTAGGGTTAAGACAGTAATAAAGACACAGACCTACTAGAGAATGGACTTGAGGATATGCGGAGTGGGAAGGGTAAGCTGTGACAAGGTGAGAGAGTGGCTTGGACATATATACACTAACAAACGTAAAATAGATAGCTAGTGGGAAGCAGCCGCATAGCACAGGGAGATCAGCTCGGTGCTTTGTGACCACCTAGAGGGGAGGGATAGGGAGGGTGGGAGGGAGGGAGATGCAAGAGGGAAGAGATATGGGAAAATGTGTATATGTATAACTGAATCACTTTGTTATATAGCAGATACTAACACACCATTGTAAAGCAATTATACTCCAATAAAGATGTTAAAAAAATAAAATAAAATAAAGTAGAGCAGATAAATATAAAAAAAAAGAATAAGCAGGAGTGGCTATATTAATAGTGGATAAGGGATACTTCAGAGCAAGGAAAGTGCTAGAGAAGAAAAAAGGGACATAACGATAAGAGGATAAACCTATCAGGAAGACATCATGATCCTAAATTTGGATGCACCAAAAAATCAGACTCAAAATATATGAGGTGGAAACAGAGAGCTAAGAGGAGATACAAATCCACAACTACAGTTGGGGAATTCAACACCCTACTCACAGCAACTGACAGAACTACTAGACAAAAAATCATCAAGGATGTTGAAGAACCAGTAAACACAACCAACCATCAACATCTAAGTGACATATAGAGAACAGTTCACCCAACAACAATAGTTATAATGATGGAACTGTTCTGTGCCTGCCTATCATGGCAAATACACAAAACTGCACATGTGATAAAACTGCAAAAAACTAAGCACACACACACACAGAAGTGAGTACAAGTAAAAACTGGGAAATGTGAATAAAATGGTTGTGACAAACAAAAACAAACACACAGATACAAAGAACAGAATAGTCATTACCAGAGTGGGGGCGGGGTATGAAATGGGTAAAGGGGATCAACTATATGGTGATGGAGGAAACTTAATTTTTGGTGGTGAGCACCCTGTAGTGTATACAGAAGTAGAAATATAAGGTTGTACACATGAAACTTATATAATGTTATAAGCCAATGCTGCCTGAATAAAAACCAAATTTTAAAAAATACGAGTTTTTTTAAAAAACAAACAAAAAATGTTTGTGATATTATAGTACAATTTGCAACATGTTACCACTGGGGAAAACTAGGTGAAGGGAATAACGGCTCTTTCTGTAGTATTTCCTACAACTACATGTAAATCTGTAATTATCTAAATATAAATTTGTTAAAAGTAGGCAAAGGGGACGTCCCTGGTGGCGCAGTGGTTAAGAATCCACCTGCCAATGCAGGGGACATGGGTTTGAGCCCTGGTCTAGGAAGATCTCACACGCTGCAGAGCAACTAAGCCCGTGTGCCACAAGTACTGAGCCTGCGCTCTAGAGCCCGCGAGCCACAACTACTGAGCCCACGTGCCACAACTACTGAAGCCCGTGTGCCTAGAGCCTGTGCTCCGGAACAAGAGAAGCCACCGCAGTGAGAAGCCCACGCACTGCCATGAAGAGTAGCCCCCGCTCACCACAACTAGAGAAGGCCCACACGCAGCAACAAAGACCCAACACATCCAAAAATAAATAAATAAAAGTAAATAAAGTACAAAAAATAAAAGTAGGCAAAGGGAAAGTTGAGAATCAAGGTTATTTTGTCAAAAAAGGTTTGACAGTTAAACATCTGGACATCAGCAGCACAGAGAAACTTAGAAAATATAGAGTTGGACTCTTCCACTGTTGGTGGGAATGTAAACTGATACAGCCACTATGGAGAACAGTATGGAGGGGTTCCTTAAAAAACAGAAAATAGAACTACCATATGACCCAGCAATCCCACTACTGGGCATATACCCTGAGAAAACCATGATTCAAAAAGAGACGTGTATCCCAATGTTCATTGCAGCACTGTTTACAATAGCTAGGACACAGAACCAACCTAAGTTTCCATCGACAATGAATGGATAAAGAAGATGTGGCACATATATACAATGGAATATTACTCAGCCATAAAAAGAAACGAAATTGAGTTATTTGTAGTGAGGTGGATGGACCTAGAGTCTGTCATACAGAGTGCAGTAAGTCAGAAAGGGAAAAACAAATACAGTATGCTAACACATATATACGGGATCTAAAAAAAAAAAAGGTTCTGAAGAACCTAGGGGCAGGACAGGAATAAAGATACAGATGTAGAGATTGGACTTGAGGACAAGGGGAGGGGGAAGGGTAAGCTGGGACAAAGTGAGAGAGTGGCATGGACTTATAAATACTACCAAATGTAAAATAGATAGCTAGTGGGAAGCAGCTGCATAGCACAGGGAGATCAGGGAGATCAGCTTGGTGCTTTGTGACCACCTAGAGGGGTGGGATAGGGAGGGTGGGAGGGAGACGCAAGAGGGAGGGGATATGGGGATATATGTATACATATACCTAATTCACTTTGTTATAAAGCAGAAACTAACACAACACTGTAAAGCAATTATACTCCAATAAAGATGCTAAAAAAAAGAAAATATAGGATCGGCAAAAAACGAAACAAAACAAAACGAAAAAACCAAAAACCCCGAACGAACTTTTTGGCCAACCCAATAATTGAAAATTGTTTTAAACCAGCAAGTTTGTGGTAATATGTTAGGCAGCACTGGAAAACGAATATGAGCAGAAAAATTACTACATTTATGAAAGTGTGCCCTTTTAATATTCTGATAAAACAGCAAGTATGTTTAAAGCCTTTCTGTGGCACCTCAAAATACAGAGGTTAACACAGGAAAAGCATTTGCATGACTGTATCAGTTCTAAGCAGTGCTAGCCACTTATCTCATACAAGATTCTTCCTTCAAGGATTCAGTAGTACGACTACAGTTACACTGACTTGAATATCTGACAGACATTTTCTTGAAAATGAATGAAGTGAGCCCATCACTTCAAGGGAAACAACTAACAGTATTTTTTGCCAATGGTAAAATTTAAGATTTCAAGCAACGTTAAGAATTTTGAAAAACTACTACTGTGAGCTTGACAGCTTCCCAACACTTAAAGACTTTTTCCAATGAGATGGGTGGTGGTAGTAACACATGTGATGTTCTGATATAGAATGAAATGCGTCAACACAGGGAAGGTCTGCATAAGGCAGGGCACCGACATTTTCCCAGGGACCAGTGCACGATGCTCCCAAACCACGACCAGTAAAATATCCATTCAAAGGATAAGAGAGGGGGTTCACTGGGGTCAAGGATGGAAGATTCATTAATACAGTTTCATACTCCACACTGCACTTAACCTGTAAGAAACAACCAATGGCTGAATTTTTGTCTCGTATCAAAGAAGAATGTCCATAATTACATGAATAGTCAATTGAAATATTCCTCCTTTTTCCAGCTGCATATTTATAGGAAGCCAGATTTCCTTCATATACTTCAACCATAACAATATATCACAACAATTGAATCTAGAAGCAGATGTGAGAGTCCAGCTCTTCCACTAGGATAGAGATCACAGAAATTTTCAAAAATATACAAAAAATTCTTCCCACTAAATTCTGTTTTTGTCTTGCAAAGCATAGTCATTTACCATAAAAATATGCTATTTATCTTAACAGATATGGCTGTATTATTGTTCATTTAAAATTAATAAAAGTATTAACAATTTTTTTTTCAGTTTTAAGTTCAAAGATGATAAATATTGATAGACGTGACCAACACCTCAATAGAGATCTTCCATAATTTGAGGAGTCCTGAGACCAAAACGTTTGAGAACCACTGTTGTAGGGTTCTCCTGGGCCTTGAAGTGCTCCCAGCTCTGCCAGACCAGGAGTGGCTCTGTGGGCTGTTGTAGTTAATGAGCTACACCCTGACCAGGGAGCTATAGCACTGGCCTGTGCCTTCAACCAGCTATGACTTACCTCCTCCTCCTGCACTCGGCTTCCTGTGGCCATGATCTTGATCATCCAAAGCATCAGCCAAGTCAAATTGACTACCTTCAGTGAGCCCCAAAACATAAAAGAAAAAACAGCCAACTGATTAACAACTGGGTACGAGATTCCAAAAAAACAAGTCAACATTCATGGGATCTGCTGATCAGCGAAATCAATGAGTTAAGACAAAGAAACTTAAATTGGGGTCTGACTCCCTCTACAGACACTGATAATGAAAATACCAACAGGATGGAGCAAGTTACTGCTTTCTGCCTTTGCAATATATTACCAATTTTCCACTACTTTATATTCGCACACATGCTTTGCTTAGGCCAGCAGTCATACCATTTTAACAGTAAACTCACTGATTATAGGTATTAACCCAAGATTCAAAACCAGCTGCATAGAGTCAGAAACTGGACAATCAAGAGGGAGGCTACGTGGTCACAATGCACCTCTTTGAGGGTGCAGATGTGAAGACGTGAGGGCAAACTGTAAAGCAGCACTCACTCTTTTGGGTCATGACTGCCTCTTCAAAAGAAAGGTAGCTATCCACTTCAAGGAACACGGTGGCACGCTCCTTAAGGACTAGTAACAAGTTGCCAGATGGGAGCAATGACTGCGCTCCCCACCCAAGAGCTCCAAGGCTACGTTTCTCTTTATATCAGTGAAGATATCTGAATAGTAAAATGGCCCATCTGGAGAAAAGTTAAAACAGCTCCAGGAAAGAGTCACAAAGAAGCAACAAGTTCCAAAATCCTTCAGTGAAAGATGACACTGTAAAGCAAATGCCATTTCAAAATGCTCCATCTGCCTAAAGAAAATGTTTGATGGGCTTCATAAAACCTAAACAATTATATCTTCCCTGATTTTAGAGTGTAAGATGGTTGAAAAGGGGAGGAAGTCCAAATGCATTTTTCTCTTGAAATTCTCCCAAGCAGGACTTTTCATAAAACACACAGAAATCATAGTGACTGGTCATACTCTATTAAGTTAAACCCAGTGTTCAGATGAAGGTCTTGGTTGGCATTGCACACACAGGACTTAAAACTACGCGTAGTTCAACTGGATACTATCCCAGAGGGAGCTCCATGGGGGCCCTCCTTAGTGCCCTCCTCAGAACGGCCGTGTCACCTGCAGGCTTTGCTGGAGCTCTGGTCGCTCCCGGTCTCCTGGTTGTGGTGGTGACATGGTCCCATCTCTCTAAAAGGGGGAAGGGGGACAGCAAGGGGAGCACAATTAGTAACAACACATAGCAGCCACTGCACGGCTCAGGGAAGTCACAGCATGAGCACAGCACTCCTGTCCTGGTCTTTGAGGTCCCTCTAATGCCTCTGAAGAATCACTCTGAGGATGACAAAAGAGATGTAAGAAGGTTTACATGAGACGAGTTCTGCTTGCTTTTCTTCACAGGATGGGTGGTGAGGTGGACATGATCCCACATTTGATCTGGTGATTAGTGGAGTTATGACTTGAGCCCAGATCTCCAGGAGATGACCACACGCTTCAGAGGGTCCTAGAGCTTGAGCACAACCCCTGAGAGCTCCAAGCCTTGGCTGTCACCACTCTCAACATGGCACCGTAATCACACATAATACTGCCCAGGGATGAAGTGACGTTATGTTCCCAGTAGAGTATGGGAGTGTCTCATCAACTGAAAGTGGTTATAACACCAACAAAATATTTTATATAAGTGTGGTTACTGCTGTTAATACTACGTCTTTCAGCTCAACCATATTCCTTTAAAACTGTGGACTTCTTGCACATCAATTACGTAGCATGCCATGAGTTTTCCAATAGATTCTTTCCTTAAACATCAAGACTATGTTGTTAAAAAAATAAAAATAAAAATAATGAAGCCCCCCAAAAAAGACTATGCTGTAACTGTTCCTACAATTAGAGGTAGAAGAGGGAAATGAAATTTAAGTAATGGGAGAGGCAGAGATGAAACAGGTTTGGCTTTATGCACAGCAACCATTCAATAATTAATCAACTACTCAGAAAAAAAACAGCAAAAATAGAAATTGGTTGAAAGTAAAAGGATGGATAAAGGTATAGTATGCAAATAGCAACCATAAGAGAGCTGGGGGAGCTACACTATTATCAGATAAAATAGTCTTTAAGACAAAAATTGTCATAGGAGTCAAAGAGTGGCATTTTATAATGATAAAAGGATAAACCCAGCAGTAAGATATAAAATTTTAAACATGTGCACCTAACAATAGAACCCCCAAAATATATGAAGCAAAATGTAACAAAACTGAAGGGAAGGACAGACAATTCAACAATAGTTGGATATCTCAATACAATCCTTTCAATCATAAATAGAACAAAAGGGAAATACAAGATTTGAACGACAGTATAAACCAACTAGATCTACCAGACATCTATAGAACACATGCCCTCAAAACAGGAAACACATTCTACTCAATTACACATGGAACATTCTCCAAGATAGACCACATGCTAGGCTACAAAACATATCTCAATATATTTTAAAAGTCTGAAATCATACAAATTGTGTTCTCCAACCACCAAGGAATGAAAATAGAAATCATTAACAGAAGGGCATTTGAAAAATTTCCAGCTATATGGCAATTAACACACACACTCCTAATAACCAATGGTTCAAGGGAGAAATCACAAGGGAAATCATAAAATACACTTGAGATGAATGAAAAGAGGAACACAACATATTAAAACTTCTGTCACAGCACAGGAAACCATTGACAAAACGAAAAGACAACCTACTGAATGGGAGAAAATATTTGCAAATGATTGATCGATAAGGCATTAACATCCAACACATACAAACAGCTCATACAACTCAACATCAAGAAAACCAAACAACCCGATTAAAAAATGGGAAGAGGGCTCCCCTGGTGGTGCAGTGGTTGAGAGTCCGCCTATCGATGCAGGGGATGCGGGTTCGTGCCCCGGTCTGGAAGGATCCTGCATGCCGCGGAGCGGCTGGGCCCGTGAGCCATGGCCGCTGGGCCTGTGCATCCGGAGCCTGTGCTCCACAACGGGAGAGGCCACAACAGTGAGAGGCCCGTGTACCGCAAAAAAAAAAAAAATGGAAAGAAGTAAATTGACTTTTTCCAAAGAGGAAATGCAGGTGGCCAACAGACACATGAAAAGAGGCTCAACATCACTTATCATCAGGGAAATGCCAATTAAAACCACAATGAGATATTACCTCACACCTGTCAGAATGGTTATCATCAAAAAGACCACACAAAAAAAATGTTGGCAACAATGTGGAGAAAAGGGAACCCTCCTACACTGTTGGTAGGGATGTAAATTGGTGCAGCCACTGTGGAAAACAGTATGGAGGTTTCTTAAAAAACTAAAAATGGAACTCCCATATGGCCCAACAATTGCACTCCTGGTATATTCCAAAAAACCCCCAAAACACTAATTCAAAAAGATACATGCACCACAATATTTGCAGCAGCATTATTTACAATTGCCAAGATATGGAAGCAATATAAATGTCCATCAACAGATGAATGGAAAACGAAGTGATGTGTATACACACACACACACACACACACACACACACACACACACAACGGAATACTACTCAGCCATAAAAAAGAATGAAGTTTTGCCACCTGCAACAACATGGAAAGACTTGGAGGGTATTATGCTAACTGAATGACAAATACTGTATCATAGCACTTATATGTGGAATCTAAAAAATACAACAAACTAGTGAACACTTAAAAAAGAAACAGACTCACAGATATAGAAAATAAACTAGTAGTTACCAGTGGGGAGAAGGAAGGGGGGAGGGGCAAGATAGGGTTAGGTGACTAAGAGGTGCAAACTATTATATATAAAATGTGCTACAAGGGTATATTGTACAACACAGGGAGTACAGCCACTATTCTATAATAAATGGAGTATAACCTTTAAAATTTTTGAAGCACTAAACTGTACACCTGTAACTTACATAATATTGTACATCAACTACTATACTTCAATTTTTTAAAATGGGCAAAGGGCTTAGACATTTCTCCAAAGAAAATATACAAATGGCCATCAGGTACATGAAAAGATGCTCAACATCACTAATCATCAGGGATATGCAAATCAAAACCACAATGAGACATCATCTCATACCTGTTGGGATGACTACTATCAAAAAAACAAAAGATAATGTGTTGATGAGGTTGTGGAGAAAAAGGAGCCCCTCCTACACTGTCGGTGGGAATGTAAAATGGTACACCCACGATGGAAGACAGTATGGAGGTTCCTCAAAAAAATGAAAACCAGAACTATCACTTGGGGACTTCCCTGGTGGTGCAGTAGTTAAGAATCTGCCTGCCAATGCAGGGGACATGGGTTCGAGCCCTAGTCTGGGAAGATCCCACATGCCGCGGAGCAACTAAGCCCGTGCGCCACAACTACTGAGCCTATGCTCTAGAGCCCATGAGCCACAACTACTGGAGCCCACGAACCACAACTACTGGAGCCCGTGAGCCACAACTACTGAAGCACACGTGCCTAGAGCCCGTGCTCTGCAAGAGAAGCCACAGCAATGAGAAGCCTGCACACCACAATGAAGAGTAGCCCCTGATCTCTGCAACTAGAGAAAACCCGCGCAGCAATGAAGACCCAATGCAGCCAAAAATAAATAAATAAAAAATAAGTAACTTTATTTTTTTAAAAAAACCTATCATTTGATCCAGCAATCCTACTTTTGGGTATATATCCAAAAGAAATGAAATAAGGATCTCAAAGAGGTATCAACATGTCCAAGTTCACTGGAGCATTAATCTCAATAGCCACAATATGGAAACAACTCAAGTGTCCATTGATGGATGACTGGATAATGAAACGTGGAATATACATGCAATGGAATATTATCCATCCTTAAAAAATAGGAAAATCCTGCCCTTTGGGACAACATGCATGGACTTGGAGGACATCATGCTAAAAGAAGTAAGTCAGACACAAAAGAACAAATACTACATGACTCTACTTTTATGAGGAATCTAAAGTAGTCAAATTCATAGAGAGTAGAATGGTGGTCACCAGAGGCTTAGGGGAGAGGGAAATGGAGGAGGTGTCAGTCAAAGGGTACAAAAGTCTGGGGGGAAAAAGGAAAATAAGCTGGTGAGGATGTGGAAAAATTGGAATCCTCATACACTGCTGGTAGGAATGTAAAATGGTACAGCGACTGTGGAAAAAATTTGGCAATTCCTCCAAAAGTTAAACACAGAATGACCATATGACCTTGTGATTCTACTCCCAGGGTATATACCCTAAAGAATTAAAAGCAGGTATTCAAACAAGAACACGTACATGCAAACAAAAACATGTATGTGCATGTTCATAGCAGCATTCTTCATAATAGCCAAAAGATGGAAACAGTCAAACGTCCATCAGCTGGTGAATAGATAAAACTGTGGTCTATCCATACAATGGAATATTACTCAGACATAAAAAGGAATGAAACACTGATACATGCTATAAGGTGGATGAACCTCCAAAACATTATGCTATGTGAGAGAAGCCAAAGACAAAAGGTCCCACATTATATGATACTATTTATATGAAATATCTTGGAGAGATCAGTCAAGTGATACAGAAAGTAGACTGATGATTGTCTGGGGCTAGGGGGAGGGAGAAATGAGAAGAAACTGCTTAATGGGTAAGGGTTCTTACTCTGGAGTAATGGAAATGTTTTAGGACTGGATAGGGGTGGTGGTTGCACCACGGTGAATGTCTTAAAATGCTACTGAATTGTTTACTTTAAAATGGCTAATTTTATGTTACGTGAATTTTACTTCAATAGATTATTTACAAAGAGGGAAGGGTGGGAAAGGAGAGTATCATCCCAACTGCATGTGCATTCTACCACAATTCAGTTTTAGTAAAAGTATATAGGGAAGTTGAGAATATGGAAAGTCTTCCTCTTAAAATGATCATACTTCCTTCACTCTTTGCGAAGGCTTTGGGTACACGAATGCGTACTTCAATGTAGAGGCTGCACCAGTGGATGGATTTTTACTGGTAAGGGAACCACAAGTGATAATCTGTTGTCATTATGTATTTTTAAAATCTAGATCATCAGTTTAGAGATAGTTTTATATCTATAATTTCCATTTGACTTTGCACCTATAATACGAAGAAGTACAGCTTACCTGTCTAAATGAGGCTCCTTATGTATACCTTATATTATGGTGATATGTATAGTTAGGAAAGAGAAATGACATTACTGAAACCATTATTTGTGCAACTTTCAGAAAAGCAATTGCCACTTATATATTCCCTTAAAATCCGTATGCTTCATGCAGTGCTTGTGTAAAAATATTTCTTTTTCCAGCTTAAAAAAAATCAACTGAACGTAGATGTGAAGGGTTTACTTGGGGGACTCTGATTTCTGTTCTATCCTTACGCTGTGCCACACTGTCTTGACCACGATAGCTTTGTGGAGCTCTGCCCTACTACTCACAGTTTCTGAGGAGCCTGGTTTCTTGGAAGATCTGTAGGTGCCAGTTCAAGAGAATGTGCTCCTTACATGTCTAGGGAACCCGATGTTCTGCCACAGCCTGAGCCTGCAGTGATACAGAGCATGACCTTGGACTTATGTACTTTTAAGATACCATTAACTACAGATTTTCTTGTTGTGAGCCTTTAAATGGGATTTATTATCATCCATAATTGAGATGAGCCAAGTCTAGCTACTTATCAAGGAATGAGAATAGTAGGTCACCGTCATCAAAGCAAAGAGCTCCTAAAATAAAGACATCTGTTCCTGTGAAGCCTTGCTCAAAATGACAAACTTAGAAAGGATTCTCTGATGCTCAGCAAATGCTGCCAGCAACACTGCACTCCTGCCCGGAGCACCTCTTTGTAAGGTGTGCCGCAGCCCTGGGTGTGGCTTAACGACAGTGCCATGGCATTTGGAGAAAATTGGGGCACTCATAAGAAGCTTGATTCGGTGAAAGCAGAAGTGGGTTCCCCTGTGAGATGATTGCACACAGAGAGAAAAAGGGAGGGATGCGGGGAGAGATGGAGGGAAGTGGAGAGTGAAGGCAGGGGAGAGGGAGGGGCAAAATTCTGAAAGCAACATGGTGAACCTTGAAAGTGTTATGCTAAGTGAAAGCAGCCCAAAGTAAGTCCACATATTATACGACTGCACTGAAATGTCCCAGAACAGGGAAATCCAGTGAGACAGAAAGGAGATGAGTGGTTGCCAGGGGCTGGAGGGGGAGGTGAAGAATCAGGGGATCAGAGGGTAATAAGTGAAGGGTACAATGTTTCTTTTAAGGTGATAGAAATGTTCTAAAATTGCCTATAGTGATGGTTGCACAACCGTGTGAATATACTAAAAGCCACTGAATTGTACATTTTAAATAGGTGAGTTGTATGGTATGGGAATTATCTCTAAATAAAGCTTTTAAAAAAATATTGCAGGAGCTTCCCCTTGTACTTAGAATATGCCCAATAACACCCTATATGATCCAGACCCTGCCAACTTCTCCTTTTCTCCAACATTCTCCACACTCTGGCCACACAGGCCACCTTCCAGTTCTTTTCTGCCTCAGGGCTCTTACACTTGATCCCTTGGCCTTGAAGGCTTTTCCCCTGCTCTTGCATGTCACCTTTCCTCAGAGAGGTCTCTACTGCTTGATCTGAAGTAGCCAACCCTTTTTGGGGCCCTCCCTGCCCCATCACCCTAATGTATCTGCTCCAGAGTACTCTATAATATCTGAAATTATTTTATGTACTGTCTGTGTCCTTCTGGAGAGAATAGCTCCATGAGGGCAATGACCTACTCCACATGGTATGCCCAGCAACTGGAGAAGTGCCTGGCAACAAGCAAGCACTCAATAAACACTGTTGAATGGATGAATGAATGTCATGTACAAATACCCTGACCAAGGTGTCAGGGACGTTTTCAACAAGAAATGTACAATGTACAAAGTAGAATGTTCTCCAACCAGAAAAACAACTGAGCCAAGGAGAGATGGACGGGCCTATCTCTTTGAAACCTCAGTTGCATGAAATGCAAGCCAAGATAGAAAAAAAGGATGACAGAGTGATGTGGTCTTGAAGGATGTCATTCAACAGAAGACACCATGTGCTGGTGGTCCTACAGGTCCCAGACACACTGGCTGATGGGTGCTGATGAAGATCAGAGGAGCCGGTGCACAACTGACAAAGGGATATAAGTATTAAAAAGTCCTCCATCAGGAAATTAACAAATTTACTAGTTAGGGGTCTGTTTATACTTACTGTGTTTGTTTTGTTGTCTGGTCATGTTTGGTTTTGGAAATGTTAAACAATTTCATTAAAACCATCACTGCTAATAAATTAAGTATATTTATTTTCCTGGGAATCTAAAAGGCCACATGCATGTATAGGACTGTGGACATGTTCAGGAAACACCTGAGAATGCTCAAGGCTCTCACCTCACACCACACACAAAACTATAAAGCTCTTAGAAGTTCATTTTTAGGTATATGATCCATTTTGAGTTAATTTTTGTGTAATATATAAGGCAGGGATCCAAATTCATTTTTTGCATGTGGATATCCAATTGTCTCGGCACCATTTATTGAAGACACCATTCTTTCCCCATTGAATAGTCTTGGCATCTTGGTCAAAAGTCAACTGGCCATAGATGTAATGGTTCATTTCTAGACTCTCAATTTTATTCCATTGAGCTCTATGTCTATCTTTATGATAAGTACCACACTATCTTGATTACTGCACGTTTGTAGTAAGTTCTGAAATTTAGAAGTGTGAGTCCTCCAATTTTTTCTTCTCTTTCAAGATTGTTTTGACTATTCTGGGTTCCATGAATTTCCATATGTATTTTAGGATCAGCTTGTCTGCAAAAATTCTATCTGGAAGTTTGACGGGAATTATGTTGAATTTGTTGAGCAATCTAAGCAGGTGAGCGTTCCTCATGTATGCCTGACTCTTACACCAGAGACCCAGCCACAGTAAGTCCTTCCAATGGAATCAGTTAAAGAACAATAATAATGGCTGACACTGAGCACTCACCTTGTACCGAGTCCTCTGCTGAACACTTCGTAGGGGCCATCTTATCTAACCCTTACAATTATTATTAATTTATTATTATTAATCTCATGCAACAGATGAGGAAACTGAGGTGCAAAGAAGTCAGATAACTCACCCAAGATAACAGTTAATAAGTGGCAGAGGCAGGGTTCAGACACAGGCAGTCTAACTCCAGAGCCCGTGCCTTTCTCAGTCCTGAATATACAAAGAGACCTCTCAAACTTATTAAAAAAAAAAAGACAAGCAACCTGGCAGAAAAATGGGAAAAGGATATGAACAGACAATTCACCAAGAGGAAAATGCAAATGGCAAAAAAATATATGATTTTTTTTGTCCATCATACTGGTAAAATGTTTTTGATTGGTAAAATCTGGCGATGGTATGGGTCTGGGGGAAAAACGTACTCTTGTAACAGCATCAGTGGGAGTACACGATGGCACATGCATTTTGGAAACAATGTGTCAAAATCTATTAAAATATAAAATACATATACCCTTTGGCCTGATAGTTTCATTATACTTGGGCACAAAGGAAATAGACAAGAATGTCCACTGAAGTCCCATTTGTAATTGTGCAAAACAGAAACAAACCACGTGCCTGCCAGTGAAAAGTGGCATCACTGGCCATGGCCAAAGCCACACCACTGGAATGCCAGCTCCATGAAGCATATGTTTGTGAATGAGATCTAGGTATAAAAATATAGATATATAGATAATATAGTGTGTTGAATCATGGCCCCCAAAATATATAGCCAAGTCCTGAGCTCCAGAACTTATGAATGTGACCTTATTTGGAAAAAGGGTGTTTGCAGAGGTAATTAAGTAAAGATCTTGAGATGAGGTCATTCAAGATTATCCAGATGGGCTCTAAAACCAACAAAAAGTGTCCTTATAAGAGACTGAAGAGGAGAAGACACACACACAAGGAGAAGGCCAAGCGAAGACGGAGGCAGAGACTGGAGCCATGCAGCTGCAAGCCGAGGACAACCTGGAGCCGCCAGAAGCTAGGCTAGGCAAGGAAGCATTCTTCCCCTAGAGCCTTCAAGGAGGCGTATGGTCCTACCGACACCTTGATTTTGGACTTCTGGCCTCAAGCACTGTGAGTGAATAAATTTCTGTGGTTTTAGGCCACCCAGTCTGTGGTACTTTGTTACAGCTGCCTGTAAGAAAGGAAACTAACATAGAGAGCTATATTCACTCAGGTCTTCAATACATATTCAGTTTTTTTTTAAAGTTGTGAAATACATATAACTGAAATGAAAAAAAGCCCTACACATGTTATGTAAAACAAAATCACTGAATAATCTATGAGTGCAGATGTTCACAACAGCAGAGAAAACTAGTTGGGACCAGCATATCTCAAACTGACTTAGGCAGCTAGCTCCCTCTTGGGATGGGAGTGGCTGTTGTAGGATGGGGAGCGATCAATGGAAATATCAACTTTACTTTCTAAGCATTCATGCATTTTTTTAAAAGAATGGTTTAAATTTTTTCTCCAAAAAAATGTAAAGATAAACTGATGACAAAGCTCAGCATTTGAGAGATTACCTGTAGATACGGTTCTAAGAATACCTGTTATAAAAAGATCTAAAAGGAGAAACAAATCCTTTATTCATTTCCAAGTATCTTTTTCTGAGCTAGAAAAAGATAGTCCTTGGAGGCCACTGCTGAGGTGTCACACCAGTAAAGGCTATGACTTGAGCCAGAGAAAATCCTGTATCAGTTATTGCACATTTTTGATATTCTCCACAAAGGAAACAAAGGATTTTAAATATTCAGATTTTCTTTAAATAATGCAATTTATGATAAACATGTTATATCGGATCAAGTGAAATATAGGCCACCTATTGTTTTCCCTGAATGTGTATTCTGAATGGGTAGTGCATATTAAGCATTATTATTTGCTTTTAATAGTTTGATTTACTACTCACGCTTCACTGAGGAAGTTTCTTCCAATGCATCCTCCAGACTGAAACCAACGTCCCCAGATCCTAAAAATTTTAAAAAACAAAAAAGATTTTTGAATGTAACTATCTTTGCAAGACACAAAGTAATACTGAAATACTCCTATAATGGTCACTTCCCTTTAGACAGTGTCATGAAGATAATGCCACAAAAGGAAATCAGTTGAAACCACCCAAAGATATATTGAATTGATATCCTTCGACAAGCAACCTATTGCTACCAAAAAACAACAAAACAAACAGTCTTCAGTCTACCTGAAGGCTGAAGGCTCAACTGTATGAAACATGAAGTACAATCTTATTTTAAAAAACTTGATAGTATGACTTTTGCAACAGGGAGTATCAGAGCCCAAAAACTCCATTGATAATGGGCAAGTTCTTTCACCCCATCCCGGCTCTCACACAAAGGCTGCTCTGCATTTTGGCAACCCAGGGCACCTTCCCACCCCGATCCCAGCAACTACACCTAGACTAGTATCTCTGACTAATTACACATAACTAAAAAGGCACTGGGGAAGAGTTTTTCACAAGAGAATTTGTCCTCAGAAGTGGACCCATCTGCCCAACCCTGACTGCTATTGAACTTGACAGCTTTCATTCCCTCTAGATGGGCATGTAGTTAATGTATATACATTAACTCTCAAGCAAACCACTATGCATGTATACTGAAGTTGAACAAATAAGTAAATGGACAGTGGATTATAGAAACCAGGTTTCTCACTGTTGGAGAGGGAGGTTACAGATAAGAAGAGAAGGCTAGAATGATCCATGTGATAGTGGATCAGAGTTGGAGACCTCAGTATGAACCACATTTAGCTTAATATATATACAGATGGTTACATATAGAAATATTCATAAACATGTATATATACATGGGTTAGTATGCAGATATATATTCCCTTGCTCTGTCAGGTGAAAAGACCTAGAAGCATCAACACCCCAGTAGCAATGAACACACCAAGCACCCAGATCTTGGTTTCTAAATACCATTCTCCAATAAATGGAACCAGAGCTCCTTGGAGAAATGTCTGATTCCAGAATTGGGGCAGGAAATATCTAGATGAATTTGGAGCACATTACAGTGCTAGGAAGTACTTTAAAATATAGTGATATTGGTTGGTATATGTCAAAGGACCACAGGACTGACTGAAAGAGTTCTCAATGGCTAAAGGTGGAACAATTTTAAGCAGCAAAATAAAGTGGTATTGGATTATGACCCTAAGTATAAAATAAATTTCCATGAGTCCAGGCTGATATAAATAATTGAACAAAAACATAAAAAGGAGAGAATAGAAGAATTCAAATTAATTTATGTAGATATTTATCCTCTCCATAAATGTTGACTTCCTTCCAAGATTACAGTATGAGAAGGTGGGGGGAAGAGATAGTAACTTTACAGTGGAGAAACCTGACAAACACTACATCAGCCAGGCGATCAAGGTTAACTTTAACAGTGATGAGTCATATTGATACTATATTCCCTTGATATGATGTGATGAGAAGGGCACTATACCTGTGTGGTCTTCCTCTCAAGGAAGTGTAACTCTGTAACCCCAGTATACTCATAAGGAAAACATCAGAGAAATTCCAGTTGAGGGGCATCCTACAAAATACCTGACTAATACTCCTCAAAACTGTCAAGGTTGTCAAAAACAAAGTTTGAGAAACTGGCATAGCCTGAAGAGCCTAAGGAGATGTAATGATGGAAAGTCATGTGGTACCCTTGATTGGATCCTAGAACAAAAAAAAATGACTTTAAGTAAAAACTAAGGAAGTATGAATAGAGTATGGACTTTAGTTAATAATAGTGTATCAATGTTGGTTCATTAATTGTGACAAACATACCATGCTAATATAAAATGTTAATAATGAGGGAAACTGGGTGTAGAGCACATTAGAACTCTTTGCACAAGTTTTGCATTGTAAATCTAAAACTGTTCTTAAAAAGTTTATTTTTAAAAATACATTTTATATAGCAAAAAAAAGGTAATCACTAAAAGAAGAGTTATAGGATATATAACCTCTAACTTATTCAAGAAAAAAAAAGAAAGGTCAACACCAACAACTAAAATTCAATCCAACAAAAGTCACCAAATGGAAAAAAGAAACAAAAACATGTTAAATAGAAAACATGGACTTTAACATAAGAATATGTACAATCATATCAGTAAAAAGTGAGTGTAAATAGAATAAATCTCCTATCAAAAGATAAATGGGGACTTCCCTGGTGGCACAGCGGTTAAGAATCTGCCTGCCAATGCAGGGGACACGGTTCAAGCCCTGGTCCAGGAAGATCCCACATGCCGCGGAGCAACTAAGCCCGTGCGCCACAACTACTGAGCCCGTGTGCCACAACTACTGAAGCCTGCGCGTCTAGAGCCCATGTTCTGCAACAAGAGAAGCCCCGCAATGAGAAGCCCGTGCACCTCGATGAAGAGTAGCCTGCACACCACAATGACGAGTAGCCCCTGCTCGCCACAACTAGAGAAAGCCTGCGCGGGGCAAAGAAGACCCAACGCGGCCAGATAAATTTTTTAAAAAAAGATAAATAGGATAAAAAATTACTATATGCTGTTGACAAAATATACACCTAAAACAAAACATATATATATAAACAAACATATATATAAACATATATAAACATATATAAACATATAAACATATAAGCATATATATATATAAACATATATGTGTATATAAAATAGAGAAACATATCAGGCAAATAATAACAGGAAGGAAACAATATTAATATAACACAAAGATAAAATTTAAGACCTAAACCTCTAAACAGGAAAAGAGCAATATTTTATGGGAATAAAGCATATAATCCACCAATAAAATAAAAGTCTTACACTTAATAACCTAGCTTCTAAAATTCTAAAGTAGACTTTTGCTTCTTGCTATGATGAAATAATTGATATCAGATTAGCTTTCCCATCATAAATGACAATAAAATAGACAAAACACAAAGCAACAGCTTTCAGCATTGAATAAGCACTGAGAGACTGCAGTCCCTGAGATCAGGGAAATCATGACAGCTAAATCTAACAGGTGTTCCTGGATTGGATCCTGAATCTATAAAGACCATCATTGGGACAATCAGTGAAATCTGAATGAGGTCTGTGGACTAGATGGTAATACTGGATCACTGTCAACTTCCTGATCTTGATGGACGTACCCTGGTTGTGGAGGAGGGTGTCCTTGTTTTTAAGAAATGCACACTGACGTATCAAGAGGTAATGGGCATCATGTTTGGGACTGATTCTGAGATTATTCAGAAGAAAAGTATTTGGAGATACATATACACACCAGAGCAAATGTGGTAAAACTGGGAAATCTAGGTGAATAGTAAATGGGAATTCCTTGTATTAGATATTACTGGAACAACTAGTGAAACTTGAATGAAGTCTTAGGATTAGGTAGTATTAACGGATCAGTGTTAATTTTCTGATTCAGATGGTTACATTGATGATATACAAAAGGATGTTTGTAGGAAATGGACTCTGAAGTATGCTGTGGGAGAAGGGATGATAGGGCATGGTAACATATTCTTAAATTATTGGGGGAAAAAAGTTCCGTGTACTGTACTTGCAAGTTTCCTGCAGGTCTGTAACTGTTTAAACATTTAAAGAATTAAAATAATTTAAATACACATATATCTTATTCCAACAATTGTACTTCCAGGTACGTGTTACGGAAAAATACTTATACGTGTGCCCAAAGAGTTATGTACAGGATGTTCATAGCAGTACTGCTTACAACAGCAAAAAGAAATGGAAACAGACCAAGTGTTCAAAGAATAGTTGAATTAAATATGGTAAATATGGTTCTTCAATACAATAAAATGTTCTGTAGCTGTTTAAAAGAATGGGATACTCTCAGTAAACTAGGACTAGAAGGCAATTTCCTCAACTTGATAATGAGTATCTACAAAAAACCTACAGCTAACATGATATTTAAGGGTGAGAAACCAAAGCTTTAGAAGATCGGGATCAAGGCAATGATGTCCCTTCTCACAACTGCTTTTCAACATCATACTGGCAGTCCCAGCTACTTCAATAAGAAAAGGAAAAAAAGGTATAAAGATCGGGAAGGAAGAAATAAAACTGTCTTTGTTTGCAGAGGACATGATCATACAAAAATCCACCCCCCCCCAGAAAAAACCCAAAACAAAAAACTCCTGGAACTACAGCAAGGGTGCAGGATATAAGGTTAATACAAAAGTCAATCAATTTCCTATGTACCAGCAATGAACAAATGGAATTTGAAATAAAAACACACCATTTACATTAGCGGTCCCCCCCAAATAAACGCCTGATATAAATCTAACAAAATTTGCACAAGATCTATATAAAGAAAACTACAGAACTCTGATGAAATAAATCAGAAGAGAACTAAATAAATGGAGAGATATTCCATGGATAGGAAGACTCAATACTGTCAAGATTTCAGTTCTTCCTCATTTGATTTATAGATTCAGTGCAATCACAATCAAAATGTCAGCAAATGATCTTGTGATTGACAAACTAATCAAGTTTATATGGAGAGGAAAAAAACCAGAATAGCCAATACAATACTGAATGAAAAGAACAAAGTTGGAGGACTGACAGCTACACAACCTCAAGACTTACTATAAAGTTATAGTAATCAAGATAGTGTGGTATTAGCAACAGACAGATCAATAGAACAGAATACAGAGCCCAGAAATAGACCAACATAAATACAGTCAACTGATTTTTGACAAAGGAGCAAAGGCAATACAATGGAGAAAAGATAGTCTTTTCAACAAATGATGCTAGAACAACTAGACAACCACATGGGAAAAAAAATCTAGACACAGACCTTACACCCTTCACAAACATTAACTCAAAATGGATCATAGTACATTGTCTTTTTGTTTTGTTGATAAAAGCTTTTGCACAGCAAAGGGAACTAAGTTGAATTAGGTTCCATTTATTTTTGCTTTTATTTCCTTTACTTTAGTAGACAGATCCAAAAAAATATTCCTGCGATTTATGAGAAGGAGTGTTCTGCCTATGTTTTCCTCTAGGAGTTTTACAGTATATGGTCTTCCATTTAAGTCTTTAATCCATTTTGAGTTTATTTTTGTATATAGCATTAGACAATGTTCTATTTTCATTCTTTTACATGCAGATGTCCAGTTTTCCCAGCACCACTTATTGAAGAGAATGTCTTTTCTTCATCATATATTCATGTTTCCTTTGCCATAGATTAATTGACCATAAGTGTATGGGTTTATTTCTGGACTCTCTATTCTCTTCCATTGATCTATGTGTCTGCTTTTCTGCCAGCACCATACTGTTTTGATTACTGTAGCTTTGTAGTATAGTCTGAGGTCAGGAAGCATGATTCCTCCAGCTCTGTTCTTCTTTCTCAAGATTGCTTTGGCTATTTGGGGTCTTTTGTGTTTCCATACAAATTTTAAAATTATTTGTTCTAGTTCTGTGAAAAATGCCATTGGTATTTTGATAGGGATTGCACTGAATTGGTAGACTGCCTTGGGTAGTATCAACATTTTAATAATACTGTTAAACAGAATACTGATACCCAGAACACGGTGTATCTTTCCATCTCTTTGTGTAGTCTTCTATTTCTTGCATCAGTGTCAAAATGGATCACAGACCTAAATATAAAACACAAAGTGATAAAACTCCTAGAAGATTAACACAGCAGAAAATATAGATGACTTGGGTTTGGTGATGACTTGTTAAGATACAACCAAAGGCACGATCCATGAAAGAAAAAATTGACAAGCTGGATTTCATTTAAATTAAAAAATTCTGCTCTGCAAAAGATACTGCCAAAAAATGAAAAGACAAGCCACAGACTGGGAGAAAATATTTACCAAAGGCACATCTAATAAAGGACTGTTATCCAAAATATACAAAGAACATTTAAAACTTAACAATAAGAAAACAAAGAACCCCATTAAAAATGTGCCACATCCCAAGGGTCCCTGGTGACTAGTCTTCTCCTGCAGACCTGGGATCCAGGCCCAGGTATATGAAAAGATGTTTTCCAAAGAAGATATACAAGTGGCCAACAGGTATATGAAAAGATGCTCAACAACACTAATCATCAGGGAAATGCATATTGAAACCACAATGTGTTATCACCTCACACCTGTCAGAATGGCTAGATTGAACAAAACAAGAGCTAAGTGTTGGTGAGGATGTGGAGAAAAAGGAATCCTTACACACCGCTGGTGGGAGGTAAATTGGTTCAGCCACTATGGAAAACAGTGGGTCTTCAAAAAATGAAAAAGAGAATTATGATCCAGCAAATCCCCCTTCTGGGTATATAGCCAAAGGAAATGAAATCACTATCTCCAAGAGATATCTGCACCCCCCCACACACACCATGCTCATTGCAGCATTATTTGCAATAGCCAAGACATGGAAACTACCATTGACAGATGAATGGATAAAGAAAATGTGGTATATACACACCATAGAATCTTATTTGCCATTAAAAAGAAGGAGATTCTGCCTTTTCAACAACATGGATATATCTAAGAAGGTATTATGCTAAGTGAAATAAGTCAGACAGAGAAAGACAAATACTGTATGATCTCACCTTCATGTGGAGTCTAAAAAAGCCAAACTCATAGAAACAGAGTAGAATGGTGGTTGCCAGGGGCTGCAGGGGTGGGGGAAATGGGGAGATGTTGGTCATAGGGTATAAACTTCCAGTTATAAGATGAATCAGTTCTAGGGATCTAATATAGTATTATTAGACAGTAATATAGGTGACAATAATTAGCAATTTTCAGGTATGTAATACACTATTGCTAAGAGGGTAGATCTTAAATGTTCTCACCAGACACACACACAAAATGGTAATTAGGTGAGGAGCTGTTAACTAATGTTATCATGGTAATCATTTCACAATATATACATGTACCAAATCATCACATTGTCAATTATATGTCAAAATGCTGAGATAAAGAAAAAATCAAGATACCAACCATGTGAGTCAGGGTTGGTGTATGCCTTGTTGGAATGTTTCTCTAAAACTATACACACAAACAAAAGCTGACCAAGAAAAAAACAACAACGGGCCAAAGACCTTAACATACACATCACCAAAGATAGACAGCTGGCAAATAAGCATATGAAAATATGTTACACATTCTATCATTAGGGAAAATCGAATTAAAACATCCAAATGGCCAAAAATCCAGAACGCAGACAACAGCAAGCACTGACAAGGATGTGGAGCAAAAGGAAATCACATTACTGCTAGGAATGCAAAATGGTACAGTCACTTTGGAAGACAGTTTGGTGGTTTCTAACAAAACATACATACCATATGATCCAGCAATTCTGCTCCTTCGTGTTTACCCAAACGAGTTAAAACCTTATGTCCAAACAAAAACTTACACAAGGATGTTTATAATTTCTTCATTCATAATTGCCAAAGCTTGGAAGCAACCAAGATGTCCTTCGGTAAGTGAGTGGATAAATAAACTGTGTTACATCCAAGACAATAGAATATTATTCAGTGTTAAAAATAAATAAGCAATCAAGCCATGAAAAGACACAGGAACCTTCAATGCCCATACTCAGTGAAAGAAGCCAATTGTAAAAGTAGCACAGTGTATGATTCCAACTATCTGACATTCTAGAAAGACAAACATTAAGACAGTAAAAGGATAAGTGGTTGCCACGGGCTGTATGGGGTGGAATGACTAGGTGGAGCACAGAGGATTTTTAGGGCAGTGAAACTACTCTGTATGATACTCTGATGGTGGATGCATGTCATTATACATTTGTCTAAACCCACAGAACGTACACCACCAAAAGTGAACCGTAATGTAAACTATGGACTTCGGGTGATAATAATATTGTCAATATAGGTTAACCAATTGTAACGAAGGTAGCATTCTCGTGGTGGGGGGGTGTGTTGGTAATGAGGGAGGCTGTGCATGTGTGGGGGCAGGAGGTATATGAGAAAACTCTATACCTTCTGCTCTATATTGCTGTGAACCTAAAACCGATATTAAAAAATTAAGTCTATTTTGAAAAAAAGAATGGCATAAGCCTATATACTGACATGGGAGAAAGCTCCAAGATGCAGTATTAAATAAAGAAAGCAAAGTGCAGAGAAGCATTTTTCCATGAGTGTGTATCTACATCTATAGCTGTAAAAATCTTCTGGAAGGTAGCTTACACACAGTAATTGGTAACAATGATTATGCTTAGGGAATGAGAAAAGTGGTCAGGGATGTGCATTGTACTATTAATTAAAACACTTCTTTTTGTTTTTAATCATGTATAAGTACTTATATTATTATAACTAATTTTTAAAGTTCTGTATCAAGCCCTCCAAAATCATAAGCCAATCATCCTACAAAACTCTATCCCTACTTTTTCACCCAAGAAGTGAGAGAGTAGGTTCTTCCAAATAACACCTTGTACAAGTAATAACGTTTTTAGCCTCAGCCATTCCCCTACTGTTTGCTGATATATCCTGCTACATGTCACTAAGAGTTAAGAGCAATACAACACACATTTTTCCAAAGAAGACACGCAGATAGCCGGTGGGCACATAAAAAGACACTCAACATCGTTAATCACAGGAAAATGCAAATTAAATCCACGATGAGATCACCTCACACCTGTCAGAATGACTACCACCAACAAGAACACAAATAACAAACATTGGCGAGGATGTGGAGAAAAGGGAACCCTCCTACACTGTTGATGGGAATGTAAATTGATCCAGCCACTGTGGAAAACAGAATGGAGGTTTCTTAAAAAACTAAAAATAGAGCTACCATATGACCCAGCAATTCCACTCCTGGGTACATATCCCCCCAAAATGAAAACACTAACTCAAAAAGATACAGGCACCCCCCAATGTTCAGAGCAGCATTATTTACAGTTGCCAAGATATGGAAGCAACCTAAGCGTCCATCAACAGATGAATGGATAAAGAAGATAGAAGATGTGGTGTACACACACACACACACACACACACAATGGAATACTACTCAACCATAAAAAAGAACGATATTTTGCCATTTGCAACAACATGGAAGGACTTGGAGGGTATTATGCTTACTGAAATAAGTCAGACAGAGAAAGACAAATACCGTATGATACCACTTATATGTAGAATCTAAAAAATACAACAAACTAGTGAATATAACAAAAAAGAAATAGACTCGTTGATATAGAGAACAAAATCCTCGTTACCAGTGGGGGAAAAAGGAAACAGGGGAGGGGCCAGATAGGGGTAGGGGATTGAGAGGTATGAACTAGTATGCATAAAATAAATAAGCTACAAGGATATATTGTACAACACCAAGAATATAGCCAATATTTTGTAGTACCTATAAAAAGAATATAACATTTAAAAATTGTGAATTACTATGTTGCACACCTGAAACTTATAATGTTGTACATCAACTATACCTGAATTTTAAAAAAAGAGCAATAACACAATTTTGCAGTATTTATTAATCCCTCGTTGACCTTGGATTCAATGGACCCAAACCATCTGTGGACAAAACCACTCAAAATCTCAATTACATCCTGAGCTATTAAGACTTCAGAGTCTATAAGCAAGCACAGCTGCTAAAATCAAGATGGGAACAAATATTCTCATGAGAGATACCACACCTCAAATGGTCTAAAATAGGGTTGCATTGTGGTGATCATTTTGTAAAGTACAGAAATATCAAATATCAAATTGCTGTGTTGTGCACCTGGAACTAACAGAGTTGTAGGTCAGTTATACTTCAATAAAAAAAATAAAACTGTACCAGGGAGATAGCTCCATATCAGAAAAAAAGAAATAAAAAAGAGTTGTATCCCACAGCTCTTCTATGTAACCTATAACTCAACGACTCAGTTTGGGTACAGGCGGACAGGAATCCTGTGCATTAGGGACACTGATTCACCCTCTGGCACAAGGCACACCCTAGAAAGCAGCTGACTCATCGTAGGCTCAATTTACAAGGCCCAAATCACTGTACCTGGGAGGCCAGTGTTCCAGCATCCAGCAGAAAAGTTATTTCGTTCCACTGCGGAGGGCTACAAATTTCTTTTAATGGAAAAAGCATGTAGTGAGCTGGTTACAACTACCTGAAAACATACGGCAGAACTTTGGAAATCGTACCCATGGGCTTGTGTGTGTCCTTGAGAAGATACATCTAATAAGGAAAGTGCCGGTTCTATCCACAGATGCCCCAGCAGCCTGAGTCCGTCCTGAAGTGGATTGTGTCCCTTTGGGAGGGAACACAAACTTGACCTTATATTGCAACCTGACCCACCGTGCCTGGGTGACTGGTGTCTGAAGCTGAGGGCACATTTAATGAGGGCTATAAAACCAGGCACAGCAGGCCCTTGTTAGAGGTTTCTGCCATGAAGTGGCTGAGATCCAGCACCTGCCCAAGCCTTGACTGAAACATCTGATCCACGAGAGACCCCATCTGATGTGCCCCTTAAGTACCTTTCATGTGGATTTGATCACTCCCTCCCTCCCTCCTTCCCCTGTCGTCCTCCCACCCTTCTACTGAGCTTATCCTGAAAGCACACCCACCCGTCAGGTGTTATGTTCATCCTCTCTAGACCTGCTCCATCCAACATGGTAGCTCCTAGCCACATGCTGCTATTTAAATTAATTAAAATTCAATAAAAATTTTAAAAATTGAGTTCCTTAGTCACACTAGCCACCTTCAAGTGCTCAACAGCCACGAGTGGCTGCTGGCGACTGTGTTGGACAGGCCGACAGAGAACCACCCATCAGCGCCACTCTAGACGGTGAGCTGCTGGAAGCAGGGATGAGGCCTGGCAGCGAGAAGGCCCTCCCTCAAGGTGTGTTCACCGTGATCATCCAAACTCTGTCCCCGGGCTGTGACAGTGCTACCAGTAGATCGTACCTGATGTTACTTTGTAACAGATCCATTTGGGTTTCATGCCAAGAGCAAACTCATCTCTGCAGAGGGAGAGTCTGCTCCCTGCTGCTGGATTCAGAACTGCAGGGGCAGCTGGAATCTCTGCTTACTGAAGATTTCAGAGGCAAAGTCGCAACCCAGCCAGGGAGATGGGTGCCTCTCAAGTGCCCAGTCACATCCATCACCCTGCTCTCTAAGGATGGTTTCTTTTCCACCTTTTTCTTTTGTACGTATAAGTGCTTAGTTTTCAATTTTTGGGGAATGGGTCCGGTACAAATCCTAAATGAATAAATATTCACCCAAACTACTTTGGTTCTCAAATTTTCAAATCTTGTCCCTTTTCTGTGACTGAATAAGAAGCCAAGGGAGAGAGTGACATGGACATATAGACACTACCAAAGTGGGAAGCAGCCGCATAGCACAGGGAGATCAGCTCGGTGCCTTGTGACCACCTAGAGGGGTGGGATAGGGAGGGTGGGAGGGAGGGAGACGCAAGAGGGAAGAGATATGGGGATATATGTATAACTGATTCACTTTGTTATAAAGCACAAACTAACACACCATTGTAAAGCAATTATACTCCAATAAAGATGTTTAAAAAAAAAAAGAACCCAAGGGACATCTGAGACTAGTAAATTGTAGATGCCTCATCTTAGGATTTCCCATTTGTCTGTCCGAGTGAAGCTTCCATAAATACTGAAACTACATTTAAGTTTGTCCGAGAAAGCCAGGACAACACCCACCTGCCTGGCATCGGGGGTAGTGCCTGCATCTATGCCACAACTGCAAAGGAATGGAGTTATTTATCCAAGAGGTAACTGACTCGGTCAACAGCGAGGCTGTGAACAAGTACAGAGAAGATCCACACCAGAAGATGGGCCAAAATGAAATTCATGTTGGAGGGGTCAAATCATAACCCAGTAAATATAACTGCGGCACAAGCCCCTTGATCATCTGAGTTCGGGGAATAAGACTAAAATCAGCCCCAGAAGACTGAACCTACTGACTTAGGGGTGGGGGACAGCTTGATTGAACCTGAAATGAACCATGGAATAAGGATGTTCTACTTTAATATGATAAAGACCTCGGCTGACACGGCTGCTTGTAAAGCCATGCATTTCCCCAGCCCTCTGGCCGGGGACCACTGGGCCGCGAGTAATAAAAAGCAAACCTGCAGGTCAGAAAAACAACTTCCCACCCCTCTGCTGCAGGGGCTCCCTGCCAACCACGGAGATGCTCCTGAAAAGTGCCTGTGGGGAACCTCCACAACAAAGTCATCGGCACGCATGGTCAATTTTATAAGCGTCTCTTTGAACACACTTTCTCTGTCTCCCGCCTCGTGCTAGAGAGGGTGGGAGCAAACTGAAAACGCTGTTAGGCTCGTCCCTGATTTCCCCAAATTTCTGCACCGTTTTAACTCTTGTAGCCTCAACCTAGATTCAAACGCATGTGTCTTGATAAATTTATGCTTTTACACCTCCAAGCATGCTGAGTAATTAATATCCTCTGGGTTAGCTAGACGCTGCAGCCTTGCAAGGGAACATGGAAATGGCTTTCCTCTGATTCCGATTACTAAACGGATTTAGCTACTGCCACCTGAGCTCCCACCAGTTTCATGAATAAATTTAAAGCACTCCCGGAGAGGGCAATAACAACGCAAAGGCAGCAGTTCACCAGAAGGCAGGAATCAGCATTTCAGTCCCAAACAGCCGCCACCATCAACACATCTGCAGTGTCCAACCCAGGCAGCTGGCTGCCCATATTCACAGGGCACACCTCTCACCTGGCACCTGCTATGTAAAGGGGAACTTGGTAATGCAGGAAAGGATGTAGATGCGGGCGACATGGCTAAAAGTCTTTTTACATATTTCCAGGAAGCATCTAAGTGTCCTCCATACATGGTAGGTAGCTTGATTTTCAATGTCGGGAGAGGATTTTTGTTTGTTTGTTTTACAAATTGCGTAAGTCACTTTGCTGACTGAAAGGACGGTTTCAAAAAAAATAATTAAGAAAAAAGAAAGGACAGTTTCTTCCTTTCCACAAAGAAAAGTACATGCCTATGATGGCTGCTCCGAGGAAACTCCAAAGGTTCTTGGAAAGACTGCAAGGATAACCTTTTCCACAGAAGTTGGAGCTCACAGCTAGGGGACTCCTCAGCTAAAGGAAACTGCACTGGATACCAGGGGCTGGGGGAAAGAGGACTGACTGCTAATAAGTATAGGGTTTCTTTCTGGGGTGATGGGAATATTCTAGAGGTAGATAGTAGTGATGGTTGTACAACCTAGTGAATATACTACAAACCACTGAACTGTAGACTTTCAGTTGGTGAATTTTGTTATGCAAATTATATCTCAATTTAAAAATGCAGCAGCTGTCACCAGGTATCATCCCCAGCATTCAGCTCTGCAAGGGGGTACCCTGGGACCTTAGAGATCAGGGTGGGGAGCTGAGGACCACAGCAGTTAATCATTTGGCAGCAGAAACACAAATGGTCCTGGAGCCAGCAGATACGATGTCTCGTCACAGCTCTGCCACTCACCGACTAGGGGTCCTGCAGTGTTCACTTGACCTCGTAGAAGGGACCTGCTTCCCGTATGTAAACTGAAGCTACTACATCTGGTTGCTCAACCCCCAAAGCAATACTGTGGATGGCATGATGGAAACAAAGCCACCACGGACAAATAAGTAAAGTACCAAGATGATGTACCAGGAGGCTAGGGGTCTCAGGATAGCCCTACGACAAGAAGCGCACTGCTCTTGAGGTCACAGTTTCTGAGAAGCAATGCGAGATACTAAGTGCCTTGCCAAAAGCAACCCTGCTGGTGTCACATCAAAAACTGGAGCCTAAGGCTTCCCGACTCTGGTCCAAGGCCATTTCAAGACAACACATGAGGATATCAGCACTGATGACCAGCTTTGCCATTAAAGAGCCTGGGGTCAGGTCCCCTTCTGCCACTCACCAGCAGAGACACCTTGGACAAGAGCCTCGACAGCTCTGTGCCTCAGTTTCCTCATCTGTAAAATGGAGATAACAAGAGATTCTACTGCAGTGGGTTGAGGTGAGGAATAAATTGGTCATTATATATAAAGTGATTAGCCCACTATCTGACACATAGGAATCTCTCAATTATCAGCTACTATTATTATATTTGGTACTAAGTAAAGTAGAATCGCCTGGTAGATCTACAAGTAGAAGGCCCTCAAAAAATATGTATGAGTAAATAGCCTACAGGAGAGTATTAAAATGTTCAAAAGCTTAATAGATGCAGACAGAACAAAGTCACATTCTGATCTGAACTTACCCAGTGTCTGATGAACCTCTAGATCCTACTGATGTGATATAAGCCTGGGAAATCGAGGCACAAGAACGTCACAAGGCCATCCCGAAACACTTCTGAGCCACGGGCTCTTGACTAATAATCATTAATGTGCAAGGCATTTCCTTCCCCTTTAGCCAACGTAAACATAAGCAGATATTGGTGTAATTAAATTTTTTTTTAATCCTGTGTAATTCCTTAAGCGAGGAAGCTGTCTCTGGTTGATGTTGCATAGATGGAAATTTCCCAATCAGAGCCAGGCAGCGCTGAATAAGACCTCGGGGATCATCTAGTCCAGCCCACTTATTTCTGAGATAAACAGAATCCATTAAAAGGTTGATAGACTTGAGGGGGTGGGTTGTTTCAAGTTGGTTAAACAAAAACAGGAGAATCTCATTATAATACAGTTCATTATGCAGTACACATATGTTCTGATGAAGCCCGGGTTGCATCATGGGCCCTCAAAGAGCCCACCTGGACCGAGAGCCTGATCTACCCAGTCAACTTCAAGGGCAAAGCCAAGCAATCATGTCATGAGGTACAGCACTGAGGTACAGCACTAAGCTAGGGGCTTCCCGTCCATGTTCATGAGTAGGATCGGTGGTAGAATCTGAGTCTACGCTTAAGAGGCCCATCAAGATTTCGGCCTTACCACCTGGCCAGGCCAGCGCAAAGGGAGAGAGGCGCTGCCAGCCCAAGGCAGCTCCTGTACATCCACAGCCCAGGTCTTTCTCCCGAAATCCAATCCTGCAGGTCACGCCACCCAGGGGAGATTTCCACAGCTCCAAAGAAACGTTCCCAAACTGGCCTCTGTCTTCCCTTGTCTTCCCAGCCTGGCTTCCCCCTTTTGCACAGAAGAGCTCAAGTGAACGCATCACCACCTACCTAGGCACCAAGTCAGAAGCATGGTCATTATTCTTTTTTTTTTTTAGAATTTTATTTATTTTTTTATACAGCAGGTTCTTATTAGTTATCCATTTTATACATATTAGTGTATATATATTCTTGGCTCTTCCTTCCTCATTTATGATTCATCCAAGACCAAATTTTATCTATTTTACCACCAAATATTTCTCATACCCATTCCGTCACCTCCACTTTTGTGGTCACTCCCTTAACTTCTCACCTCAATTATCACAACAGACCTCTAAGTGCCCTCCTTAGCTTGAGCCTTCTATTCTGCTGCCAGAAAACTACGCTATATCAAAAGATCTAGTTGGGTAACCCTTGTTACTCAAAAATTACCAATTTCTCTCCATTCTTGCCTAAAGAACAAGTCCAAACTCCTTGCGTATCATTCAAAACCCAACCATTCTCTGTAGTTTTCTACCTCCCTGCCCACTGCTCTCTTTTCCCAAACCCCCTTCTCTTCCTATAGATGCCATCAGCATCCTCAGAGGTGCCCGTTCCATGGAGCCCACTGATGCCCGCCCCCTTTGCCAAGTAAAACTTGTCACATGGGTCATCCATCTTTTACTCTAACTATCAGATACATCTGGGCCTGTCACCCTCACATTTGACTGTAAACTCTTTGAAGACAGGAGAATAGCACAAGGACTTGTCCTATAATATCACTCAGTTCACTGCCCCAAATCAACTCCTACTCTTCTAGCAGATGCTTAGATGGGAAACCCAAGACCATCTACGTTCAGGGAACCAACACTTACAACTTATTCTTTAAATTAGTGAACAGACAGATCTTCTGCCAAGGAAATCCATAGTTTCTCCTGTAAGCACTGAAGTTTTGATAAATAACTTTATAACAAGCTGGTGTCTGCAACTTAGGAAGACAATGAACGTATAGGCCTCAAACTTCAATCTTTTTTGGGGGGGGTGTTTCTTTAAACGTTATCTACCCCTTCTTGGTTGCTGAAAACATTCTTTATTATTAAAGTTCAACAATTTAAAACATTTATTCAGATTTCTTATTTTAAATGAAAATATTTGACAGGATCCTGGGAACACTTTTGAACTTCAGGCTTGGCTTATCTTTTGTCAAACCTCAATTCTGAAATGCTTCCTTACTAATCCATCTGTTTCTGATAATAAGTCTTTGAATCAAATGGCAACCTTTTGGATCAGTCAGAAAACAGAAGTCACTTTCAGGGAAAATACTCCCGATTAGTGGCCTAAAAGATGTGAAAACTTCTCTTACCAAAGAGTCCTCTATGCCATAGGGCTAGTGAGAAGAAAAGAGAAAAAGGTCCATGAAGAGGAATGTGTAGATTATTTGCTCATTTTTCAATCGTGTTAGTATTTTCTTGTTGAGCTGTAAGAGTTCTTTTATATAAATCTGGATACAAGTCTCTTACCAAATACGTGATTTGCAAAAGTTATCTCCCATTGTGTGGTTTGTCTTTTCACTTTTTGGATGGTTTCTGGTGAAGCACAAACGTTTTTTATTTTGAAGTCCAATTAATCTTTTTTCTTTTATCACATGTGCTTTTGTGCCATATCTAAAAAGGCCTTGCCTAACCAAGGTAATGAAGATTTACTCTTATATTTTCTTCTAAGAGTTTTATAGTTTTAGTTGTTACATTTAGACCTATGATTCATTTTGAGTTAATTTTGTGTATGGTGTGAGGTAGAGGTCTAACTTCACTTTTTTTTTTTTTTGGCATATGGAAATCCAGTTGTCCCTGAATCATTTATTGAAAAGATTCTTTCTCCCACTGAATTGTTTTGGCACGTTTGTCAAAGTTCCACTGATCGTAAATTTGAGGGTTTATATTCCAACTCTCAATTCTATTCCATTGATCTATATGGTTATTCTTGGGCCAGTACCATCCAGTCTTGAATTCTGCTGTGTTGTAATAAGTTTCAAAATCAATAAGTGTGAATCCACCAACTTCATTCCTGCTTTTCAAGACCGTCTAGCTATTCTGGGCCCCTTGAATTTCCATATGAATTTTACGATCTATTTGTCATTTTCTGCAAAAGAGGCAGCTGGGATTTTGACTGGAATTGCCTTGAATCTGTAAATCAACTTGGGAAGTATTATCCCATCTATTTTTAAACATGCTCAAATCTCTCTTTTGACTGTACATCCCTAGCCCGATACTGCCTTCTCTCTCCTCCTGTTCATAACCAAACTTATAAAATGGCTGTTTATACTCGATGCTTCCAGCCCCCTCTCCTTTCGATCACTCCTCAATGTCTCACAGCCACCTCACACTCAGCAGGTGCAAAACCAAATGCCTGCCCTTGCCCCTCCAACCTAGACCCTTTTCTGGGTTCACCTGTTTCACTGAATGGTACAGCTACACGCTCCACTGTCCCTGCCAGAAACCTGCACATCATCCTGGACAGCTGCCTTCTCATGTTCCACAGCCACACCATGAAGCACAGTCAATTCTACCGCATGCCCTCGGCCATCTGCATCCACTTCTCCACATCTCCACTGCAGTCATCATCTCTTACCTTGACAATCACAAGAGCCACGTACCTGGTCCTCCCAGGTCCGCTCCCCATCCCAACCCATTCTCCGCACAGCAGCCAGGGAGACCACCTTTTTTGTTTTTTTAAACAAATATCACAGCACATCATTTCCTTGCTCAAAATTCTCCAAGACCTCCTCACTCCAAGGAGGATACACTCCACATGCCTGATTACAGCCTGCGAGGCCCAGCCCGATGTGGCCCCTGCCTAACTCTCTCTGTAAGCCTCTCCTGTACTATGCCTCTCACTGTTATGTAATTTTTGTTACTTGTTTTCAAGTAAGGTATGTCCATTGTGCAAACATTAGAAAATGTAGAAAAGAAATAAAATACAAGCAAGTGATTATAACACAGATGAATCTTGAGGACATTATGCTAAGTGAAAGAAGCCAATCACAAAAGGACAGATACTGTAGGATTCCACTTACACGAGGTACTTTAGAGTAGTCAGATTCATACAGACAGAAAGTAAACTGATGGTTGCCAGGGGCTGGGGTGGGGGAGGGGGAGTTGTTGTTTAATGGGAACAACATTAGTGTTAGTTTTACAAGATGAAAAACGTGAACATGCTTAACACTGCTGAGCTGTACCCTCAGAAGTGATTAGGATGGGAACTTCAGGTTATATGGGGTTTTTTACCCCGCTTAAAAATAAACAACAGCAAGTGATGGCTTCTTAAAAAGAAACTTCACAAAGACAAAGACAACCACCTCGGGCATATTAACTTTGGGCAGAATCTGTAATGTCATCTAATCAACTGTCCCTTAAAATGCAGCAAACTCATTTCCCTGTATAACTCGGAGGTTCTCAGCCAGGAGGGACAGGCTGACTAAGTTTATGAACCTCTTCCCTCCCAGAATCGCCTGGGTTGGGGGACCAGGCAGGTGACCTCTTCCCTCCCAGAATCGCCTGTGTTAGGGGACCAGGCAGGTGCTTTTGAAGGTCATTCATTGGAAGAGCCAGGTTGTTGGAAACTTCTTTTTTGTGTTCACCCCAAAACTGGCCCTGATCCCCTGGCATTATAAAGAATAAGCCCACGCCCTCTTGCCCAGGACAGTCCTTCAGACATCTGAATCCTGCTGTACTCCTCACTTCTTCCTCAACACCTTCCCCCTTTGACTTGTACGACTTTTCTCCATGAACCTGTCCACGTGCATCATATTTGCAGGAAACGCCTTGCTCTAATTCTTTCCCTGGTATACCCAATGGCAGATTGCTGCTTCTATCAACAGCCCTTGGCACTTGTGTGTGGTGCTCTGTAAAAACTGACTAAGCAATCCGAGGAGCAGTGTCAAAACACAGAGCGAGTCAGCCTGTGGGTATAAATACATCCCGCTCCGTAACCTCCTGTGGGGTGAGCTCACCACTGGAGCAGGCAATCAATCTGGCTCACCCTTCAAAACAAATCCTCAGAAGGAGTGAGGGCCCCCACCCCCATGGCTGCCATTTTTCACATCTGTGGAAACAGAGAGATTGCTGTCCTGGGTTACGCAGCAACTCCAAAGAACTTATCCAAGCCTGTGTTTGCTTGATTTGGCCAACCAAATCCCTAAACCAGCCAGTTCTATGGGGGAGTATAAATCAAATAAGTGGATTAATACTATGCAAAATAAAATCACAGCTGTTCAGCTGACCTTTTCCGTTTTTACCACTCTGTGCTTGTGCCTCTGCACACAAGCTGGTGGCGGGCGCTAGGAATATAGATGTGCACCATGGAGCAGAATCCAACTTATCCACTTTCTAAGCTTCTTTCCAGCCCAAGTGCGTCCCTTGAAACATGAACCACGCAGGCTCAGCAACAGGCATGCTCACCTTTAAGAACCTCAGCAACTTAGACTTAGCTGCACCTGACATGGATCTGCCCACAGTTAGAAATGTACTTTGCATCCCCAACCAGTACAGGCAAGCAACCAGCAGACATCAGACATCTATGTAGCAACCAATATTGCAACACAGTGCTACTGCTTGAACTGTCTTGGCAGCTTTGTCAAACAAAGGAACAGATTCAGCAAGTTGAATTCTAACTTTGTTCACGGCCATGTTCCCCACAGAAAGGGGGTCTGGAAGGTCTGAGGCGAGGCTGGGCGTGGCACAGGTCCACTGGGTACTCAGCACATTTTTTATATGAGGTCACCTAGCCTGTATATATATATATATATATATATATATATATATATATTTTTTTTAGTAACACCAAACCTTCAAAAAGGAGACTTGCCTCATTTGAGGGAGGAAAAGGAATGAATGATATACACACCAACATGGATAAATTACAAGATAATTATGCTAAGTGACAGAAGCCAGACCAAAAAGAAAGTGTAAGTGCTGTATGACCCCATTTCTATAAAATGCTAGGAAATGGAAACCTGAGGTGACAGCAAGCAATACTTGGGGATGGGGATAAGGGCAGAGAAGGAAACTTCTGGAGCTGATGCACACAGTCATGGTCTCGACTGTACTGATGGTTTCACAGGTGTATACATATGCCAGAACTGATCAAACTGTATACTTTAAATGTTAAAAACAATGAGATATACGTCCCTTGTGAGGAAAAATGTATATGCCTAAGTCCTCGCAATAGGCCTCTGTTATGAACCTCTTCTTCTAGGTTTTTTCATTTCTTGTTTTCATAAAGTCTGGAATAATATATACCAAAATGTTAACTGTAGTTATCCACAGGTGATGCCTATTTTCTGAGAATCTATTAATCTATTAATTCTACATTCAAAAACAGAACTATTTTTTTAAAAGCAATGTAACATAATGCAAAGTTAATGTTATAACAACCAATACCCTTTGTGGCAGGCAGGTCCCCTCAAGGATGTCCACATCCTAACCCCTGGAACATGTATATGTCACCTTATGTGGCAAAAGGGATGAAGGATACTGAGATGAGGAGATTATCCTGGAGTATCTGGGTTGGCCCAAGGTAATCACATAGGCCCCTATAAGTAAGAAGAGGGATGAGGGAGGGTCAAAGTCAATGTGATGGGGGGAAGGAGGCCATGAGAGAAGGAATGCAAGTGACCTCCCGATGCGGGAAAAGCCAAAGAACCAGATTCTCCCCTAGAGCTTCCAGAAAGGACACAGCCCTGTCGATACATTCATTTTAGCCCAGCAAGACCCAAGTCAGCCTTCCAACCACCAGAATGTAAGAGAATATATTTGTGCTGCTTTAAGCCTCCAAGTTGGTGGTAAGCTGTTCCAGCAGCTACAGGAGACTAACAGTCCCTTCCTTTCTTCTAAATACAGGTTTATCTCTTCTGCCAACACACCTTTGCTGAGCTTCTACTTGGTGTCAGATATCATCTTAGGCCTGGGGAATAGCAAGAACAGTACATTACCTGCCCAGAGAAGTCACCAGAACAGCCGGCATCTGTTCAAAAGAAGCCAAGTGTCCACCTTTGTTCGTAACCATCATGCAGTATTCACTTGGAAATCTTTCCAGATCCTATTCTGCTAACCCTGTAATGTCGTTATTTCAACAGGCAATTATTCTTTAAAAAAAAAAGTCCTACTTACAATTATGTATATTCTAATTGGGTGATATGACTGACAAAGGCCTTAATTATGGTCCATAATTCACACTTAGTATATTATTAGACCTTTGCTACAAGTTGGCATTTGTGAGCATTACACCATTGTTCTGTCATTTGTGCAGCTTTCTCCAATTATTGTACTTGCAGGGCATTAGTGCAATTCAAGGTGAAAAACAATGGACAGTGGTCCAACTACCAGAGCCTTTCATTTACCTGAGAAAAACATCTTTTGGTGACTCTAACCCAAAACATACAGGCTTTCAGTGGGGATCCACTATCCACAAGGAACTTGATTTGCTAATCTTGTGAATTATCACAATACTCATGTAAAGGCAGGCTGACTATATTCCTATTTTCAGGTGAGAAGGCCAAAGCACAAACCAGTCAAAGGCAGCAAGTTAAGAAATGAGAATTCAATGGGTACCTGTCACATTTCCATGTAGATCTTGCAGTATGGGCTCAAGATGAGCAGCCACATGGACTTCCTTTCCATCAGGACATGAACAGTCTTCTTTTGGTGGTTTTCCTATACAGTTGACCCTTGAACAACACTGGTTTGAGCTCTGTGGGTCCACTTATACGTGAATATTTTCCAGTAGTAAATAGTAAAGGACTACATGATCCACAGGTGTGGAGGAACCACGGATACCGAGGGCTGACTTTAAGTTATACTTTGATATTCAACTGCGAGGGAGGTCGGTGTCCCTAACCCCCATGTTGTTCAAGGGTCAACTGTACTTCTATTTGCTGTAATGAAATCTACCTATAACACTGTACTGGGTTGAATAGTGTCCCTTCAAAATTCACATGAATGTGACCTTGTTTGGAAACAGGGTCTTTGCAGATGTAATCAAGTTAAAATGACGTTATACTAGATTAGAGTGGCCCTTAATCCAATGACTGGTATTCTTATAAGAAGAGAGAAATTTGGACACAGACACGGGGGAGAACTCTGTATGAAGATGGAGGGAGAGACTGGAGTGGTGCAGCTGCAAGCCAAGGAATGCCAAGGATTGCCAGCCACCAAGAGAAGCTAGGAAGAGACATGATTCTACCCAGAGTCTGAGGTGGAGCAAAGGAGCACAGTCTTGCCAACACCTTGATTCAGACCTCCAGAATTCTGAGAAAATAAACCGTTGGTGTTTTAAGTCATCCAGTTTGTGGTACTTTGTTAGAGCAGCCTTAGGAAAGCAATACAAGCACACATTACCTAAGCATTCTAGAATAATTCAGAGTCAGGAGTAGAAAAGGTAGGGTTAATCTGGTAAGACTTCCTGGAAGCTGTAACCTTAAGAGAAGCTTCTAACAGTAGGAAGAACATAGCTTGGGAAGCAGAAGCACAGGGGACAAAGGACATTCAACCAGAATACAGAATCCCTCCCCAGCCAGGAGATAACAAGACATCTGCACAGGCGTGCATGAAGCACTATGGGTAGCACCACAGAGGTGAAATCTTTATCAGACATGCTCAGCATGACGAGATACCACTTTATACCTATGGTGAAAGCAAGAGGGAGAAAGACGGATAAAGCTGAGATTTGGAAAGAATGTGGGAACACGGGAACCTCTGGGTCCTGCTGGTAGGGGTATGAACCAGCATAGCCATCGTAGAAACAAGCTGGCAGCACTTGGGCAAAGCCACATGTGTGCACCCCATGACCCACAGCCCTACTCCTGGGCACGAATCCCAGGGAGGGTCTTGTACACAGGGCCCACAGACACAAAGGAGGATGCTCGCTGCAGTGCTGAGTGCAAGGTGGGAAACTGGGTACAACTTGGGTGGGGGTCCATGACTGGGAGAGCACGGAGGTACAACATGGTGATGCTTACAAAAAAAAATCCATACCCTAGGGCAGCTGGAAGCAACAAACCCAATGTAGCAACATGAAGAGGTCTTGAGAACACCACACTGAATGCAAACAGGAAACAGAAGGGCAGGGTACAATTTATGCAAATCCCACACTCTCTCTACATATGACAAAGGGATAGGTGCATATTTAATGACACACATCAAGAACAAGTGCTTAATGAGGGGAGGAGAAAGAAAATGGGGATGGGAGATGAAGGGGAATAGAAACTATGAACTGAAAGAGGGGCCTCGCAAGGCCACCATGGTGACAGGGGGTCAGGACCCTGGAGCGAGATGAACTCCATTCTCCTCACTAGAGAGCCGAGAGAGAAAGACTAACGAGGCAAAGATGACCTTGACCCATCTCAGTGACTGGTGCACAGGAGGCCTCCGGAAATGGCAACTCTCCCCCCGTCCCCAGCAGTAATGCACTTTTCCACATGCATACTTGGAAGCAGAATCACTGAGTAACCTTGAACTCCATCAACTGTAACAGCAACAAGAAAAAGAAGATGAAACCTACATTGAAGTTTGGGTAGTAGTGTTTTTTTTTTTTTTTTTTTTTGCGGTATGCGGGCCTCTCACTGTTGTGGCCTCCCCCGTTGCGGAGCACAGGCTCCGGATGCGCAGGCTCCGGACGCGCAGGCTCAGCGGCCATGGCTCACGGGCCCAGCCGCTCCGCGGCATATGGGATCCTCCCAGACCGGGGCACGAACCCGTATCCCCTGCATCGGCAGGCGGACTCTCAACCACTTGCGCCACCAGGGAGGCCCGGTAGTAGTGTTTTTAAAAACCCAATTTAGGAAACCTTCAACCATTCAGACTGTGGAGGACCCAAATACATTGGGAACTCCAATCTTGGAATTCTTGACTATTTGGCCCAGTAATTCTCAGAGGTAAGATGCCAGGTAGGGGATTAGATCCTGGAACAAAAAAGAGACATAAGGGAAAAACTAAGGAAATCTGAATAAAAGCTTGGACTTTAATAATAATGTATCAATATTGACTCATTAATGGTGACCAATGTACCATACTAATGTAAGATGTCAATAATAGGGGAAACTGGGTGTGGGGCATATGGGAACTCTCCATGCTATCTTTGAAGTTTTTCTGTAAATCTAAAACTGGTCTAAAAAGTATTAAAAAAAAAAAAAAAGTCCAGGCAGGGACCTAGACTTACTTCATCCCACTTCTCACCCCAACTTTAAAAGAGGACAGAAGCTCAAGGACGTACGTGGCCTCCTATGGAGACTTCATTCTTTTGAATAGAGCCCATGGAAGCATATTTGCAAAGGTCTCATTACAGAAGATAATTAAAACCGAATCAGTAAGTGGTTGGACTTCTATGATTTCTTTTGTAGTCTGCTGGCTTTTCCGTTCTTCTATAGGCTCTCTCACGGTCAAGACAAATGAATGGGACTTTCCTGGATGATCAGTTGAAAGGTTCTGGGAATGAGCTTGTCTTGATGTGGGTCCTGATGGTCCCTGTGCTTCTCCTTGGGTCCTTGAGGCGGCTGTCACAAGCAGGAATGCCTGGAGGCCTTGAATTGGGTTCCGTGTCCAGCCTAAGAAACCTCCTTGAAATGTTCTTTTGTTTGTCTCAGGCACGGTCTAAGCTCTTGCAGATATTTTAGACTCTGCCTCCACTACACAGACAATTCACCCAGACTCATTGCCAGCCTCAGTTGTGGTGATCAGCGGCTCTGATTTCACTCAGAGAGGGCTGCCCTGCCCTCAGAAGTCAGGTCAAAACAGGAAAAACATACAGGAAAAAAAATCCTAACTAAGAGCAGTTACCGAAAACATCAACTCCAGGGGAGACACTGTCTTTGCAGTACTTGGCAAATCTCAAACCCAAATCCTTCTCAGCATCCACTCTGCAAAAATGCACAGGGAGGTTTCTACAGGGAAGCCTGCTGCAGCACCGCTACACAGAAGTGCTGGCAACAGCCCAGCTGAGTATCAACGGAGAAGTACCTCCATCTAATCAGGTACAGCAATAGTGTGGATATGAGCCAGCAGTTTATATGAATGACAAAGATCTACATGGAAAGATCCTCAAGACATACAACTGAGTGGAGCAGTGATGCACAGAGTATAATGACATTAATATAAAATCAACTATACTCCAATAAACAATTTTAAAAAACCCATCCATCAACAGATGATGGATAAAAAAAAAGTGGTACATCCCTACAACAGGGTATTATTCTACCATACAAAGGGATGATGTACTGATTCATGCTACAATGTGGATGGCCCTTGGAAACATGATGCTAAATTAAAGAAGCCAAACCCCAAAGTTCACATCTCGTATGATTCCATTGATGTGAGATGTCTAGAATGGGCAAGTCCATAGAGACAGAAGTCAGATTAGTGGGTAACAGCGGCTGGGAGGAAGAGGGGAGAAATGTGGAGTGACTGCTTAATGGGTACAGGTTTCAGGTTGGGGTGATGAAAATGTTGTGCAATTAGCAGTGGCGATGATTACACAATTGTGAACGTACTAAAAAAGAGATCCATGGAACTGTATACTTTAAAGGGTCAACTGTACGGTATGTGAATTATAACTCAAAGAAAAACAAAAGATGCATGGGCGAACTTGAGCAATGAAACTGGGAAGCTTATTTGGGGACAAGGATGAGAGAGTGAAGGGGCAGGGTGACAGGAGAGGATGTGGAAGTTTCTAGCTCACTTACAGAGCTCCCCTGTAATACATTTCACTGGACCCCTGGGGATCTGAGTAGCATCTGGGTTTCTCTGTGCACATCAGGTCATTACCAGTAGGCCTGACATGAATCTAGTAGCTAGCTTTAGGGGCTTTGGTTGGGGTGACCAGCAGAAGAGGCACAGGGACCTGCTAGGCTCAGGACCCATTTTTGGAGCTGAACTGTCTTTGACACACAGTCCCCACCCCCAACAGTGATCACCCAGTCCCAGAGCCCAGCCCTGTGGTTCCCTCATCTTTGTAACTAACATGAACGAACGAACGAACGACAGAGGGATAACTAATCCCACAGCTACCACACCCAATCCATCGGGAAGGGGGAGGCAACCCAACCAAGGGCAGGGGGAGTGTGTCCAAATATCACACTTCCCCTGTGCAGGAAACACAGACTGGGGGCCCTGTCCAAGTGCCTGCTGGCAGCCTGGTCAAAGGCGAAAGTGCTAGGCCAAGTGCATCCAAAGCCAGCTCTGTCACTCACTAGCTACGTGACTTTGGGCGGATTTCATGCGTCTCCCAGAACCTCCGTTTCCTCCTTTGAGGCTCATCACTGTAGTTCCCTGAGGCTACTGGGAAGACAAAATGAGATCGTGGACAGGGATGTGACTGTGCCTGGCATGCAGGGGCACCCCGTCCGGTGATGTTACCCTCCCCCAACCTCCAGCTCCACCAGCTCCTTCTCTGCAGCCCCTCCTGCCCCTTGGCTGCTACCCTCTCCATCCTGCCCCTCACAGGCGGGAGGAGTAGGGACTCTGGGCCTCCTTCCCTAGGGTGGCCTCACTGCATCACCCCCTGCAGGCTGGCTTTGCCCACCGCTCCTGGAAACCGTTCTCAGGAACGTGAGCTGGAACTGGGACATGGCTTCTTTTTCTTCTGATTTTCTTTCCGCCTCTGTGGCCATCCCTTCCCTGGTTCGTGACTGGCAACTCTTCCTCAGCTTTAACCTGTGCCGTCCCCCTCTCCATCCACCCTTCCTTCTTTCTCCACTCACTCCCTGGGTGATGTGGTCCAGGCCCATGACTTGGTTTCCACCTCATGTTGAGACCTCCAGACTCCTGTTTCCAGCCCTAGCCCAGGCCACCATCACCTCTCCCACATGCAGTCATTCCTGAGACTTGGTCTCCTCCTCAATACCCTGGCAACGGTAATCCCAGAGCTGCTGTTGTGCCTGGCACACAGCAGGCGCTGGCTCCAAAGCTCTGACCTAATGTGCCGTGTGACCCTCTGCAGGCTCTCAACCTCTTTCTCCCTCAAGTTCGCCACGTCTCAAGGACATGGTACTCAGGACAGTAGCCCTAGGTGCAAAACTCAGACAGCATGTGCTAAAATACTTAGGAAGTAAAAGGGCTCTGAAACACAAAGCATCTTGAGGTTATCAGTCTGCCAGTATTGGCAAATCGTTCCACTGGGCTAACACTTTCTGGGCTTCCTTGCCAACTCCAACTCTAAACGTCTCTGCCAATGGGGAAGACGGGCTGTCTTCCCTCTGAGGGTTGTTACTGCAGACATAAGGCTCTGGAAGAGGCTTCTCATTGGTGTTTGAGGGCCTCCCCCATACCAGGCACCGTGCGAGGTGCTCTACATCATCCATAATGTCCCAAAATGCTCTCATGACTACCCCTGCCAAGTGGGTCTTACCCCAGCCCTTACTTGGGAGTGACAAGGCTAAGAGAGGCACAGTCATAGCCCTGGGATGAAAGCGCACAGCCTGGCATGACTCCAGAGTCTCTTGCTGGTTCTCCTAGCTGCCTCTGTGTGGGGCTAAAAGCAGACATTCTCTTTTCCTTCCCCAGACCAGGCTCCCCAAATGACCACCAACTGAGTAACCGGAACCACCAGTTACTGCTGCCCAAGCCGGAAATGTGGGCGTTATTTTGCCCTTGACCCCTCCCCTTCCCCCTCCCACCCATCAGTGAGTTCAGTCAATTCACCCGAAAAAAAATCTCTCTGGAATCTAGCCATTTCTTCCATGCCCACCGTCACCACCATGCTCTAGAGTTAAGTTGCATTTTGTGTCTGTCTCATCTGTGAGTCTAATGCCTTGTCCGTACGTGGGGTCTGGCTTCTTGCACATCTTCCCGAGATGCTCAATGACCCAACAGAAGACACTCTTTAGACGGTCTGAATCTCTGCCAGGTCACACAGAGCCCACCATAAGATGGCATGTGCTCTTGTCACTGTCACCAGCTGAGACCTCTGCTCGGGCCCTCTCCTTGCCTCCCTCAATAAAGAGCTATTTTATAACCTTTGCAGTAAGGACAGAGGCAAATAATCAGACCCCCTCTTTGAGGGACTGTCTTTAAAAATGACTGTCCGTGTAAGCAACTTGGTTTAAAAGAGAAAAACCTTTCAGATATGTTTCCATCTCTGGCCTCTGGAAAAACGGGTGGAAAGGAAGAGAAGGCCCGGCGGACTGAGAAGGGTGTTCTCTTCCCCACTGCTGGCGAGGCATTTGATTTCACTGGTATTAATCAAAATCACTCTTGATTATAGCAAAAACAACCTTTGCTATAATTTTAATGCAATTAACTGGAATATATGGTAATTCTGAGCAATCCTGCTCTTGAGATTAAAGAACAGCCTGCCAGGAAACATATGAATAAAGCTTTAAGATCAAAATTTGCATAATTAGGTTTCTTCCCTGCTCTCCACCCCCATCCACAGCCTCTGGGGCTGTGAGAGTTTCTGTTGAAGGGAAGTGTATGGACTGGGCTGGCACCCTGTGCTTCCCTCCCGGGCTGGAATACTCCTTTCCAAGAGCATGTTCATGTTTCTCCAACACATCCCTGATGGACTAATAGACAGCCAAAGACAGGCGGACAAATGACAGAGGGCAGAGATTTTGAGCCGCCCTTGCAGAGATGGAGGCAAAAAAAGTAGCAACACCTCCAACTTATGGAACTGCTGCTTCCTGGCAGTTTAGCCCCGTGCAAACTTGTTCATCCCGCTCTGAAGACGCAGCATACTCTATTCTGCTTCTTTTTTTTTTTAACATCTTTATTGGAGTATAATTGCTTTACAATGGTGTGTTAGTTTCTGCTGTATAACAAAGTGAATCAGCTATACGTATGCATATATCCCCATATCCCCTCCCTCTTGCGTCTCCCTCCCACCCTCCCTATCCCACCCCTCTAGGTGGACACAAAGCACCGAGCTGATCTCCCTGTGCTATGTGGCTGCTTCCCACTAGCTAGCTATTTTACATTTGGTAGTGTAGATATGTCCATCATACTCTATTCTTGAAACCATAACAACCTCAGCAATACCCCAAACCCCAAACTTAGAGTTTTGTTGATGACACGTTTTAATGTCTGGTCACAGGCTCCTGCCAGCCCAGGCCCAGACATTGCTACCACAAGGCCCCACCTCCTACCACTGTTTTACAGGGGCTGTGACAGCCAGAGCCACTGCCTCACTCCACTGCATCCCCTCCCTACCAGCCCTAGAGTCCCTAACCCTCTGGGGAGAGCTTGCATTACCCGGGGAGGGAAGGAAGAGCATCAGTTACTTTTCTGAAGACATTACAAGCAGGACCATGCGCACTTCTACTCCTAAGAAGGGGGAGAAAAGCCAGGAGGTGGTACCAGTCGCCCATGCGACAAGCAGGCTGGGGGCTGAGTATTCCCAGAACCTAGCAAAACAATTCCTACCCCTTGGGTTCGACCTCCGTCTCATACAGAGATTTTCCATTCAATCCTACCCACGAAAAGATCTTTAACATTTAAAATCACGTAAAATGTCAACAGTCCCATTTCCTCTTAAATAAGTTATTCTTGGACCTGCAGTAAAGTTTAAGCTGAAAGGTTAATACTCCTTTATCAGAAGGCTTGGAGGAAACAGACATCATCACTTTTGTTCTTTGCTGCTTTGAAAACAAATGTGGAAAAGAGGAAGAATACAAAACGGGAGAACAGTTGGTCCTTTCTCACAGAGACCTTCAAGATAGAATGCCACACTAGAGACTGCTCAGATAACGAAAAATCTGCCCAGATTTTCCGTTCCGGATGGTGGACACCAAGCACATTTATACCCCGTCTCTCAAAACCACTGGGGAATATCAGGAAAGGAGCACACAAGTGAGTACATTCAGACAAGTACTAGGAACAAGGGGATGGGGAGAAAATGGGCAATCCAAAGACGAAGACGAACTTCCAGAAGAGCAAAGGTGGATGAGATCAGAGCAACAGATAAATCAAAGTCAGAGGAGCTGAAGAGCACCAAATGTTGGAGAAGATGTGGAAAAGGAACAGCTGACGCATATTATAACATGGATGAACCTTGAAAATATTATATTGCATGAGAAAAGCCTGACACAAAAGGGTAAATATGATATGGTTTATTTCTATGAAATTCTAGAAGAGACAAAATTAACCTACAACGTAAAAATGAGCTCAGTGGTTGCTTGGGTGAGGGATGCTGGGAAGTGATATGAAGGAACTTTCTGGGATGATGAAATAGTTCTGTCTTGACATGCATTCGTCAAAACTGATTGAACTTAAGGATCTTAATACCTTAGCATTTAACTATATGTAAATCATACCTCAATAAAAAATACTTAAGAACCTTACTAGAACCAAGTGCACACAAATTTTTTAAATGCTACTGAAGAACATTCCTGAAAATCTTAACATCTGAGGTATGTAAATTACACCTCAATTTAAAAAGATACTTAAGAAGTATACTAGAACTAAGTGAAAGAAAAAAATGAAACCAGTATAGCTGACCCTCAAACAACGCAGGGGTTAATTCGCATACAACTTATGGTCAGCCCTGTGCATCCACGGATTCAATCAGCCACAGACTGTCTGGTACTGTAGCATTTACTGTTGAAAAATATCCATGTAGAACTGGACCTGTGCAGTTCAAACCCGTATCGTTCAAGGGTCAACTGTACTGAAAAACACAAAAGACTTGAACAAATGAAAAGACTAGGTTGTGGATAGGAAGATGCGATATCATACAGGTGCTAATTCTCCCAAATTTCTAACTGTGACATGTTTCCAATGAAAATGGTAATGACAACAAATGTGGGAAGGAGCCAAGCTCAGGAGCACATCCCCTGTCCAGAAGGAGATGTGGAAGCTGGGGGGAAGACCCCCTCCCTCTCCCCCTCCTCAAGTCAGTGTCAGGGAGGAAGACAGCGGGAGAGGGGAGGGGCGGGGAGGAGCTTAGGGAACCATGTTCAGACCTGCTGCTACCCTCGGCCTCCTGTGCAGCTCACTCACGACAAGAGGAGCTGGACATCTTCCCTCCAAAGAAACTGAGCAAGCTGGCGAGGAGGAGCCAGTGGCCCAAATGGGCCTGGGACCTGGAAGAGGGTCCTGTTCAGTCTAGCCCCAGGCTGCTCACTGGTCCCTTCCCTACCCACAGTCTTCCCCTCTCCACACCGTGAGCTCCCATCCACCGGGCTGCAGCCCACCTCCGAGCCCCGGGTGAGGAGATCCCGGCTGCATCCCCACTGACAAATACAAGCAGACCCCCAGAATCACTAAACAGGAAGCTCCATTCACTCATCCAACAAATAGTTCCTGATGGGCAGGACGGGTGCTCAGCTCTGATCCCAGCCCTGGGAAACGTCCACGAAAAAGGCAGCTACAAACGGTGGCCTCACAGCACAGAATTCTACTGGGAGTGGTCTATCCGTGCCATGACATTATTTGGTGATAAAAAGGAAAAGAAGGACTGAGCCAGGCTACAACCTGCATGAGCCTTGAAAACCTTATACGAAGTGAAAGAAGCCAGACACAAAAGGCCACATAGTGCATGATTCCATTTATATGAAACATCCAGAATAGGTAAATCCACAGAGACAGAAAGCTGATGAGTGGTTGCCAGGGGTTGCGGGAGGGGAGAATGTAGACTGACTGCTTAATGGGTATGAGGTTTCCTCTTTGGGTGATGAAAACGTCTTGGAGCTAGACAGAGGTGACGGTCATACAACTTTGTGAATGTCCTACATGCCACTGAGTTGTACGCTTTAAAGGGGTGAATTTTATGTTATATGAATTATATAACAATTTCTTAAGCCATTAAAAAAAAAGGAAACCTGCATTTCAGGATGACATTCACAGGGAAGCCAGTGGAAAGATGACTTGAGTCAGAGACTACAGGGAACCAGGCGGAGACAGCCCACAGGAGGGGGAGTGGGAGGACGGGTGTGAGGAGGAGGAGGGGGCAGACGTCTTGCCCTCTATAAATACACCTGGCCCCTAACCAGGCTCAGAGCCTGACTGCCCAAACACGAAACAGGGCGTACTTCCAGGGGCTGCTAGGGTTTGCTCAGACATAACACAAGTCTGATTCAGATTTCTGCAAATCCAAATCATATTGTCAATGACCTAAGGAGTTTTCCTCTGAAGGCAATCCTTCAGTGAATGCTTCTCATAGGATTATAGAACCAAAAAGTTACCGCAGGACTATTCAGTCACCAAACACCAGGGACCAGGGACTGGGAGAGAAAGATGAGAAAAGCAGAGTTCTTGACCTCAGTCCAGGGGTGGAGATATTTAAACAAACAGGGTTATGACAGCTGCGTGTGCCAGGTACCCTACAATCACAGCAGCCGTCACCAGCTCTGCCTGGCAGGCTTCAGGGAGTGGGTGGCAGCTGAGTTCAGATTGGAAAGGGGAGCAGAGGGAGAGGGCCTTGGGGCATAGACCACTTCCCGAGTCAAGCCTCAGGGGTGCAGGAGCCGGCCATTTGCAGACAGCAGGGGGAAGTCAGGAGGGCTGGAACCGAATATGCGGCAGGGAGTGGTCAGAGAAGGCAGCAACAGATGAGGAAGGCCAGGTTGGGGAAGGGCAGTGGGGAGACTTAAGGAGGGGTTTTGGGGGTGAGAGGAGTGCAAGAATGACCTACATGTATCCTTGGCATATGGACTAGAATGGCGACACCATCCACCCAGCTGGGGAGCACAGGGGGAGAGGTCAGCCTGGGGGAGAAACACCATGGCCAGGTTGACATGTGGTGGACTTCAGGGCTCGGCCTGACCCTCCACCAACTCTGACACCACTGAGCGACCTTCCTTGAAATCTGGGTCCCGAAACTGCACGGCATGCTCCTCCTCCAGCTCTTGTCCTCTCTTGCTGCTCATTCTCCTCCGCTGGTCCTACCCTGTCCACCTCTTCAATTCTAGGGCTCCCCATATAGCTACCGCTCACGTTCACCCAGTCTCCCAACCAGATCCCACCTCCTCCTGTGACTGCAGCTCTTAATGCCCACCACACCAAATAGAAATCCCCACGGGCAAAGTGGCTCTGAGCCCAGGGTTTCCTGCCAGACACTTCTCTCTCCCTGCGTGTCCCCTTTTCAGAATCATTATTTTGAATCACCTCTTGCTTAGCTGTTTTGTATTATTAAGTAGATGTCTCCAGGAGGGTTGCTGAGTGACATATAGCTTCCAAAGCATTCCATTTTTTAACTGAAATTTTTATTGAGATAATTATAGATTCCCATACAATTATCAGAAATAATACAGGGGGAGGGATAAATTAGGAGTTTGTGATTAACATATATACACTACTATATATAATATAGATAACCAACAAGGACCTACTGTATAGCACAGGAAACTCTACTCAATATCCCATAATAACCTATAAGGGAAAAAAAATCGGAAAAAGAATCTATGTATGTATGTATGTATAACTGATTCACTTTGCTGTACACCTGAAACAAACATACCACTGTAAATCAACTATATTTCAATTTAAAAAATTAATTTAAATAGTCAAAAGGATAAAAATACTGTTATCCACACCTATTAACCTAATTCTATGTTAGTATTGCATTAATAAATATTGTATATTTAACTACAAAAAATAAAATGTTAAAAAAGAGAAATAATATAAAGAGATCCCTTGTATCCCTCGTATACTTTGCCTAGTTTCCCCAAAAGTCACATTATGCAAAATAGTATACTATCACAATCAGGATACTGACATCGATACAACCCACACATCTTATTCAAATTTCCCCCATTTTACTTGCACTCATTTGTGCATTTATTAAGTACCATACAGTTTTATCACATGTGTAGATTAATGTGACCACCACAGTCAAGATAAAGAATAGTTCCACTGGCACAAGTATCCCTTATGCTGCCTTTTTATAAGCATACCCACTTCTCTCCCACCTTTCCTCTTCCCCTCCCCTACCTGTGACCGCCACTAATCTGTTCTCCATCTCTATATTGATGTTACTTCAAGAATGTCATAGAAATGGAAAAATGCAGTATGTATTCTTTTGAGACTGGCTTCTTTCACACAGCATACTACATCTGAGATTCATCCAGGTTGTTGTGTGTATCAACAGTTTGTTCCTTTTTCATTGCTGAGTAGTATTCCACAGGGTAGGTGTACCACAGTTTATCCATTCACCCATCAAAGGGCATTTGGGCTGATTCCCGTATTTGGTAATTACAAATAAAGCTATCAACACTGGGGTATAGGAAGCCTTACATTTTTCAGAATGCCTTTGTATTGCCTCTCCATGAGAATGACAACTTGATCCAAACTTTTACCCTCAAAACTGTGTAGAGGTATTAACCCGACGTCTTCCAGCATCAATAGTGTCACGAAGCAGGGTGAAGTGAACCAGACTTATTTTTCTTTTCCTCTAATAGGCAACTTGCTCCTTCTGCCTAGGTTTCATTAAAAAATCATCACCAAAAGTGCTAAATCACTCACCAAACTAACCATGAAAAAAAAAGAACTGATACCCAAATTAGGAGAAAAAATACAAAGGAAATCAAAATAATAATATAAGTATCTATAAATACCTACTATGTGCCCTGCCTTGTTCTAGGTCCTAAGGATACACCAGTGAACAGACAAAAGAATCCTGCCTTTATGGGGCTTATATTCAACTAGATTAAATAGATATTATTCTAGAACTTCATAAATTTTCAAAAATTAGTCAAGAAGAAAGAAAACCTAACAAATAGACAGAATAAATATATATAATAGAGAAAACCTAAATAGAGCACCATGAGGAAAAAACTGTGAAAGCTGTGTATGAATACTGCTCTAGAAGAATCAACCAGGCTCAATCCACATGAGAATTATTTCAATCCTCAAAAGACAGATGATTTCTCTACTGTTCCATTTTTTAGAGCAGAGAAATGAGAAAAACTTCCCATCTTTTAGTGACACCAGGAAAAGGTAGCATAGAAAAAGCACACTATAGACCAATCTCAATTTTTTTTTTTTTTTTTTTTTTTTTTGCGGAACACAGGCCTCTCACTTTTGTGGCTTCTCCCATTGCGGAGCACAGGGTCCGGATGAGCAGGCTCAGCAGCAATGGCTCACGGGCCCAGCCGTCCCGCGGCATGTGGGATCTTCCTGGACTGGGGCACGAACCCGTGTCCCCTGCATCGGCAGGCGGACGCTCAACCACTGCGCCACCAGGGAAGCCCCAATCTCACTTTTGAATATTGATATAAAAATAAAGTGTGCATTGGGACTTCTCTGGTGGCAGAGTGGTTAAAAATCCGCCTGCCAATGCAGGGGACACGGGTTCGAGCCCTGATCTGGGAGGATTACACATGCTGCAGAGCAACTAAGCCCGTGTGCCACAACTACTGAGCTCACGTGCTGCAACTACTGAAGCCCACACGCCTAGAGCCCCAAACTCATTCTACAAGGCCACCATCACCCTGATACCAAAACCAGACGAAGATGTCACAAAGAAAGAAAACTAAAGGCCAATATCGCTGATGAACATAGATGCAAAAATTCTCAACAAAATACTAGCAAACAGAATGCAACAGCACATTAAAAGGATCATACACCATGATCAAGTGGGGTTTATTCCAGGAATGCAAGGATTCTCCAATAAACTCAAATCAATCAACGTGATAAACCATATTAACAAACTGAAGAAGAAAAACCATATGATCATCTCAATAGATGCAGAGAAAACTTTCGACAAAATTCAACACCCATTTATGATAAAAAACCTGCAGAAAGTAGGCATAGAGGGAAGTTTCCTCAACATAATAAAGGCCATATATGACAAACCCACAGCCAACATCATCCTCAATGGTGAAAAACTGAAACCATTTCCACTAAGATCAGGAACAAGACAAGGTTGCACACTCTCACCACTATTATTCAACATAGTTTTGGAAGTTTTAGTCACAGCAATCAGAGAAGAAAAAGAAATAAAAGGAATCCAAAACGGAAAGGAAGAAGTAAAGCTGTCACTGTTTGCAGATGACATGATACTATACATACAGAATCCTAAAGATGCTACCAGAAAACTACTAGAGCTAATCAAGGAATTTGGTAAAGTAGCAGGATACAAAATTAATGCACAGAAATCTCTAGCATTCCTATACACTAATGATGAGAAATCTGAAAGTGAAATTAAGAAAACACTCACATTTACCATTGCAACAAAAAGAATAAAATATATAGGAATAAACCTATCTAAGGAGACAAAAGACCTGTATGCAGAAAATTATAACACACTGATGAAAGAAATTAAAGATGATACAAACAGATGGAGAGATATACCATGTTCTTGGATTGGAAGAATCAACATTGTGAAAATGACTCTACTACCCAAAGCAATCTACAGATTCAGTGCAATCCCTATCAAACTACTACTGGCATTTTTCACAGAACTAGAACAAAAACTTTCACAATTTGTATGGAAACATAAAAGACCCCGAATAGCCAAAGCAATCTTGAGAACGAAAAATGGAGCTGGAGAAATCAGGCTCCCTGACTTCAGAATATACTACAAAGCTACAGTAATCAAAACAGTATGGTACTGGCACAAAAACAGAAAGATAGATCAATGGAACAGGATAGAAAGCCCAGAGATAAACCCACGCACATACGGTCACCTTATCTTTGATAAAGGAGGCAAGAGTATACAGTGGAGTAAAGACAGCCCCTTCAATAAGTGGTGCTGGGAAAACTGGACAGCTACATGTAAAAGAATGAAATTAGAACACTCCCTAACACCATACACAAAAATAAACTCAAAATGGATTGAAGACCTAAATGTAAGGCCAGACACTATCAAACTCTTAGAGGAAAACTTAGGCAGAACACTCTATGACATAAATCACAGCAAGATCCATTTTGACCAACCTCCTAGAGAAATGGAAATAAAAACAAAAATAAACAAATGGGACCTAATGAAAGTTAAAAGCTTTTGCACAGCAAAGGAAACCATACACAAGACCAAAAGACAACCCTCAGAATGGGAAAAAATATTTGTAAATGAAGCAACTGACAAAGAATTAATCTCTAAAATTTATAAGCAGCTCATGCACTCAATAACAAAAAAACAAACAACCCAATCCAAAAAATGGGCAGAAGACCTAAACAGACATTTCTCCAAAGAAGATATACAGGTTGCCAACAAACACATGAAAAGATGCTCAACATCACTAATCATTAGAGAAATGCAAATGAAAACTACAATGAGATATCATCTCACACCGGTCAGAATGTCCATCATCAAAAAATCTAGAAACAATAAATGCTGGAGAGGGTGTGGAGAAAAGAGAACCCTCTTGCACTGTTGGTGGGAATGTAAATTGATACAGCCACTATGGAGAACAGTATGGAGGTTCCTTAAAAAACTCAAAATAGAACTACCATACGACCCAGCAATCCCGCTACTGGGCATATACCCTGAGAAAACCATAATTCAAAATGAGTCATGTACCACAATGTTCATTGCAGCTCTATTTACAATAGCCAGGACATGGGAGGAACCTAAGGGTCCATCATCAGATGAATGGATAAAGAAGATGTGGCACGTATATACAATGGAATATTACTCAGCCATAAAAAGAAACGAAATTGAGTTATTTGTAGTGAGGTGGATGGACCTAGAGTCTGTCATACAGAGTTAAGTAAGTCAGAAAGAGAAAGACAAATACCGTATGCTAACTCATATATATGGAATCTAAAACAAGAAAATGGTCATGAAGAACCTAGGGGCAAGACGGGAATAAAGACACAGACCTACTAGAGAATGGACTTGAGGATACGGGGAGGGGGAAGGGTAAGCTGGGACAAAGTGAGAGAGTGGCATGGACATATATACACTGCCAAACGTAAAATAGATAGCTAGTGGGAAGCAGCTGCATAGCACAGGGAGATCAGCTTGGTGCTTTGTGACCACCTAGAGGGGTGGGATAGGGAGGGTGGGAGGGAGATGCAAGAGGGAGGGGATGTGGGAACATATGTATATGTATAACTGATTCACTTTGTTATAAAGCAGAAACTAACTCACCATTGTAAAGCAGTTATACTCCAATAAAGATGTTAAAAGAAGAAAAGACTGTCTTATCAGATTCTAAAATTTCTGCTATTTGTTTCATCAGAGTAACATCTAAATACATTTTTAACTCCAGTACATGAATGACCCAACTGCATCACTGATTGTGTTTACAGACAACACTCGACCCCAATGTTAGTTCAAAGGCCTCAGGGGCCCACTATTTGAATATCACTAGTCTAGACATTTCCTGCCACCAGTTCTATGCACTCCTACTTCCCCTGCCTGCTCTCTACTAAACTAATTCAAGAAGCTCCCTGTATGCATCTTCCTAAATAACCCTACAGTAACAAGGGAGAATCACCCCATTCCTTCCAGTTCCACACCCCAGTGAGGTCACCAGTATCAATGATCTGGGACCTGCTACTTCAATATCTACTTAAAAAATACATTTGCCCTGATGGCCTCAGTGAAACTTCTGAGTAGACCAGTGGGGCAAATGACAGAAGCCGCACTCCAGTTTGATTGAGAAAATAAAGGGAGATGAAGAGGAACGGCAGGGACTGGAGATCTGGAGGAGGAGGGGATAGGGTATTAGCTTAAAAGGGAGGCAAGGAAAGGAGAGATTTTGCAGGATGAAGGAAAACTTAAGCATGTTCTTAGGTGAGTGAAAAGAACCAAGGAAAGGGAGAGGGTGCTGACTGAAACACAGGCAGTAACTGATGGATTTGATTAACAAGGTCCCTGCTCTCAAGAAGGCATGGGGATGGTACGATATATTTATAACGGGAACAATATACCATAAAGGACCTGTGAATCAATCAATCTAACAAGCAATGTTAGAAGCGCCCACTGTGAAACAGAGGACAGCTAGAGTTAGCTCCAGGCCTCCTGGTTCCCACTTTAGTGCCCTCGGCATTGGAGAGACATTCACTCAAGAACATAACCCAATAAGCACGGGAAAGGACGCTCAACTTCATTAGCAAATCCACAATGAGATACTACAACAACAGAAAATAAGCATTGGTGAGAATGTGGAGAAACTAGAACCCTCACCCGCTGCTGCTGGGATTGTAAAATGATGCAGCAGCTTTGTAAACCCGCCTGACAGTTCCTGAAGAAGTAAAACACAGCATTACCATATGTCCTAGCAATTCTACCCAAGATAATTGAAAACTTACATCCACACAAAAGTCTGTACATGAATGTTTACAGCAGTATTCATAGTAGGCAAAGAGTAGAAACAACCCAAGTGCCCATCATCTGATGAATGGGTAAATAAAATGTGTTGTACCCATACAATGGAATACTACTGAGCCATAAAAAGGCATCAAGTACTGACACGTGCTACAATAGGGATGAACCTTGTCAACATTATGCTGATTGAAAGAAACCAGATACAAAAGGCTACACATTGTACGATTCCACTCCTATGAAGTCTCTAAAATAGGCAAATACACAGAAACAAAGCAGACTAGTGGCTGCCAGGGAGGAAGGGGGGTGGATTGGGCGAGGGGCTGCTGAAGGGCATGGGGCTTCTTTTGGGGCTGACAGAAATGTTCCAGAATGCAATGTGATGGTTGCCCCACTCTGAATATACTAAAACCCACCGAACTGTACACTTTCAGTCGGTGAATTGTATGGTATGTGAAAATGGAACTATTTCAACTTGTGGGAGAAGAAGGGAAATCAACCTGCTACACAAAGGCTTCTGCACTTCAGAGGCAGTGGTTATAAAGGTTACCATCTGTGACCTTGGGCAAGTACCTTTATGATATTTTGCCTGTTTCCTCCTCTCTAGGGAAGATCAGGCCCTCCAAGAAACCCACTCTCACCCTCAGTCAGCCCTCCCTCCTCTGAGACTGCAGCTACCTAGCTGCTGCCCCTTTCCTTAAGGCCATCCTCTCCTGACTTCCAGCATATTCCCTCCGAGTCATGGAGCAAGTGGAGCCCCCCGGCAGTGGCTGGGTTCTCTCTCTAGCCCAAGTCAACCTAGTATGCTAACTGCGGCCTGGGTATCCTCCAGATCCTGCCCTTGGCCCCTTCACCACCTTCTGCATCTCCAAAACCCTTCATCTACCTCACTCTGCTAAAGGCAACTGCATCCCCACTCTGCACAAGAAACTGCACCACCTTGGAAATCCCACTCTCTGGTCTTGGCCCCATCTTCCCAATCCTGGCCGAACCTCCTGCCCCAGCTGACCTGCAGAGCCTGCCAGGCAGCCCCCTTTGGCGGCCCCTCCTGCTCCCCTTGGGGTACAGCCACAGCGTGGTCACGGCAGAGACCCGAGCATCAGCAATTCCTGTCACAACGTTCTGCTCTCACCCTACAAATCCCCAACCTTGAGAGGAGAACCCACTCTCTAGCCCCACGACACTGGGACCTTCTGGAAGCAAGGCCAGTGCCCGAGTCACCTCCGTTGGCCCAGCACCGAGCAGGGTGCCTGGAGGCACTTAATCAACACCTCCTGGACGGGACCGACCATAGGCCCAGCAACCACCAGCCTGGCCATGCTGTGGGGCGGTGCCTCCCTGCAGTAGCAGGTCTCACATCCCTGTGCTGACTGGCATTGGCACAGCTGCCAGTTCAGGGTTTGTGACTCGAGCCAGGCCCTCGGGGTACCTTGGCAATCCACGTTCCTTAATCGGCTCCTTTTGTCACCTGACATTACTCCTCCAACCTTTAACTGTCTAGCTGGCTCCCCACACGCTCGGCACGAGACTGTCTCCTTGTCCGCAGGCCCCCTTGGCCACCTCATGTGTGTATGTGATAAGAAAAGGAACAGCAGTTGACGTGAATGGAGCACTAAGGTTCACACCCTCTCTCTCCACCCTCTCCCAGCCACCCTGTCATTAGGTACCATTATCCTCAGCCAAATATTATGTACAAATGTTTACTGAAATGTAATTTATAATAGCAAAGACCTGGAGTCCACCTTAATATCCATCAGAAATCATGTATTGAAAACAATTTTAATTACACAAGAAAATTTAAGGTTACATAAACAGGATAAAGATATATCAATTTGTGTTTCTAGTAATGGCAGGATAGATTATTTGGAGGAACCTTCCAATTAAGAACAACTAAATGGGTGATTTTTAAAAACATACCCTTAAAAACACCGAAGAACTGACAAAATGGTAAAAACAACAACAAACATGCAAAACCTAAGAGACAGCAGGAAATCCAGAGATGCGGGAACCCATGCACACCCAGCTGGACCAACTTTGCCTTTGATTTTGGCAACTTTCCAAGACAGGCAAAGGGGACTGTAGTTTGGGACCATGACCACCTAAATTGAGGAATCTATTTAATAGAAAAATTCCTCCCACATTAAACTGGGACACCAGAGGACTATACCCTTGGGGTAAGGATGACTCAGAAACAAACTTGCCCCTTCCCAATTCAGCCTCCAGAGGACTGCAAGGAAGGCTGCCTTGGCGCTGTGGAAACAAAGGGAAAAAATCAGGCACTTGTTTTAAGTAGTCCCAGGCTAATAATGTCCTAAGGGCACCTGACAAAGTCAAATACAAATCTTCTCTGGAAGAAGGTACATTTATCCTAGACTTCAAAGCATCCCCACATATATATTTCAAGGGCAATGAGTAGTACACAGCCAAAAATAACCAAGCACATGAGGAAATAAAGCATTGTGTGTGAGAACCATAGAAAAAGAATAGATCAATGAGCCAAGACTTGACCAGGCAATTCATAAAGAAATCAAATTGGACAATAAACATATGGAAAGATACCCAACTTCATTAGTAACCAGAGAGATGCAAACGAAACCATAAAAATATAATACTACACACCCACTAGTAGCTAAAATTATACTGAAGTCTGAGAGTGCCAAGTGTTGGCACAACCACTTTGGAAGACAGTGTGGCATCACCTGCTAAGACTGAAGTTACCAATACTACATAACCCAGAAACTCCACTCCTAGGTAGAATCCAAGGACAGCCAATGTTCAAACTTTTTAGTCTTACACACTCAAAACTTGAGAATCTCAAAAAGCTTTTGTTTATGTGGGTTATATCCATTGACATTTATCATATTAGAAATTAAAACTGAGAAAAATGTAAAACACAAGAAGACGCAAGCCCACATTCCATTGGCCATCACAGTAATGATGTTACACATCACATCAACTCTGGAAACACCATACACTCATGAGAAAATAATGCAAAATGCATTTAATATCTTAGTGTTATTATGAAAATAGCCTGACCTTGTGGACTCCTGAAAACACTATGGAGGCCCTCCAAGGGTCCCCAGACCACAGTTTAAGAACCAGCACCCTAGATACATATATACAATGGAACTCTACTCAGCCTTAAAAAAGAATGAAATGCCACTTGCAGCAACATGGATGAACCTAGAGATTATCATAGGTGAAATAAGTCAGCGAAAGACAAATATCGTATCACTTATATGTGGAATTTAAAATATGACACAAATAAACTTACCTACAAAATAGAAACAGACTCACAAACATAGAGAACAGACATGTGATTGCCAAGGGGGAGGGGGGTGGGGGAGGGCTGGATTGGGAGTTTGAGATTAACAGATGCAAACTGTTATATACAGAACGGATAAACAACAAGGTCCTACTGTAGGGCACAGGGAATTCTATTCAGTATCCTGTGATAAACCATAATGGAAAAGAATATGAAAAAGAATGTATATATATGTATAGCTGAATTACTTTGCTGTACAGCAGAAATTAACAACATTCTAAACCAAGTATACTTCAATAAGTTAAAAACAAAAAAGAACCAGTACCCTAGAGAAACTTGTACATATCTACATAAGAATGGTTATGACTGAACTGCTTGAAACATTCAAAAACTGGAAACAACCCAAACATCCATCAGTAAGAGAACAAGGGACTTCCCTGGTGGCACAGTGGTTAATAATCCTCCTGCCAATGCAGGGGACATGGGTTCGAGCCCTGGTCTGGGAAGATCCCACATGCCACGGGGCAACTAAGCCTGTGCGCCACAACTACTGAGCCTACGTGCCACAACTACTGAAGCCTGTGCTCCACAACAAGAGAAGACACGGCAATGAGAAGCACAAAAGCCTACATAGAGTGTAATTCCAATTCTACAAAGCTACAGGACAGGCCAAACTAAACTATTTAGGGCCGCATGCATAGGTGGTAAAAGTATCAAGCAAAAAAAATGACTGCACAAAAGGCAGGCTAGTGTCACCTCTGGGGGGAGGGTGGGTCTGTGATCAGGAGAGGCACACAGAGGTCCACCTGGGTGCTGTCAACATTCTATTTCTTGGCCTGATTGGTGATGACACAGATCTTCACTTTATACTTACTTGTTAAAGGCCTTGCACACTTTTCTATATCTATGTCATATTTCACAATAAGGGAAAAAGCTATATACACAGGTCAATACTAATAATGTGAAATATATATTTCTACAGAGAAAAAAACTACTACTGAAATATGGTATTCCAGGGAATTCCCTGGCGGTCCAGTGGTTAGGACTCAGCGCTGTCACTGCCAGGACCCAGGTTCAATCCCTGGTAGGGGAACTAAGATCCTGCAAGCCATGCAGTGTGGCAAAAAAAAAAAAAAAAAAAAAGTTAAAAAAAAAGAAATACTGTATTCCAACATGTTAACAGTAGTTAACCCTGGGTTATGGGGTTTGCATTTTCTCGACACCTTTCTACGTTTTCAAAGTTTACTACAAAGAGCACATATTCCTCACGTAACCATGTAAACACCTGGTATTATCAGACTTCATTATAGTTTTTAGCTTACTGGAGGGTATGTAATTTTATCTTATTACAGGTTAATTTGCATCTCTCCAATTACTAATGAGGTTGAGCATCTTTTTATATGTTTGTTGCCCAATTTGATTTCTTCTTTTACGAATTGCCTGGTCAAGTCTTTGGCTCATCTTTCTGTTTATTCTTTTTCACCGGTTCTCAGAAAACTGAGAAACATATTTAAAAAAACAAGGTCGTCAGCTAAAACTGAAGCTAATAAGGATCAACACAAACTAGATGGGACAAGCCATCTGTGGGAATCTATGCAGAAAATAACTACCTAAGGAGATTGGTGATGCGTCTGATCTAACTAGGATGAGCTCAAAGCTCACCAAGGAGCCTACGGTGTTTTCCTGGTTGGCTGTGATCTGATTTACTCTCACATGTGTATCCTGAGGCAATGTGACGATGACAGAAAACTCCAGTGGCTCATGAGGAACTGAAAATGGAGAGTGGAATCACAAAGAATACGTCTGTCTGTACAGCAGCGGGTCTCAACCTGGGCGCTTCTGCTCCCAGGGGCCATTGAGCAATGTCTGCACTCGTTTGGGGTTGGCTGACTTAGGAGGGGGTACTACTGGCATCTAGTGGGGAGAAGCCAAGAATGCTGCTAAATATCTTATGATGCACAGGACAGCCCTCCTGATGAATTCTCCCACCCCAAATGTCAACAGTGCCATTGTTGAGAAACCCTGCTCAATAGCCTCTATCTGGGGTAAAACCGCTCCACCTTTTGTGACCCTTCTCCAAGTAGCAACAGTCAAATCCCCAAGCTGTCCCACCTCGATGGGGGTACTCCAAAGCCCTTGAGACCCACCATGCAACTGCCTGGGGAGGAACTTCTAGCCAGAGGAGAGGGCAAACAAGAAGATGCCAAGGCGATGGACTGCTTAGCATACTGGAGGAGCAGCAAGCCAGCCCCGGGCAGGGGTGGGAGCCAAGGTCAGAGCATGCGTAGGCCCCATTCTGTTGGAACTTGTAGGCCACAGAGGGGTTTAGATTTTATTTTCATTACAACTGGAAGCTACTGGAGGGTTCTGGGCAGAGGGATGCAATGTGATTTAGGTCTCTAAAGGTGGTCTGGCTGCTGTGTAGAGACTGAACTGTAGGGGGCAGAAGTGAACTCTGAGACACCTGTTGGGAGGTCTCTGTCAGGGCTCCAATGAGAGGGGACAGTGGCCCAGCCAAGGGAGGTAGCCAGAGAGGAGGTGAAACAGGTGGGAGTCTGGATGATTCCAGGTGGTCACAGGCATGGTCTGCTGACAGATCAGATGGGGGCCATGAAGGAAAGAAAGCCATGGAGGAGTGGCCAGAGCCCCTAGCAGAATGGGGCTTCCAGTTACTCAGGTTGGGGGAGCAGGTTTGGAGGCAGCCAGCAGCAGCTCAGGTTTGCACTGGGTCTTCTGTGACACGTATGAGCAAGGGTAATAATCAAAAGAACTTAACATGGCTGCACAGGGCATGGACCCTTTGGTAGCTGGATTATGGGGAGGTCCAGGAATCTTGGGGGAAGGGCGAGGACTCAGTTGGTGGGAGAGGAAAACAGATGAACCCGAAGAATTTCAGTAACACCAGCAAGACATCAGACAAGCACGTGGGGATGTTGAATGCAGGAGCCTGGAAGTCAAGAGAGATCAGAGCTGGGGATAGAAACTGAAGAGTCAAAAGCTTGCAGATGGGATTTCATTTAACGCCATGAGGCTGGTGAAAGCACCTGGGAAGCGAGTGCAAGTAAAGCAGGTGGACTAGGCCCAAGGCATCCCCACAAGCCCTAAGGTCAGAGGTGAGGAAGAATGGCAAGGAACGACCAGTGTGGCTTCCCAGAAGCCAAGGGGACAAAGTGCTTCCAGGGGAGGGTGTCAGATGATCCTTGGACCTAGCCACACTGAAGTCATCACTAACTTTGGCCACAAGCAGCTGCGAGGGAGGGGTGGGAAGCCACGTGTTGGGAGGAAATTAATGGGAGCCCCAAACTACCACAAGTCCACATGGTATGTTGTATTTTATGAACGAAAGATTAAAATATACTTCTTGTTTGTTTCTTTTTAGGCACTACTTTTGATTTTTGCTTTTTTTTTTTTAAGCTGGACGACAGAGCCAAATGAATGAATGGTGAGAAAGTAAAAGGGATTGCTCCCGAAAGATAGCCCAGAAATCTGCAGGAGGCCAACGGGCTATGAAGAGCAACTACATTAGACTTGCTCCTGGGACGGTTCTTCCTCTGAGCTCATTGGGACCCTGAGCCCAGCTCAGTAATTCCCTGGGCACTTTGGTTCTGGTCAATAAAGGCTTTTGTAAACGAAAGCCCCTGAATGCTCATTAGAACCAATGCAAGCAAGCAAGGAAGGCAGCCCTTAGGCAGGTGGCCTCTTTCCCATTCTCCTCCCCTCTGGGGAGCCTAGCTTGGCTAATATCTTGACAACACAGCCTATTTGCACTAGCAGTTAATTGGCTACTCCAACAATTCTGTGAGGCCAACAAAGCAGAGGTCAGCAGCCTCTTGGTGCAGATAAGGCAACTGTGGCCAGCAAATGGTGGGGCCACACTGGAATGCAGGCCCGTGTTAATTCCATCATCCCAGGCTAGCTGAAGCAGCAATAAAAATAAAGAGAAGGTCAAAATGACCCGAGTGCCTTGGCAATATTTTGGGGTTAATGAATTCCGCACTGCAACAATGTTTCTTGGTACCACCTCTACGTTGGAAAACAGGCCCAAACAACCACCTTGCAATGCCAGCCAGAGGCTGCCTGGCCGCTCCTTGAAACAGATGTTCACTGAGCTGTGGCACTCCTCTCTGTGGGATTCCAGACAGTTTTCAAAGTGTTTTTGTTTTTTTTTTTTTTTTTTTTTTTTTTTTTTTTTTTTTTTTTTTTGTGGTATGCGGGCCTCTCACTGTTGTGGCCTCCCCCGTTGCGGAGCACAGGCTCCGGATGCGCAGGCTCCGGATGCGCAGGCCCAGCGGCCATGGCTCACGGGCCCAGCCGCTCCGCGGCATATGGGATCCTCCCAGACCGGGGCACGAACCCGTATCCCCTGCATCGGCAGGCGGACTCTCAACCACTGCGCCACCAGGGAGGCCCCAAGTGTTTTTGTTTTAAAGTTGCAGAACCCTCTGACATCTGATGAGCAGCCCCATGTAGAAAACAAACAAAAACAGAGCTCAAAACCACTTGAGGGCTTACTTGGTGACACAGCGGTTAAGAATCCACCTGCCAATGCAGGGGACACGGGTTCGAGCCCTGGTCCGGGAAGATCCCACATGCCGCAGAGAAACAAAGCCCGTGTGCCACAACTACTGAGCCCGTGTGCTGCAACTACTGAAGCCCACGCACCTAGAGCCCATGCTCCGCAACGAGAGAAGCCACCGCAGTGAGAAGCCCATGCACCGCAAAGAAGAGTAAGCCCCTGCTCGCCGCAACTAGAGAAAGCCCGCGTGCAGCAACAAAGACCCAACGCAGCCAAAAATAAATAAAATAAATTTATTTTTTAAAAAAACTAGTTGAAGGTGGAGTGGCGGTCTAGGCCCACCCATTTCTGCTTGGTCCTTTCCCCCAAGCCACCTGGGGACAAAGGTGAGCCGGCAGACCACTCCTCCTCCTCAGCAAAGGGGCAGGTACAGCCCAGACAAAGAAGAAAGCCTGTCTGCTGTACCCAGACTGCACCTGCTTCAAACTCAGCCATCAGGACTGGGGTGGGGGGGGCGGGACGGAGGAAAGGCCTTTCGGGACACAGCCAGTGGCCCCCGATACAGGTGGCCCACTGCACAGGGCGCACTCTGCAATCTCCTTGAGGAGTCGTTTAAAATCAAACACAGGCCAAAGAAATCCAGCTGCCTTCCAGGGCCCTCAGAGGTGCTTCAAAGCATTCATTGCCGCACCAAGGCCACCATCATAATCCAATTTTCTGCACATTTTTTTTTAAATCCTGAACTGAGAGCAGATTGGGGATTGATTTAAAATGGCAAAACTGAAACGATGTAAAGAAACACCACAAGCTAGTTTTTTCAAAGAATGAAGAGGACGCTAATATCCACCCCTTAGCTTCTCCTAGCTTCCTCTTGCTGCTGTAATAAATGATGGCCAACGTACTGCCCTACAACGCACACTTTTATCTTACAGTTTGGGAGGTCAGAAGTCCAACGCGGTCTCACTGGGCTGAAATCAAGGTATCGCCAGGGCTGCATTACTTCTGGAAGCTCTAGGGCAGAATCTGCGTATTCCTTGGCTCCTGGCCCTTTCCATCTTCAGAGCCAGCAAAGGCGGTGGAATCTTTCTCAGGTGGCATCACTCTGATCCTCACTCCGCTACCTTCCTCTTCGATATTTAAAGGAATCTCATCCTTTAATTAGCCAGCATAACCCAGGAGAATCTTATTTTCAGGCCAGCTGATTGGCAACCTAATTCCATCTGCTACCTTAATTTCCCTCTACTGTTGAGGAAGGAGATAGATAGACCCTGGGTTAACCTGCTGCAACTGGTTTCAACTGGTTTCATGCTGACCCTTTGAGATAAACTACCAATAAGAATTAAGCACCGTGATTGGCTGAAAGACAAAGCAGCCCACCACAGCTTCCTCATTTTTGTGGTCAAGATTTCCCAGCCCGACACATGTGCAGAAGGGGTCCCAGGTCATCCTCTAGTAATTTTGGCCACACTGTAATATCACTAGCATTGCGGTTTTGACCCTTCCCCCTCTCCCCCTGGGTTTTGCTTAGGTGCTCACGAGAAAGAGTCAAAATAGTGCTTGAGGGGCTTCCCTGGTGGTGCAGTGGTTGAGAATCCACCTGCCAATGCAGGGGACACGGGTTCGAGCCCTGGTCCGGGAAGATCCCACGTGCTGCAGAGCAACTAAGCCCGTGTGCCACAGCTACTGACCCTGTTCTCCAGAGCCCACGAGCCACAACTACTGAGCCCACGTGACACAACCACTGAAGCCCACGTGCCTGGAGCCCGTGCTCCGCAACAAGAGAAGCCACCGTAATGAGAAGCCCTCACACCGCAAGGAAGAGTAGCCCCTGCTCGCCACAACTAGAGAAAGCCCGCACGCAGCAACGAAGACCCAACGCAGCTAAAAATACATAAATTTATTAAAGAAAAAAATAGTGCTTGGTGGAAGCCTAAATAAGGAATTGCAGATGACATGATCATAGGGGAGAAAAAAGGAGGGTCACCCTCATCTAAACCCCAGAAGACTAACCCCATATTAACTACCTAAGCTACCCCAGGGCGCAAGGCATTGCTACCCCTACTCCGTGAGTTTGCCTGTGTGCTCTCCCACATGTACTGTGCTTCTAATAAAGTCTGTACCTGCTTTGCAGTCTTAGTCTCTTTGCTGAATTCTCTCCTCAAAGAAGACAAAGACTGAGGTCCTCTTCCCGGCCGAAATCACTATGTAACCTCCCATAGTCACAGGTTCCAGAGATTAGGGCATGGACATCTTTGGGGGCCATTTGCAACACTGACCTGCGTGAAAGATTTCTCCCCCGTTTCTATTACACGTTTAGGATGACTTTAGGCTTTTACATGCAAACCAAGATTGGCCAGTGAGTGGACCTGTGAGCCAGCCTCAGGCAGGGCCCAGCCTGGGCTGGGGAACAGGAACCTCCAGAGCCAGGCCTCCCCACACACACCAAGAGCAGCAGAGGAATACATAGCAAGTGCAAAGGGGAGGAGTGGACACACAGCAGGGAAAGCACCAGCACCAGGCGGGGGAAGAACCCAGAACGGGAAAGTCAGTGCACCTGGAAAGGATCTTGCCTGAACTCACAGAAACCAAAATCAGCTGCTCCCCACGCTCCCCTGCGAGCTGCCAAACAGCCTCATCACCCTCATCATCATCACCTCTGCTGGAGGCCCCTCCCCAGTGCCTGCTGACACTGACTCTTGGGTGATTTCTCTGTGTGTGTGCGTGTTTAAGAAACACACACATTCTTGTTATCTGGTATCCAAAATGATGGAGGGGATGGGATGTGACCTTCGACAGTGAGGAAGGGGCTGCAAACCAGTCAAAACAGGTGAGACTAAAAGGCAAACAGTCCCTAGACCCTGTCCGTCCACTGCAATGACGGGTGCATAAGGGCAACCCTGAGCCATGCAGGACAGGGAAGGTCCCCCCTGCCCAGGATGCACCTTTGCAGGGGCCACTGCTGCACTCAGGCAAGCAGGTTAAGTAGCTCTGGGCCAATCCTGCAGGGGCCCCAGGGGTCTGTCTGGCTCAAACCCAATAGCCCAAGTCAGCCCACAGGGCTTCTGCCTGGATCCCAGCGCCACCAGCACTCGGGGCCCCCTCTGCTCTTGCTCTCCCTGGCCCGACCAAACTCAGGGGCCCTGAAGACCAACCCCAACCCAGGGGTCACACGCTGCCACCTCCCTCATTTGTTCTGCTTGGACCGCAGTGAATTTATTTTAAACGGAGATAGAATCCACATACCATACAACTCACCCTTTCAAAGCGTACAATTTAGTGGTTCTTGGTACATTTACAAGGTTGTACAACCGCCACCTCTATCCAGTTCCAGAACATTTCCATCACCCTAAAAGGAAACCTGGTACCTATTAAGCAGTCACTCTTCATTCCCCTTAGACCCTGGCAACCACTAATCTACTTTTTGTCTCTATGGACTTGCCAACTCTGGACATTACATATAAATGGAATCATGCAATATGTGGGCTTTTGTGTCTGGCTTCCTTCACTTAGCATAATATTTTCAAGGTTTGCACTGTGTATTTTTTAAATGTGGCTTGGAATAATAGTTACTAGCACAGAGCTCACTCGGAGCCAGATGTTGTGCTAAGTACTTTATCCATTTGCACTCATTTAATCCTAGTAACAACACCATGAGGCGGATGGTGGTATTATCCCCATTTTCCAGATGAGGAAACTGAGGCACCAAGCAGTTAAGTGACTTGCCCTGCACCGTGGTAGCACTGGGCAGGCTTGCTCCGCAGCTGGCACTCTCCCTCTCTTGGCCGGGCTACCTCTCTTTTAAAGGAGCAGGCACTTGGAGATCTGCCAACAGGCTCATCACACATTCTTGGCCACGGCTCACATTTCTGTCACCTGCCCCATCCCTGGATATATCTACATTTATGACCCCTCCTTTGGTTACTCAGATAAACCTGGGTTCAAGTCCAAAACCTCACTGGACCACGTTTTTCATCTGAGTTATGGGTTACCACTCAGTTACTTTTCAAGGCTGTATGCAAACAGCCATTATGAACATCAGGAGACAAGATGGGTCACAGTGCCAAGCTTTCAGGGTAGTTAGGAGGTGTAAGTGTGTGCGAGGCACTGAGGGCCTGGTGCGTGGAATACACTGGGGAAGTGCAGCCCTCGTATGACTGTTACCCACCCGTACCACTGAGATTCTTCTCCCCGGAAGTCAAAAGCACAGCTTTCCATTTCTGTAGGCGCAGACAGGTGACATACCTGTCCTCAGACGATTTTTCAGAACTAGTAAAATACACAATGAGCTAAAAGCCCATCTGTAATTAGAACAGGAATGACTTGTTCACCACCTTTTAAACTCCTGGGAGCCTAAAATCTGTCTCAACTTGCCCGAGTCCGTGTGGATTTCACAATCGTGCTTCGAGGTTCTGAGTGTCTCCTGAGGCCTGCCAGGCTTTCTAGGTCACACCTCATTACTGAGGACCAGGACCAAGAAGAAAGTGGCTCTTGGGCAGACCCACCTGATCCACCACCTGGGGGCTCCCGGAAAGCCAGTGGGTACCTGAGACCTGCTTTGTGTTTGTTCATTTTGACACAGTGGCTCTGAAAACTGTAACTGCCCGGATCCCCAGAGGGGACCAATGCAAAATGCGTATTTGTCATGTTGTTGTGCACAAAAGATCCAGGAAACTGGGGCCCTACCTTGAAGCAAAAGCTTCTTCTGGTTCAGCGTTAATTAAAATTTAAAAAGATCACTGGCTAGCAATCTTAAATGGGTGGGATCCTGGCTCTATCCTTCCAAGTTATGTGACCAAGGGCCCCTCATCTGGAAGGCGGGGATTATACCTAACAAGCCAAACTCCTGGGGCAATTAAAAATATATATATGTGGGGCTTCCCTGGTGGCGCAGTGGTTGAGAGTCCGCCTGCCGATGCAGGGGACACGGGTTCGTGCCCCGATCCCGGAAGATCCCACATGCCGCGGAGCGGCTGGGCCCGCGAGCCATGGCCGCGGAGCCTGTGTGTCCGGAGCCTGTGCTCCGCAACGGGAGAGGCCACAGCAGTGAGAGGCCCGCGTACAGCAAAAAAAAAAAAAAATATATATATATATATATATATATATATATATATATATATGTGAAGTGGTACACAGCAAGAACTCAGGAGATGGTAGCTGGTGGCAGGGCTGCAAATCTGAGGGTGACACACGCCTGGTTCCCTCGAGATACCTTTATGAGTTGTTAGGCATTACACAGATGAGCAAACCGAACCAAGTTCAGAGCACTTTCCCAAGGCCACTTGGCCAGTAAGGCATAGGAAGAGGGCAGCCTCCAGGTGTAAAGGCATTATGCCTAGTACTTAAAAGCAAGGATAGTGGAATCAGAGAAGCCTGGAATCAAATCTTAGCTTTGCCACCTGAGGCAAGTTACTTCGCCTCTGTGTGCCTCCGTTTTCTCATCTGTAAAACGGCTGCACCCATTTGCAGTTTCCCCCACCACTTTGTAAATCACCTAGTGTAACCCGTGATGATGAAAACCTGACACCTCATCATTTAAATTCCTCACCTTCTCAATGTGCCTACTATGTTGAAGACTCGCAGAAGACAGCCTCGAAGGGAGCATCATTTTTCGAACTTTTTTGCGCTTCCACTTTCAAACGTCCCATATCATTAGATGCAAGTTAATCAAGTGATCATACTTTTCCCCACAAATGCATCATAAACAAAATAAAAATCTTAACCCCAAAGGGAAAAATTAAACAAAATTCAACAGCCCTGTAACTTGCTTTATTATTCTTTACTGCACTAATAGTATATAGACTGTGATGTTTGCACTTATTTTCTCCCGCATCAGGATGTCAGCTCCACGAGGACAGAGCCTGAATTTTGTTCACTGCTGCAGCATCAGTGTCTAGAACAGAGCCTGACACCTTTGTAGAATGCTGAATGGCTCTTCTTGTACAGACTCCAGGAGGGCTGCCCGCATGAGAAACATTTCTACATCTTTTGCAAAACTGCCTTGGACTGTCTACTGTTTTCCAGTGTTCCTTATAAGTAACATAACCCTCACTAGAACGCACTTACAGGACACGGTTTTGTTTTTGCTGAGCTCATGTGTTTTTAACTAGCTGAATCTGCCTTTGTGTCAGGAAGCTCAGAGCACAATTCTGGGCTCAACTGCAGTGTTTTCCTCAACCTCTTTTTCTGATGTGGAGATGAGGTAAGTTGAGTGTAAGAAGATTCTGCTGGGACTCCTTGGTGACCCTATTTTTAACCACAGACTGCATTTATTCTAAGAAGATGCTTCTCAAACTTAAAATGTGCCTGCGAATTACCCGGGGATCTAGTTAATGCAGAATCTGACTCAGTAGGTCAGGGGCGGGGCCTGAGATGCTGCTTTTCCTAACAAGTCCCAAGAGATGTCGTGGCGGGCCTTGGACCACACTTTGAGTAGCGAGGGCCTAAGAAACTTGCTTCCTTGATTTGGTAGAATTTCTCTCTCCTCCTCCTTGGCAAAATATCACCAATGGCTCGAAAACTGGGGCGGGTACCAGAAGCTCCTGGGGAGCTGGTTAGACTTACACACCGCCATTCCCCATCTACCTCCCATCCCCGCCGAGATGCTGACAAAGCAAGAGTGAACACAGGAAGCTCGCCAGGTGCTTCTGCTGCAGGTGGCCTGGAAACACATTTTGAGAAGCCCTGCTCAGGGAATGAGTGCTCTCTTCAAGGTTTTTCCAACGACAATCTCGCGGGGACAGGTGTTGTCACCGGCGGAGACACCTTGTTCAGGATTTTAAGGGGGGAGTATCCCGCTGTTTCTAGCCCAGCACCAGGAGGGGTCCCGGTCCCTCCCCACCGGCCACATGGGCTGCGGCAGGGTCAGCCCCCGCGGGCTCGGGGCTAGCACCCCCGCCCCATCTTCCCACACGGCCCCACCTGCCTGCCGGCAGCCTCCGCAGCAGGCCCTCGGGCGGGGGCCGAGCCGCTCATGCGCACCACCGGGCCCACGGGGCACAGGGTCCCCGCCCCACGGGCCCAGAGGGCGGGGTCCCCGCGTGCCCCCCGCCCGCCTTACCTCTCTGGACCAGAGTGGCCAAGGAGAAAGCGAGGTAGATGAGGAACGCCGAGTGCCAGGCCACCATGGCTGGGAGCGGGCAGACGGGGCCCAGAGGCGCACAGTTAGCGCGAGAGCACCCGAGGGGGTGGTCGGGGAGGAGCCGGGAAGGAGGAGGAGGAGCAGAAGAGGGAGGAACCCTGCCGCTACTGCAGGGCCTCGCCCAGGGCCGGCGCGCGCGCGGCGCGGCCCCGAGAGGGAGGAGGAGAGGCGCGTGCGAGCTCTGACGTCGGGGCGTGCCCGACGGAGACGAGGTGAGGTGGGGTGGGACTGCGACTGTGGTGCGAGGGGCGGGGCGAGCCTGCAGTCTCGGGGGCGGGGCCTATGCACGAGGGGTGGGCCGGCAGCCTGCGAGCGGGGCTGGAGCGTGAGGGGCGGAGCCAGACACCCAGCAGGTTAGGCTGTCTGGGTCCCGGCCAGCGCCGGCCCGCGGCTCGAGGGCCCCTTCACACCCCTCTCTCGAAGGGGAAGTCTCAGAGGTGGGCCCTGCGGGCCCGGAGCAGTGAGTCAACAGTGGTTGGGGAGCCGGAGGCGCCGGCAGCAAGGATATGCGGTGGTTTCCACCCGGCGCGCCAGACTCCTCTAGGGCCCGGAGCAGGACCCGAGGCGGCGCACAAGCCTGGTGCGTTCCGCCAGCCGGGTGACCTTGGACAGGGCTCTTCCCCTTCTGGCCTTGGTGTCCTCCCGGTAAAGGGCTGTTCCCTAGGGGTCCCCCTAGCTGCGGCTCCAGGACCCGGCACCTGCGCTCCGGCCCCCGTCGCCTTGGCGGAACTTGTTTGTCGGAACCGCCGGCTGCCCTCCCACTTAGCTGATCCTGCAATGGAGCCCTGCCCAGAGATGAAAGAAAAGGGCCATTTTCGTGGCTGGCCGCGGTTGGCAAACAGCGGCACGTCTGGAGGAAACGAGCCTGAGGCCGGGGGCGCGGGGGGCAGGCGAGAGGGAAGTTGCGGGGTGACCTGGAGCCGAGCGCCGTGGGCCCGGGGGAGGAAGGAGGAGGGACAGGGTCAGCTCCCCCGAGGCTTTGATGAATGCGCTGAAAGCGCGAGTTCACATCTGCGGAGTCAATCTGTAAACGTGCTCAGTGATCGACACACGCGCTGCAGCCCCTTCCCATGAACCCCTCCAACTGAGTCCATCTCCGGGACTGGGTGAAATCAGATTCCGACACTGACTGTAACAGCAAAATGCCCGCTGCAGCCTTTGACGTGAACGCTCTCCAGAAGGGCTCCGGCTGCAGCCGGCTTTCAAAGACAAAGAGAAGGCACCGCTGCTCCCCTAAGTCGTCGAGCCTGTCCCTGCCATTATTCGACACAGGCTGCCCTGGGCCACATCCTCCTTGAGGGTGGCTACTACCATCTCCCCCACAGTGTCCCTTCAGTAGGCTGCCTGTGTCTCCCACAGGGCCGCACCTCCATACCCCCCCAGAGGCTTCCGCCACCCTCTGAGCCATAGTAGGGGGCTGGGGTCTCCCTGAGATGGAGCCAAAATCTTTCCCTCTGTGACTTCTTTCCATTGCTCTGAATCTTGGGGCTGCAAAAACAAAACATACAAGGAGTGAGTTGATATTCTGATTTTCAGGGCAGTGCTTATTCTATGACACTAGCAGGAGAATTAACAGAAATAGCTAGTGGTTATTGAACACACACGATATACATGGCATATTTCAGGCATTTTATTCTTATTTTTTATGCCCACAACAACTTCATGTATCACCTCAACAATTAATGAGGGAAAAGGAGCAAAATGGAGATTCCTTGAGGTTGCGGAGTTAACCAGGTCCAGTCCCATAGTGTCAAAGGGGTCAGGGGGATCACCAGGAACCCCAGCAGGTGAATGGCTAAGAACATGTGCTTCCGAGCCAGACAGAGTGGCGATCCTGGCTGGACGCAATAAGTTCATCCTAAGGATTAAATGAGATACTGGAAAGCAAGTGGCCTCGGACACGGTGAGCGGAGATGCATTACTTGTTACTCTTATAACAGCTAAAGAAATACTGGCTACTGTGAGGTTGGGCAGTTGCTGTGTATTCCAGGATGCGAATATGCCCGCAATTTTCCCACTAACTCCGGGTGCCCTGGGGCTTCAGGAGTCCCACCTGTAAGGAGGGCACTAGACATCATGCTCTTTTAAAGCCCTTCAGGCTCTGATGGGTGAACCTCAGCACCTACCCACTCAGCTACACTGAGGAGGCTTGAGGAGGTGAGGAAAATGCAGCCTTTAAGTGAGGCATCTCAGTCACTCGCAGCTGGGACTCTAACTGGTCAATGTGTAGCAGAGATACCTCAATCCCAGCAGCAAGACACTGGCCACGGTGTAACATGCAGGAAGACTGTTTTCTAGCTCAGGGGTGGTTGGCACACCGGCCTGCAGGTCAAATACAGCCCACCCGCCCGTTTGTATGACCTGCAAACTAGGAATGGTATTTGTACCTTTAAATGGTTGAAAAAATCAAAAGAAGGTTATTTTGTGACAGGGAACATTTAGACGAAATTCACGTGTCAGGATCCATGAAGCTGGTGGGAACACAGCCACGTGCATTCGTTTCTGTATTGTCTATGGCTGTTTTTCTGCTACCACAGCAGAATTGAGTAGTTGCAACAGAGACCATGGAGCCCACACAGCCTAAAATATCTACTACCTAGCTCTTTACAGGAAAAGTGTGTTGGCCTCCATTCTAGCAAATTGAACTATGGCAAGGATGAATAGTGACAGGCGATGGTGCGGGGCATAAAGAGTAGAACGGGATGAGCACAGGAGCTGGCACGGGAACAAGAAGCAACAGGAAAGGATCGTGTTTATCGTGTGCCAAAAGACACCCACTCAGAAAAACCCGAAGAACAAAAAAACAGGCCTTTGGGCTTCCCTGGTGGTGCAGTGGTTGAGAGTCCGCCTGCCGATGCAGGGGACACGGGTTCATGCCCCAGTCCGGGAAGATCCCACATGCCGCGGAGCGGCTGGGCCCGTGAGCCATGGCCGCTGAGCCTGCGCATCTGGAGCCTGTGCTCCGCAACGGGAGGGGCTGCAATGGTGAGAAGCCCACGTACCGCAAAAAAAAAAAAAAAAAAAAGGCCTTCAAAATATTGCAAATGTCCGAGGTCAGTTATCCTGCCAGATAACTCTCCCTATGTAAAATGACTCATCTGAGACCTGGTTTGTCTCTCAGTCTCTTATAAGTCAGGTTAATGTAAGTCTGAGGGAATCGATGACATCAGGCCCTGAGCCTATCAGGCTAAGGACCTCCCTGGAACTTGGTGAGCCTCTCAAGTAGCTGCTACCCTGCTGAACTGCAATTGATTGTGGAGCTGATTTACATACAGGAAATTCTACACTTAGAAACCATGATTCTGTGCCCCCTGAATACACACACTCCCCACTGCCACTGCATGTGGGTGCTCGGACTGACTCCTGGCCAAGCCTGCCTTTTCTCCACACCACCCTCCTTGTCCTCACCCTCTTGCTACTCCTCAGCCCTTCCTGAACTTCTCATATCCTGCAGATGTTCACCACCTGGAAAACCATTTGGCCTGATGAGCTTCTCTCCTAAAACACCCACCTTTCCTCAGCACTGACCTAGGCAGAGAAGTGTGACATGGACAAATGGCCACCAGGGTAGTCTGGGAGTACAGGAGAGGCACAGATGGTGCTGGGAGGGCTTACACTACTCTGAGTTACGTAGGCTTCTGAGGGAAAGCCTGGTCTTCCGTCACACCCCACCATATCCTTAGGAAGATGTGTTCTAAATTCCAAAACACCTGTTCTCTCACTATTAGCACAGAGTTCCTGTTCTTGCTCCCAAGTGCCACAAATCACTCCTTGCAAAGTCCCCCAAGGGGGCCACCCTCACCTGTGGCCAAAATTAGACCCACCTGGTAGCATCTGCCCACCAGGGCTCTGGAATGGCCTTGCCATCAGCCCCATCACTGTTGAAGGTGCCCATCTGGAGAGCACCACTGTCCATGTCAGCAGTGCCGATTCCTGGTCCTTGGGGCACCAGAGTGGAGAGGGAGTCCACGTCAGAGCAGGGGCGAGGACAAAGGACTTGCCCTGACTCAGGGTCACCCTTTGGCCCCGGGACCCAAGGCAGCTCAGCTTGTGCTCAGGGCTTAAGCAGTCCTTCTGTCTGCTTCCTCTCCTCCCAAAGCCTTGGGTCCTAATCCCTTTTAACCAAAGTAGTTTGAGGGGCCGGGATGGGCTCCAGAGTAGGTGGGAAAGGGACCAGCACTCTCCCCACCCACCCAGCTCCCCACCATGCGGGCCAATTAAGAGACATAGCCTCCCTGCAAAGCACTGCAATGCAGAAAGCCAGCTGTGGGAGCCGGTGCACCAGGGGCTACAACAGTTCCCCAAATGCCTGATAGCAGGGGCGAGTCTTTGCCAGTCTCAGGCAAAACAAGAAAGTGATACTCTTGCCGTAATTCCCCCCCTTAAAGCACGAGTGCTGACCTTTATCCTGAAATCGTGGACTTTTCTGGGTACACAGAAGTCCTTTATTTCACGAAAAGATAACATTGTTTTGTTCAATGTGCCTGCTTTGCAAAATAAAAAGTTGGCAACCCTGCCCGTCCCCAAATTTAAAATAAAGAAATCTACTCACCAGTGAAATTCACAAGTCTGCGAAGCCCTGGCTATGCCAGCAATTTTAGCCCATCCAGGGCCCTGATACATGGGGATTTTTTGGAACACACCCCATATGTAAACAGAAGCCTTGAAAATGGATTCTAAAACAATGTTCCCTCTCATATTTTTTGAGTTGTAAGCAAATTATCCCTCAGTCGCCTCCTCCTCTCCACAATGTTCGTATTCACTCCTCTCTTGGATTTTCTAGTAAGGCAAGGTCAGGCAGAGCCTTGAATGCCATGTTAATGAGCAGTGCTTTGATCCTGAGAACAGAGGGAAGCCACTGAAGGGTTGTAAGCATTAATCAGCAGAAAGACAGGGAAAGTGAGGGGCAGGGAAAGTGGGGTCCACAGGAGTGGCTACTGGCATCATCTCGGTGGAGAAGCTGGGAGCCTGGGGCTGAAGAGAAGTGTCTGGATTCAGGCTATGTATGTGGCAGAGGCAACAGTGGCCATAGAAAGGAGAGGATGGCTGTGTCCATCTGGCCCTGTTCTCAGGGAAAAAAGGATGTCCAGGGTACCCTGTGGGGAGGAAACAGACAACAAGCAGTCAGGTGATAGAGGCAGTTAGAGAGGGGAGCACAGGGCACTGTGGGAGCGTCGAAGAGCTGACTTAAAGGAAAAGGAATAGTTCACCGTGCAGATGGCAGGGCGTGTGGGTTCCAAGAGAACCGCTGAAGCAAAAGCTAGGAAATGAGCCTTTGAATTTGAACTACCTGGAGCCAGGTCATGCAGGGTTCCTAGAGCAGGTGAAGTTTGGACTCTTATCCAAACGCAACTGGGAGCCCCAAAGAGTTTTAAGTGGGGCTGGGGTGAGGCTGCAGGGTGACGAGATCAGATTGGTGTTTCATGGTTCCATTTCCTTCAGGAGACTCAGGACTCTGCTGTACAGAACCCAGTGTCTGCCTCGGGGCGGGCTGGGATTCCGCTCTCCAGCTCTGTCGCCTGGAGACAAGGCAGTTTGGCCGGTCAGGAGCTTCAGGTGCACAGACAGTGGCAGATTTGCATCCCATGTTTCCACAGAACCCCCCTCCCTCATTCATTCCTATGGCTACTGCATGCGACAGTTGCTCACCCCTGGAAGTGACCCTTTGACCGGAGCATTTTGTAATCCAGTGCAACAACTTCCCAGGAGACACAAATCATCTCATCCTTTTTGACCCCTGTTAGAATTCCCATTGCGTGTTTGAAGTGTTTTCTTAACACATCAAGGACCATACTACAGTGATGATCATGTCAATGATGGTCACGGTGACAAGAATCCAGAAGGAAAAGAAGACAGGTGCAAAATGCCAGTGGGTCACCACCCAGTTTCAAGGCTCATTACCATGAGAAGGAGTCCTCTGCTCTGGAAATCTAAATGCAGAACACCAACCCGTCTTCTGGAAGCCTGCGTGCCAAGTCAAGCAGGGCAAAGCCTCATACCTGCATATTTTCCTAATTCAAGAGACTTCTGTAAATTTCTTTCTAGTGCTCAGTCGAGTTAATATGGAATTTGCATAAGCCCTTGGCAAAAAATAACTTATCTCTCTGTAATATTTGTGAGGCAGCATTTCCCACTCTGAACCCTGACCTCTGAAGGACTAGGACTTAACGTTTGCCTTCCAAACATGGACCTTATTTAACACATCCGGTGAAGTCTCCCTGAAGCACTCGGGAGACTCAAACCACAGAAACCAGTGTTTGGCCTCTTTATGTCTTTGCATGTCATCGAAGCAGCTGAAGAAACCTCCCGGAAAAAGTTACAGAACGCAAGTGTGGAAACAGCCTCCAATTAATAGTAATAACATTGTGTTCAAAAATACCTCTTGTCGGACTTCCCTGGTGGCGCAGTGGTTAAGAATCCTCCTGCCAATGCCGGGGACACAGGTTCGAGCCCTGGTCTGGGAAGATCCCATATGCCGCAGAGCAACTAGGTCCGTGTGCCACAACTACTGAGCCTGCGCTCTAGAGCCTGTGCAACACAACTGCTGAGCCCGTGAGCCACAACTACTGAAGCCCACGCACCTAGAGCCCGTGCTCCACAACAACAGAAGCCACTGTAATGAGAAGCCCACGCACCGCAACGAAGAGTAGCCCCCGCTCTCCGCAACTAGAGAAAGCCCACGCGCAGCAACGAAGACCCAACGCAGCCATAAATAAATAAATAAATAAAATGAATTTTTAGAAAAACATAATAAAGTTAAGAATTACCTCTTGTCGGTTTTCAATAGGCATCACCTCCCGTTTGGGGCACCAATACATCAAACACCTCCCTACACACACATACACAGACACACAAGTGCACACACATGGAGCACTAGTGTATGTGAATTCAGATATTATGGGAGCCCAATCCCAGTCCATCCAACAAGTTAATGATTCCCTAACTCCTATGTAAACATCAAAGCTCTGTTTGAGTGCAGACTTTTCTTACCTGGCCTGGGTAAACTAAGGCAAGGAAAAATGAGGGCAGTGTGGATCTACCTCTCACAGACCATGTGAATTTGAAGGAAAAAAATGATGAACATGTATCCACTGAGGTCTTCAAGACTTCTCAGAGCTCCCCTTTCTCTCCATCCCCACTAAGGACACCTGTGGAAACAGGGCATCTTAACTGGGGTCCTTCCTTCTCCTTTCCCTGCTCTCCCCCACTCAAGCCTCGCAGTGCCTTCGTCCCTTTGTTCTTGGGATGAGTCTGAGCTCCTGAGCTCAGCATTCAAGGCTCTGCAGGCCCTGGCCCCAGATGACCTCTCCAAATGGTCTCCCTCCCACCACTCCTGGCCCCAGGTTCCAGCCTTACCAGAACATTCCCTGTTCCCCAAAGCTCGGTGTTCCTTCCTGCCTCTGTGCTTTTGCTCACACTGCCCCTTCTACCAGGCCCTGTCTTCCTCTCGCTCTATCCCCGCTCCCTGGGCCATCTCATCCACACCTACGGGCAGATCACACCCACCTGCTCCTCCTGTGAACCCAGATATGTCTATTCAAAGGCCTGTTTTGCATTGTCTAATGGCTTTTCAGGGGGCACTGCAATGTCCAAAACAGGACTGTTCAGCCTTGTCCCCGAAATCATCCTGCCACTCCCTCGAGTGCTTCCCATCTCAGGAAATGGCACCACCGATCTCCCAGATGCTGGGGCCCCAAAGCTAGGAAGCAGCTTCAACCCCTCTCCTAGTCTCACCCACTCCATGACTAAGGCCTGCAAACTCTGCCCCCTAACCAGCCTTGGACATGCGCACCTGTATCTGTCGGGAATAACTGCAGCCCGTTCTCCACCCAGCAGCCAGAGGGAGCCTCTTAGAAGGTAAATCTGATCATGTTTTTCCTTTGCTTCAAATCCGTCAATCTCATGTTAAGGGCTCTCCACCTCAATCAGAGCAAATCGAAGCTCCTGTCCACGACCTACAAAGCCCTACATGAGCTGGCCTGAGCCTGCTGTACTGCTCCGTGCCTCCAGATTTTCCTACATGTTGCCACTGTCGGCAGTGACCTTCCTGCCGTTCTGGCTGGCTCCACTTTACCCCTCAGGCCTTAGTACAACGTACTGCCGCTCCCAGCCCAGGAAGGGTTAAGGGCCCATTCTTTCTACTCCCAAGGCCTCTGCGCTGGACTCTACCTCACTTCCGGCTTACTGCTTTGAAATGTGCTGTCTCCTTCCACTGGTCCCCTGGTTCTCAACCCTATAGTGACATGATAGGATCATCAGGGAAGCCTTCTTTCTTTTTAAATTGAGGTAAATTTCACCCTTTTCGAGTATACAATTCAGTGGCATTTAGTACATTCACAGTACTGCATGACAATCACCTCTATTTACAATACTTCCAGAATATTTCCATCATCCCCAAAGGAAACCCCAAACCCATTTGCACTCACTCCCTAGCTCCCCTCCCCCAGCCCCTGGCAACCATGAATCTCCTTTCTGTCTCTATGGATTTGCCTATTCTGGACAATTCATACAAATAAATCACATAATATGTGACATTTTGTGTCTGGCTCCTTTCACTCAGCATAATGTTTTCTCGGCTTATCCGTGCTGCAGCGTGTATTAGAATCTCGTTCCTTTTTATGGATGAATAATATTCCATTGTATGGATGCACCACATTTTTTTTGAGTTTAAATGCATTTTATTTGTAGACAACCTACATGACGTTTTTTTTTTTTCTCAAAAACAATGCCTCCGCTCCAAACAAATCAACATCAAAATGAAGAGCTCAAGATGACATCAGTCCCATTTGTCTAAGTCCTGGTGTTGTGTGGATGAAAAGCAGCAGCCAGCCAGTTATGACGAGCAGGTGATAGATCCAAAGTAACAGCCAAATTTGTTAACATTTTTCCATTTCTAAACCATCCTTAAAGAAAATCATATATGGGGTCACACCATCCTCACTATAGTCCAGCAGAGCAGCCATGCCATCTGGATTCATGTTTTCACCAATAAAGAACTGATAGTTTTTGAAATTAGCAAGGATGTGCTTGATTTGTTCTGCAGTCCCTGTCATAAAAGGTTTTACTCCCTCTGGTCTCTATTCTTAGAGCTTCCCTTTGATTGATTTCATGTAACCTTTGATGTACTTCTTGTAGGCTTCTTTTGTGAAGCTCCTTTCCTGAAAGTCATGGTTCATGACAGTATCCACACCGGTGACTACTGTGCTTTCGTTACCTTCTCCCTCGGGGCCTTCAGCGGAGGCGTTTCCACCAATGAACGAGTCAATGTTACCCTCTGACCTACTGACCATCTTCCCCTCCACCCCCAGACACAGGCCGTCCTCGACCTTCTGGATCTGCTCAGAGCGAGCGTGGTGCAGCCGGAGCGGTGCTGGGGGGAGCGGGGAGAGGGCGGAAAAAGGGATGCACCACATTTTGTTTATCCAGTCATCAGTAGATGGATATTGGGTTATTTCCAGTTTGGGGCTATTATGAGTGATGCTGCCGTGAACGTGTATGTAAAAGTTTTTGTGTGGGTGGGTGTATGTTTTCATTTCTCTTGGGTCTCTACTGAATTGCTAGGTATCAGGGAAGCTTTTAAAATTATCATCTCCAGGCACCACTCTGAGACTTTCATATGCTTGGCCAGGGTGGGGTAAGGCACTAGTGTTTTTCTAAAGTCTCCCCTGTTGATCCTAATACACGGCAAAGGCTGAGAATCACTGACTGAGACCATGACTGGCCAAACTAGGGCCCCAGGGCCAAGGGTTGCCTACAGCCTGTGTTCACATGGGCTGCCAGCTAAGAATGATTGAGAAAAATAAAAAAGAAGAATATTTTGTGACACGTGCAATGATGCAACATTCAACTTTCCATGTCTATAAGTTGTTTGTTTTGTTTGTTTTTTTGTGGTTTGCGGGCCTCTCACCATTGTGGCCTCTCCTGCTGCGGAGCACAGGCTCTGGACGCGCAGGCCCAGCGGCCATGGCCCACGGGCCCAGCCGCTCCGTGGCATGTGGGATCTTCCCGGACCGGGGCACGAACCCGCGTCCCCTGCATCGGCAGGCGGACTCTCAACCACTGCGCCACCAGGGAAGCCCCTATAAGTAAAGTTTTATCGGCACATAGTCACACCCATTCATTTACCTATTGTCTATAACTGCTTTTGTTATAGACAAGGGCAGAGTTAAGTAGTTGTGACAGAGACCGTATGGCCCACCAAGCTGAAAATATTTACTATCTGGTCTTTTACAGAAAAAGTTTGCTTTCATCCATTCACAGTCCTCTCATACTTGGTCTTTCAGCAGCGGTCGGCACCGTTGATCACCCTACTGCTTGAGACACTTTCTTCACTTGACAGCTAGAAACCTGCTCTCTCCTGGAGCTGCCTCTCTGGAGCTTGGGGAAGCCCCATGCGGGTGGATCCGGGTGCCCAGTGTTTGGGAGCTGGGCCACTTCCACCCCTCATATGGGCGCTGGTGGGGGTGTGTGTGAGGGTGAGGGAAAGGTGTTAGGAGATCACTCAGAGGCTTTGGGCAGCTCACTCTCCTTCTGGGTTGGACAAGACTGTCTCTGAGGTCCCTTGAAGTTCTGAGTTCTCTGGTGGCCAAGCACTGTCACCTGCATCACGAGTTCTCCCAGCAACCCAGTGAGGAGGGCGCCATTTCTATCATTATCACAATTTTACAGAAGACACAACAAATCTTCAGAGAGGAAAAGTGACTTTGGCCAGGTTGCCCAGCAAGTCTGTGGCCTTCAAACTCAAGTCCAGCCCACCTCACCCTGTCTAGCAGGATGGATGTACCAAGTGCCTATTGTTTAAGCTGATGAGATCTCAGAGAAGTTGGGGTTTCTGGGGAGGGCACACTGGCAGGTGGTGGTTGGGTCGGCTCTATGTTGTGGATGTGGGCAGCTGTGAGTGGGACCCAAGGTGAGAAGAATAAATTCTTGAGAGGCCTTGGGCAATGCGCCCAATGCCGTGATATGTACTTGACTAAGATCATATTTACTAATTTAAATACTCCGTGAGGGAGGATTAGTTTTTCTGTGGCTGCTGTAATGAATTACCACAAAGTCTGGTAATTTGGTAAAACAACACAAATTTCTTCTCTCCCAGTTCTGGTGGTGAGAAGTTCAAAGTCAAGGGGTAGACTCCTTCCTTGCCTCTTCCAGCTTCTGGATGCTGTCAGGAAATCTTTGCTGTTTCTTCGCTTGTAGGTGCATCACTCGAATCTCTGCCTCTGTCTTTGCACAGCCTTCTTACAAAGACACTGGTCCTTGCATTTAGGGCTCACACTAAATCCAGTATGAGTGCATCTGGAGAGCCTTAGCTAAATTACATTTGCAAAGACCATATTTCCAAATAAGATTGCATTCTGAGGTTCCTGGTGGATATGAATTTGGGGGGACACAATTCAACTCACTACAGGGGGAAATATTATTCTCAGTCTACAGATGAGAAAGCTGAAGCCCACTCTCATGACATGAGAGCAGTTACCCCCTTAGCTAGCTCCTTAGTAACTTAGGAACCAATGCCCAGTCCTGTATTATTTTAATGCCTCAGTTCTCATAGGCAGGAAAAAAAACATATACAAAAAACCCAAATCACCTTTACCTTACATTGTATACAAATAATACCTCAAATTAGATCAAAGACCTAGACTTGAGAACTAAAAGCTATAAAACTCTTAGAAGAAAACATTGATCAAGTTCTTCATGATGTTGGATTTAGAAGTGACTTCATGACTCTGACACCAAAAGCACAGGTAACAGAAGAATAAAGATAAGTTGGACTTCATCAAAATTAAAAACTTTTGTGTGTCAAAGGACACTATCAACAGAGTGAAAAGGCAACGACCTACAGAATGGGGAAAATATTTGCAAATTGTATATCTGACAAACGATTAATATAAAGAACTCCTGCAGCTCAACAACATAAAAAACAAGCAACCCAATTAAAAAATGGGCAAAGGCCTTGGAAAGACAGTTCTCCAAAGAAGATATACAAAGCCAATTAGTACATGAAAAGATGCTCAACACTACTGTTATTAGGGAAATGCAAGTCCAAACCACAATGAGATACCACTTCACACCTACTAGGATGACTATATTTTTTTAAAAAGCTGAAAATAATAAATGTAGACAAAGGTATGGAACACTAGTACATTGCTGGTGGGAATGCAAAATGGTGTAGCCATTATGGAAAACGGTCTGGCAGTTCCTCCAAAAAATCAAACATAGAATTACCATATGATCCAGCAATTCCATACAGATACATATATAGATAGATGTAGATATAGATATATCCTGAAGAATTGAAAGCGAAGACTCAGTTACTTGTGTACCCATGATTATAGTAGCATTATTCACAATAGCCAAGAGGTGGAAAAAAACCCGTGTCCATTGACTGATGAATGGATAAACAAAATGTGACCTATACTCACAATGGAATACTATTCAGCCAAAAAAGGAACAAAGTTCCTACACCTGAAACTAACACAACATTGTAAATCAACTACACTTCGATAAAAATAAAAAGGAACAAAATTTTGATAGATGCTACAACATGGATGGACCTTGGAGAGTTATGCTTAGTGAAATAAACCAGGTACAGAAGGACAAATATTGTACGATTCCACTTACAGGAAGTATCTAGCTGGAATAGACTAATTTATAGAGACAGAACATAGAATAGAGGTTACCATGAGTTGGGGATTGGGGGAAAGGGAAGTTATTATTTAATGGGTAGAGTTTATGTTGGAAATGATGAAAAGTTTTGGGTATAAATAGTGGTGATGGTTACACAACATTGTGAATGTAATTAATGTCACTTAATTGTGCATTTACAGATGGTTAAAATGATAAATATTATGTACTATATTTTACCACAATTTTTTTTTCAAAGAAAGACGGTTTAAAAAGAAAACAGGGCTTCCCTGGTGGCACAGTGGTTGAGAATCTGCCTGCCAATGCAGGGGACACAGGTTCGAGCCCTGCTCTGGGAAGATCCCACATGCCGCGGAGCAGCTGGGCCCGTGAGCCACAACTACTGAGCCTGCGCGTCTGGAGCCTGTGTTCCGCAACGAGAGGCCGCGACAGTGAGAGGCCCGCGCACCGCAATGAAGAGTGGCCCCCGCTTGCCACAACTAGAGAAAGCCCTCGCACAGAAACGAAGACCCAACAGAGCCTAAAATAAATAAATAAATAAATAAATTTATTAAAAAAAAAAAAAAAAAGAAAACAAACCATATGAGCTTCAAGGAAAGCATTTTGGAAGAGAAAACACAAAGCTCCCCGAATGCATGACAGCCAGCTGGGCACAGTTCCTGCCGCCTCGCCTTGCCTCCCGTGAATGTTCCCCGAAGCTGGTTCTTTCCCTGGGGTTTCACCCTTTTTTTTCTGCTTAGGCAGAGTCCTAGGAGAAAGAGGTTTTCATGTACCTGTATCTCCTTCTTTTATTCTCATCACTATTTATCGTCCTCTACATCCCGCCCACTTGTGATCACAGATCCCCACTTCCTGTCACTTCTCTTTGGCCCCTGCCCCGGTCTGACAGAGCTCTGAGAGTGACGTTTGCCGTCTTGCTGCTCCACGCGCTCTGGCTGCTGGTGAGTGGTGGCTTGTCTTTGAGAGCGTCCACCACCCCAATCATCTCCTCCTTTGGATGTAACGTTCCCCTGCTTCCCCGTTGCTTATGTGATCAGGCTGCATGCCTTGACCTGGCATTCAATTCCCAGCCTTAGTGCATTCAATGCCCCGCCTTAGTGCATCTGGCTCAACAGGTGACCTCACCGTCTCCTGAACTGGCTTCAAGCCTCCCTGCCTCCTTGCCTTTTCTTATGAGATTTCTGTTGCCCATCATGCCTTCCCTTAGCCCTTCTATCTTGATATCCAAACGCTAATGTCCCCTAAGCCCAAGGTCAGCATAAACCTCTTTCTCGAAGCCTTGGGAGGTCAAATATTATCTATTTAACAAGGAATCATTTGTTACTGCCTTGGGTGGGCATTTCCATCTTTTGTTATTGTCAAGTATACCCTGATGTTGATTTTACCTATCGAGAAAGCTTGTGGAAGCCAAGGACACATCTTATTTCCTGTTTCTCTCTGGGAGCCCTGCATTTCATTGACATGAAATGAACATTGTTTCCACGCAGGCTTGGCGAAGAGGAGGGTACCTCTAAATATTTGGTGTTCCTGACATTTCAGTCCTTCCTTCCTGTGCCAGCTTCACACTTTCCATCAGACTCCAGCAGGGGGTTGGGACCTGGGCTCAGAACATAGGGAGGTCAGTAGTCCTCCCTCTGTCATCGGTGGGAATTTTCCTTTAGAAACTCTGACCTTTGAATTTTTCCAAGACTATCTTTCTGTGGCGAAAAACAGTGAAAGAACTGAGTGAAAGTACCCCACTCAGACGCCTTACTGTGTCTCCTGGGACTGCTTCCTCCTCACTGCCACTGCTGTCGCTGCCATGGTTCCAGCTGTCACCATCTTGCATCAGAATTGTTGGACCAGCTGCACCCTGGTCCCTCTGACTCCAGTGCTGCCCCCATGAACCGATGCTCCACACGGCAGTCAGGGTGGTGGTCCTAAAACAGATTTCTTCCTTTTACTCCCCAGCTGACAAATGGCAGTTTGTCTCCGAGAAAATACCAAGATCCTGAGACTGGGATTCCAGGCACTCTGACCATCTGACCCCCAAGATGCAGCCCCTGTCATAACTCCTATGATTCTGATACTTCACTTATGTCACAATTTGTTTATTTCTAAAATGAAATGGACATATCAATGCCTCTGGTGCTCAGTCGAGGCAAGTCTCCCCTCCTGGAATGTCTGACCATCTGAGACAAATTCTGAAAGGTTCACCTCCTCTCTAAGCTCTATTTCCGCAGCTCTCCTCCCACCTTGAGGCTTTGCTACAGTACGAAGCCAATAGATAGTCTCTGAAGAAAGCAATTAGGCCACAATGAGGTCCCACTTCATACCCACTAGGGAGACTATAATGAAAAGGCAGATAATGACAAGCGTCGTTGAGGATATGAAGAAATTGGAAACATCCTACGTTGCAGCTGGGAACATTGTCTTAGTTCAGGCTGCTATAACAGAATATCATAGACTGGGTGGCTTATAAAAACATTTATTTTTCACAGTTCTGAAGGCTGAGAAGTCCAAGATCAAGGCACCAGCAGATTTGATGTCTGGTGAGAGCCTGTTTTATAAAGGGCTGTCTTCTCACTGTGCCTTCACATGGCAGAAGGGACAAGGGATCTCTCTGGGGTCTCTTTTATAAGGACACTAATTCCATTCATGAGGGTTCTGCCCTCATGACTTTATCACCTCTAAAGGCCCCACCTCCAAATACGGTCCCATTGAGGGTTAGGATTTCAACATGTGAATTTGGTGGGGGACACATTCAGTCTACAACATATGTAAAATGTTGCTGACGCTATGGATAACTATTTGGGAGATCCCTGTCAAGTTAAACATAGACTTACTATAGGACCCAGCAATTCTACTCCTAGGTATATACCCAAGAAAAATTAAAACGTATGTCCAGGCAAAACTTGTACATGAGTCTTCATAGCAGCATTATGCATAATAGTCAAAGTGGAAACAGCTCAAATGTCCATCAGTTGATGAATAAACAAACAAAATGTAGTGTAGTCCTACAATAGAATACCGTTAAGCAATAGAAAGGAATGAAGTAAGGGTACGTGCTACAACATGGATGAGCCTTCAAAATATTATGCTAAGTGAAGAAAGCCAGACAAAAAAGACCACATATTATACGATTCCATATACATGAAAGGTCCAGAATAGGCAAATCGATAGAGACAAAAAGATGAGTGGTTGTCAGAGGCTGGGGGTGGGGCAGAGGTGGGAGGTGACGGCACCGAGGGGCAGGGTTTCCTTTGGGTGTGATGAAAATGTTGTGGAATTAGACAGTGCTGATGGTTGCACAACTTTGTGCATATACTAAAACCCACTGAATGGTACACTTTAAAGGAGGAAATTATACAGTGTGTGCATTATATCTCAATAAAGCTGTTAAAAAAATAAAGAAACAACTTGGCAAGTGTATATTGAACAGTTACTCCATGCCCAACACTGAGCAAGTATTTTCCAGGCATTAAGTCCCTAATTCTCGTCAAAATCCTATGAGATAGGGGCTTCGCTGGTGGTGCAGTGGTTAAGAATCCGCCTCCCAATGCAGGGGACAGGGGTTTGAGCCCTGGTCTGGGAAGATCCCACATGCCACAGAGCAACTAAGCCCGTGCACCACAACTACTGAGCCTGCACTCTAGGGCCCACGTGCCACAACTACTGAAGCCCACACACCTAGAGCCCGTGCTCTGCAACGAGAGAAGCCACCACAATAAGAGGCCTGCGCACCGCAATGAAGACCCCAGGCAGCCAAAATATAAATAAATAAATAAATTCTTTAAAAAAAGAAAATCCTATGAGATAGTGTCATAGAGTGAATGAATCACTGCTAACTTCATATATTGAAACCCTGATCCCCAATGTCATGGTATTAGGACTTGGGACCTTTGGGTGGTAATTAGATTTAAAGGGGGTATAAGGGTGGAGCCCCATGGTGCGATTAGTTCCCTTTTGAGAAGAGACACTGCAGCTCTCTCTCTGTCTTCCATGTGAGGGCACAGCAACAAGCCAGCCATCTGCAAACCAGGAAGAGAGCTCTCACCAGAAAATGAACATTGCCAGAAGCTTGATCTTGGACTTTCCTGCCTCCAGAACTGTGAGAAATAAATATGTGTTGTTTAAGCCACAAAGTCTATGGTATTTTGTTATAGCAGCTCAAGCTAAAGACAGGTAGGTACTATGTTTATAGCCATTTTACTGCTGAAGAAACTGAGGCACAGTAAAGTAGCTTGCCCAGGGTCACTCAGCCCATAAGGGGCAGCACCAGGATGTGAACCCAGGCAGCCTGCCTTTCAGACTGCTGCACTTGACTGCCTCTCAGGTAGACAAATATGTGCTACAGGGGTTCATGGTCAGAAAAGGAAGAATTGGTTCCTCCTTTGCACTCCAGAAGAGGGATTCAAGGGGTTCCCAACCCTTAAAAGTTGCTTGTCCCAGGGGGTTCTGGCAGAATAAGCCCCCAGATCCTGTTTACAAAGAGATCTGCTTCTGCTGCCCTCCATCCATCCTCAGCCTTGAAATTTGAGCCAGCAGATCAAGCCAAGCCAGCAGGGGTGCTTGTCATCCCAGGGTGCAGGTTCTGGAGGGCCAGGAGAGAGCCAGGGTGAGTATCACTGGCCTTCGGCTTTCCTGATGTCAAGGGCTGGGCCTCGGCCTCTGTATTGCTGGACCTTGCATCACGGACCAGAGGCATAAGGAAAGGGGGTCCTGAAGCCGATATTGGGGCCTGGCACAGCTTGTTGCTAGTGGGAGATGAAAGGCACGGGGTCACTCAGTGTATAGAGGATGGCATTCGGCCGGAGGGGTAAAGGTAGAAAGCGTGGACCCTGCAGCCAGCCAACTCTGGCTTCCAACTGTGGTTCTCCACTTACTAGCACTTACTGTGTGACCTGGGGGCAAGTCACCTTGCCTTTTTGGACCTCAGTGTCAGGATATATGAAATAGAGAGGAAACACATTCACACGCATGGAAAGTGCACAGAACAGTGCCTGGCACATCGTACGCTCCCAACAGTAGTAGCTTTTTGTTTTGTCTTGTTTTAACTAGTATTATTTTGGCTAATCAGATGGGAAGGGAAGGAGACACAGTAAGAGAAACATCTGGGTTATAGATGCTTCCTGAATCACAACAGAAATAGTTTGACATCTTTTTTCCATATATCCTCTTGACGGGCCTCATTCTAGTCTAGAGGGAGGCAGGTGACAGTCTGATGGTCTCCTGGTCAGCTCACAGTGCCTGGCTGCCTGCCCTGTTCTGGCTCCCAGTAACGTCGCTGAGAGATGTTAGCAAGCTGGGTTTACCTCAGGAACCAGTGATCAGGATGTCAAAGGGAACTCAGGATGCTCATCCGAGGAATCATCTTGGGGAGTGCTTAAGCAAGAGAAAAAGATGACTTTAAGGGATGAACGGGAGAAAAGTGATGAGGGAGAACCCTGGGGGGGGGAGGTTCATGAGGGATTTGATCTGTTCTGTGTGGCCTCTACTTTTGGAAACAAGGATAAAGGGGACAAGCTATGGGATGATGGATTCTGGAACCTTCTAAGAGGCAGAACAACCTCAAGATGGAAGAGCCGGCTGGCCTCTTGGGGATGCTTAAGTCTGGTTCTGTGGTCCCCCTTGGATGCCTCTTCTAACCTGGAGACCCTGTGAATCACTCCCCTCCCCCACCAGGTTTGGGCCAGGACAAAAGTGAAGTGCTGGTTTCCAGAACCGCTAGAGCAAAGCAAAGAGAGGGTTTGGCAGGTCCTTTGTTTAGTCTAAGCCCGAATTTGAGACACACCTTTGAGACTCTGCCACGTGCCACCTGTGGCCAAGCTGAACATACACTGCTTTTCCTGCCACCCATCCCCCCGCCGCCTTTCTGCTCTTGCCCTGTGAGCCCAAGCTGAGGGAGCTAGGCTGGGAGGGAGCTTCTGCCAGGAGCTTTTACTTGTCATCTTGTCTTTAGATACAGGATGAGTGGGTGAAGGGGAGAGCATATGTACGGAAATAATTCCTGGGATCCTATCTAGATCAAGGCCAGTGTCTAGCTGCTAGCCCAGTCCATCCTTTCCAGAGAACTCCACTCTAAAGTGCATTTCTCAATGCACCCCTTCATCTCTTGAAAATGAAATCCTGGCGTTTAAATGTGATCCATGTCTTTTACAAAGTTCTTCATTCAGATTGGTGTTGAAAGGTACATGGGATGCTTTCCAAACGCAGCCCAATAGTGCAGAAGGTGCCTTCCTTCAGTGGCATCTAGTTCAGGAGCTCCTCATTTACAGATGAAGAGACAGAGGCCTAGAGAGGGGAAGCGACTTGTCCACGGTCACATGGTGAGGCATCGGCAATGTAAACCAGGCCTCCTGCCTTCATGTGGAGTTGTGGGTGGCATGGCTTCCTGCGCTGTGGCTTGTGGCGGCTCAGCAGCACCCTGGGGGCCACACCAGCCTCCCCGATCTCCCAGCTCTAAGGTCTTTCATTTGTACCAGCTCCTTCTGCCAAGTTTAGCTCAAGCAGAATCATTGCTAACCAGCAGCAGGGTTTTCACTTCACAGAAGAGACCAGCTACTGACCCGACAGAGGAACAACTGGACTCTCTCGAGTGGGGCCCAGCGTTTGAAGGGGTGATCATCGTTGATTTAAATGTTAGTAAGTTAACACTTGTAATTTACAAGTGATGCTGTTTCTCTTAGTGCTGTTTCTTGTGGACAGTTTGGAAGTGCAAACGATACTACCCTTTATCAGAGGATTTCTGCCTATTTTGGGTTTGGCTTGCCCATCTGCTCAGAGAGAGAGAGAAATGTGGAGAGTGTGCAGAGTCTAATTCTGCTGTGCCCTATGATGAGCCCATGTGCAGCGTTCTACTTGCACTCCATGAATCAAGTGCTATTCATGGGCACTGAACAGAATGAACCAAGCCAAACCATTTAGCTTGCTAGCCATCCGTTAAATCCCACTCCCCACTTTCAATGCACAAGGCCAAGGTCTGTTTCAAAGGGTAAATTTTGTAAACACGAAGAAATTGTCACAGGTTGTACTTGGAAAGAGTTCAGCTGATGTTGAACTACCCTGACCTGTAGGTAGTATGTCGTCAGGGAGATTCACTTGAATGGATTTAGGTTGAGGAACAGTCAATAACAAAAGAGTTATTCCTGCATTCAATGTGGACACATTCTCACCACATAGGGAGTTTGTGGGGCAGCCCTTTCACAGGTTGATCATAGATTATGGTCTAGGAGGTGTGCAGGTAAAGTTTTTCTAGTCTAAAGCAATGATTTAAAAAGATAATAGGGGCTTCCCTGGTGGCGCAGTGGTTGAGAGTCTGCCTGCTAATGCAGGGGACACAGGTTCGAGTCCTGGTCTGGGAGGATCCCACATGCCGCGGAGCGACTAGGCCCATGAGCCACAACTGCTGAGCCTGTGCGTCTGGAGCCTGTGCTCCGCAACGAGAGCGGCCGCGGTAGTGAGAGGCCCGCACACCGCGATGAAGAGGGGCCCCCGCTTGCCACAACCAGAGAAAGCCCTGGCACACAAACGAAGACCCAACACAGCAAAAATAAATAAATAAATTACTAAAACACTCCTACCCCCAACATCTTCTTAAAAAAAAAGAACTAGGTTCACAAAAGGGAACGAGCCTCAGTGTTCCAGGTCGTCAAAAAAAAATAAAAATAAAAAGATAATAGTCAACTCCAGATTTACCAGTTGATGCCCCTCCCCTGTCCTTCCCCACACCTGAAATCTGATTTGGGGGTCATTTGATGGCTCAGGAAGGAAGCTAAAATGCAAACTAGGCAATTTTGTAATGTAATAACAGCCCCCCTAGCAGGTTGCCAAGGGGAAGGAAAGGAAGTAGGAGCTAAAAAACGAAAGTCTTGCAATTACCTTTGTTTTTCTGTTTTCTAGGCTGTCTATATCCTCCATCAGCACAGAGATCCAGAGTTGAGGCACTGGATTCTACTGCAAGGTGCATCTTGATAAACCTAGAGTTACCATCTGACCCAGAAATTCCATTCCTGCGTATCAGTGCAAGAGGAATGAAAACATCTGTCCACACAAAGACTTGTACACGGTTGTTCACAGCAGCATTATTCATAATAGCCAAAGTAGAAACAAATCAAATGTCAATTGATGAATAGATAAACGAAATGTGGTCTATCCAGAGAATGTAATATTATTCAGCCATAAAAAAGAATGAAGTACTGATACATGCTGCAACATGGATGAACCTTGAAAACATTATGCCAAGAGAAATAAGCCAATCACAGAAGGTCACATATTGCATGAAACTGTTTCTATGAAGTGTCCAAAATGGGCAAACCCATAGAGACAAAAAGTAGAGGGAAGGGGAGGGATGAACAAGGACTGCATAATAAGGGTGGGATTTCTTTTTGGAGTGATGAAAATGTTCTAAAATTGATTATGATGGTGGTTTCACAACTCTGCAAATGTACTGAAAACCAATGATAGAGTGCACTCTAAAATGGCTAAAGTGGTGATTTTGTCTTTAAACTTTTGTTTTATTGAGGCAAAATACACATAACATAAAATGTAGATGCAAGAGGGAAGGGATATGGGAACAGATGTATATGTATAACTGATTCACTTTGTTATAAAGCAGAAACTAATTTTAAAAATGTAGCCTTTTAAGTGTACGATTCAGTGGTGTTAATACATTCACCACTAGTCACCTCCGGAACTTCTTTGACATTGAAACCCCATACCCATCAAATAATAACTCCCTATGACCTCCTCCCTCCAGCCCTTGGTCATCTCCACTCTACTTTCTGTCTCTATGGGTTTCAATGTTTTAGGTCCCTCATAGAAATGAAATCACAGACTATTTTTCCTTTTGTGTCTGGCTTCTTTCAATGAGCATAATGTTTTCAGGGTTCATCCATGTCATGGATGAGTACATCCATGTTGTAGCGTGTGTCAAAAGCTCTAAACTGGTATTTTTTTTTTTTTTTTTGCGGTATGCAGGCCTCTCACTGTTGTGGCCTCTCCCGTTGCGGAGCACAGGCTCCGGACGCGCAGGCTCAGTGGCCGTGGCTCACGGGTCCAGCCGCTCCACGGCATGCGGGATCTTCCCGGACCAAGGCACAAACCAGGATCCCCTGCATCGGCAGGCGGACTCTCAACCACTGTGCCACCAGGGAAGCCCTAAACTGCTAAATTTTATCTTATGTGAATTTTATCTCAGTAAAAAACATTGAGTCCTGATGGGAGACAAAAGTAGTCCAGGGAGGCAGGTGTAAAGGCTGCAGGTAGTAAAGGGAGGTGTTAGTAGACACGGGGCTGACCCCTTTGCAGGGCTTGATCATGGAATGCCTTGAAGCCAAGTGGGGATGTCGATTTTGGTCTCACAGTCAGCAATGGGGAGCCGCTGAAGGACTTATCAGGTGTGATGTGGGGAGACATGGGCATGAGCAAGTTCACGCTGGGGCAGTGAGGGGACAGGGTGTTCATCAGAGAGACCGGTTGGCAGGCTGGCATGCCATTATGCCCTTGCAAGAAGTTTAGGTGTTGAGAGTAGGACTTTTCTCGGGGGAATAGATGTGCCCAGCTCTGCTGTGTCTGTAACGGCTCTGTTACATATATGAAGGCTGGAAAGTGCAATGATACATCGACAAGAAAAGCAGGTGGCCTTCTTACGAGAAGCACCAGCTTACAAACAATAATCAGGGGACGTGGGGCTGACTCACTGTTCAGGGATCCACAGGGCCTGGGACTGGTGGTCACTGTTGGCCCCAGGAGTGGAGCAGAACTACAGTCAACTCGAGGCCCACCAGGTGGCTGCCCCCTCTCCACATGGGAGTTACAACTGGTGTCACTGTAACTAAGACCAGCAGAACGGGAGCCTCCTGAGGGATCCTGGAGTCTCTACCATTGCTACTTAGCGGAGAAGGTTTGGGTTGGTCAATGTAGATTCTAAACCCACAGGCAGACGTTTTCACCTCCATTTCTGTGGGAGGCTGAATAATGGCCCACAAAAATATCTGAATCCTAATCCTGAGAACCTGTGAACATTACCTTATATGGCAAAAGAAACTTTGCAGACTGTGATTTAACTAAGGGCCCTGGGATGGGGAGATTATCCTGGATTATCCAGCTGGGCTCTAAACATAATCACAAGCGTCCTCGTAAGAGAGGCAGGGGGACATTGCCCACAGAGGCAATATCACCACTGAAGCAAGATGCTCCACTGCTGGCTTTGAAGGTGCAGCTCCAGATGCCGGAAGGGGCAAGCAAACAGATTCTCCCCAAAAACCTCCTGAGGGAGGGTGGTCCAGCCGACACATTGGCTTTGGCCCAGTGAAACTGATTCTGGACTTCTGACTTATGGAAATGTACGAGAATAAATGTATGTTGTTTGAAGCCACTGAGGTGGTGGTAATTTGTTACAGCAGCTGAAGGAAATGAATACAACTCCCATGATGTGATATGCTTCAAGAAGGTGCTGTGATCACAGAAGTTTGGGCTCAGGAGTAGGGCATTCAGTGTCCATTTGCTCCTTGCCAAAGACAGTCTACACTGGCCTGCCTGTGTTCCTTTATGTACAATGCCCTGGCTGCTCTGGAACTTGCTGGAATATTCCATGGAATAATGGGAGGCATAGTAAAGGACCATACTCTTCAGTCCTAGCAGACCAGCTTCCCAGTGTACAGAATGCTGCTCCCTTAGTCTGGGGTTGTGGGTAGAGCCCGTCCTGCCCAGCTCTGCCATCTGCCCTGCCTGTCAGGGCAGAATATGGTCAAAAAGAGTATTATCCTTTCATTGTCTTAACAAATCTACTCTGCAGGGTAGAGAAATGAACTCCTGATCCAGTGGCTTTTTCCTAAGTATCTCTTGGCTTGTCTAGTAACCATCAGGCTTTTATGAGTTTCTACACTGTGCCCTCAACTATGCTTGGGTTACAGTCTGAACTTTGTTTATTCATTCACCAAGGGCCACGCTCCCTCTAAAGGCTCTAGGTAAGGGTCTGTTGCAGGCCCCTCTCTTAGGTTCTGGTGCCTGCCATCAATCCTTGGTGTTCCTTGGCTTATAGTTGCATCACTCCAATCTCTGTTTCTGTCTTCATATGGCCTTCTTTATTTTTTATTTTTTGGCCATGCCACACCACGCCACATGTGCAATCTTAGTTCCCCAACCAGGGATCGAACCCAGGCCCCCTGCCTTGGAAGGGCTGAGTCTTAACCACTGGACCATCAAGGAAGTCCCTTCATATGCCCTTCTTACAAGGACACCAGTCACTGGCTTTAGGGCCCACCCTAATCCAGTATGAACTCATCTTAATTTGATAACATCTGCAAAGATCCTATTTCCAAATAAGGTCACATTGACAGGCACCAGGGATTAGGACACCAACCTATATTTTGGGGGGATATGATTCAACTCACGATACCTTCTAAACAGTCTCAGCAATGTCTTGCTGCTTTGAGGCAGAGCTGACTGTTCCTCCCATTCAGTATCTGCTGTGTTTCTCTTCTTCCTGCTAGCTACAATACTGGGATAGGAAGCAGCCCTCTCTAGGGTCTGGATATTCAAGACTGGCCAGTGGGCTCAATGAACCTTCAAGACTGGCTGACAACACATGAAGAAATGTGTATAGCTCCAGACACCATGGAATAATCAATCTCCTGGCTGGCTTCAATCAAGCAGGCCTAGCTAGGAGGGGCTGTCAGCAGTGGTGTGTATTCCCCTACCCCAAATTTAGATCAGGTGAAACCTGTATACTGATATTCACAGCAGCACAATTCATAATAGCCAAAGGGTAGAAGCAACCCAAATACCCATGAACAGATGACTGGGTAAAGAAACTATGGTCTCTCCATACAATGGAATGTTATTCAGCCATCCAAAGTAATGAAGTACTAATACGTGCTACAACATGAATGAACGTTGAAAATTTCATGCTAAGGGAAAGAAGCCAGACACAGAAGACCACATACATATTGTATGATTCCATTCATAGGAAAGTCCAGAACTGGAAATCTATAGGGACAGAAAGTAGAGTAGTAGGTGCTTAGGGTTGGGTGGGGGGATGGGCTGGAAGTAAAAGACAGTGATAGCTGAAGGGTACAGGGTTTCTTTTTTAAGGTGATGAAAATGCTGCAAAATCAAGGAATTCCTTGGCGGTCCAGTGGTTAGGACTCGGCACTTTTACTGCCGAGGTCCTGGGTTCAATCCCTGGTCAGGCAGCTAAGATCCCGCAAGGCACTGGGCGTGGCCAAAAAAAAAAAAAAAGAAAAAGCTCGAAAATTGACTGTGGTGTTTGTTGCACAACTCTGTGAACATAGTAAAAACCATTGAATTGAACACTTTAAGTAGGTGGATTGTATGATATGTGAATTATATCTCAATAAAGCTGCTTTAAAACATACATTACAAATTCTTGCTATCTGTACATAGTATGTACTATATATATATTACATTGTTCCCATTCAGTTATGCTTACATGAAGGTCTGAGACTCAACTTTCTTGTCATTACATGGTTGTTTTCTTTAATTAACTTGGGTTTATTTAAAAATTATCACTTGGATTCAGTCGACATGCAACAAAGAAATCTAATTTTACTAAATCACCTGCACTTAGTTTTTTAAGATAATTGGTATTTACCTGCATTATGTTCTGTTCTATAGTATTAAGGCTGGCCTTTAGCTTAGTGAATGCTTTAGTTTCTTATTGCTGCTGTAGCAAATTCCCACAAACATAGTGACTTCAAATGACACAAATGTATTATCTTGGCGTTCCGGATATCAGAAGTCTTAAAATCAAGGTGTCAACAAGGCTGCATTCCTTCTGAAAGCTCTCGGGGAGAATCCGTTCCCTGGCCTTTTCCAGCATTTAGAGGCCAGCTGCATTCCTTGGCTCATGGCCCCTTCCTCTACCTTCAAAGCTAGAAACATAGCATCTTCCAATCTGTCTCTCTCTAACTCTGACCCTCCTGCCTCCTTTTTACAAGAACTCTTATGATTACATTGGGCCCACCTGAATAATCCAAAATAATCTCCACACCCCAAGGGCCACGACTTAATCACATCTGCAAAGTCCCTTTTGCCATATAATAAGATAGTCACAGATTCTGGGGCTTAGGAATGGACATCTTGTGAGGCCACTATTCAGCTGACCACAGTGAAGTCCTTCTGCGTCTTCTGTAGATGCCTCTCCCATTTGGAAATGCCATGAGGTAAATCTACTTTCCTGTGTGCAGGCTCGCCACCAACTGAAGAATTGCTGCCTTCAGTCCTGACCGCACCGCTTCGCACACACTAGGTACTTGGTAACCACTGGCTCAAGGCTGACTGCGTCCCGGTTGATGGGCTGTTTCAAGGTCATCACTAAGGAATCTTCAGTTAACAACTCCCCTCATGGAAGCTCTTCGCTGGAGCTATTTTAAATCTCTCCTACCACGATGGAAGCCAGTTTGCTTTGCTCTTGTGTAGTTCTTAGGGCAAGTGTACGATCGCTGCCGAACAGAGCGTGCACAGGCTGGCGAAGCACCACTAATTTACTTAGGCCATTTGAGCAGGTGAAATCATTTCAGCTCCTTTCTGCTTTCTGTGCAGGACCTTCTTTCTTAGGAATTACCCACACTGCAAAAAAACTTTACTCCAGTTTTCCTAGAAGACCCAGAAGTTCTCCTATGTCCAATCTCTCACTGCTAACAGACACCCACTGAGTGGTCTGCTGTGAACTCCCCTTCCTTCCATCTCTCCCTACTGGGTTTCTGTCCCCTGCAGGTTCCTATTTGTTTCACTGAAGGCAGGCATCACAGCAGAATAGAAATAACGTGGGATTCAGAGTCAGAAAACATGAATTGGAGTTTAGCTGTGAACCTGTTGGCTGTGACCTTCAGCCAGCCACCTCCCCTCCAGAGCCTTACCTCTTCATTTGAAAGGGGGCTGGGGCTGGGAGTGGGAGGTGGATGAAGATTCCAGGGCTCAGCCCCTCCCTCCAAAAGGGTGAGAGGCTCCTTCGGCCCTGTTGACAAGTCTTGCGTTGTTCCCCAAGCCTCCTGATCAACTTCTAGCAGAACTTAGCACTGGTTGAACATCACCTTTAGAAACTCAAAATGAAACAACAGCCTTAGCGAGTAAGACTTTGAGCCAGACAGAATGTATATCAAGCCAGCCATCCTTGCCATCAACTCAAAATGGATTGAGGCTTAAATATGAGAGCTACAGCTATAAAAGTATAAAATTCTTAAAAGAAAACACAGAGGCAAATTATCACGACCTTGGCATTGGTTTCCTAGATACAACACCAAAAGCACAAGCTACCAAAAAAAAAAAATAGATAGATTGGACTTCTTGAAAATTAAAATCTTTTCTGTTTCAAGGATACATCCCGGCAAGGATATATCCTGGCGAGGGTACTTCTTTGCCATTATATTGTTTCGATAGCCCTGAATTAAAAATTGCATAGGTATGATACTGGCATAAGAATGGACATAGAGATCAATGGAATAGAATTGAGAGTCCAAAAATAAACTCTCACATTTATGGCCGGTTGATTTTCTACAATTGTGCCACAAAAATTCAATGGGGTAAGGAATAGTCTTTTCAACAAATGGTGCAGGGAAAACTGGATATTCACATTCAAAAGAGTGAATTTGGATCCCCTACTTGTCACCATATATGAAAATTAACTCAAAAGGGATCAAAGACCCAAATATAAGAGCTAAAACTGTAAAACTCTTAGAAGAAAACATAGGTGCCAATCTGTATGACCTTGGATTAGGTGGGCAGTGGTTTCTTAGATATGACACCCAAAGCACAAGTGACCAGAGAAAAAGTAGTTAAATTGGACTTCATCAAAATTTAAAACTTTTGTGCTTCAAAGGACACTATCTAGAAATTGAAAGATTGGAACCCTCCTCTATTGCTGGTGGAATTGTAAAATGGTTCAGCCATGGTGGAAAACAGGTTGGCAGTTCCTTATAAAAATAGACATAGAACGTATGACTCAGCAATTCTACTTCTAAGTATATATCTAAGAGAATTGCAAACCGGTGGTCAAACAAGTACTTTGTAAACAAATGTTCATTACAGCACTATTCACAAGAGTCAAAAGGTGGAAACAACATAAGTATCCACCTCTAGATGAATGGATAAACAAATTGTGGTGTAACCATTCAGTGGAATATTATTCAGCCATGAAAAGGACATCATGCTAAGTGAAAGAAGCCAGACCCAAAAGGCCACAGATTGTATGATTCCGTGCATACACAATGTCCAAAATAGGCAAATCCATAAGAGACAGCAATAGATTAGTGGTTGCCAGCACCTGGGGGAGGGAAGAACGGGGAGTGACCACTTAACGGGTATGAGGGTTCATTTGGGGGTGATGAAAATGTTCTGGAATTACATAGCAGTAATGGTTGCACAACCCTGTAAATCCACTTAAAACCACTTTAAAAGGGTGAATGTCATGGTATGTGAATTCTAGCTCAATAAAAATAAGCTGCACGGGCCACACTGAGGGCGTGTGGTGGATACATGGGTCAAGAGCATGGGCTTCAGAGTCAGAGGGACACGGATTCAAATCTCAACTCCCTCCCTTCCCAGCCAGTGCCCTTGAGCTGCTTGCTGAAAGGACTGCTTTCAGTCTCTGCTCCCTAAGACCTGACCAGTAAAATGAGGAACTATTCATTGAAAGATGTCGGGGAGAATTTTCTACAGGGATTTACCCAGGAGGCAATGGGCTGCCTTGAGAGGTAGTGAGGAGCGGGTTGCTGGAGGTGTGCAAGCAGAGCCTGGACGGGTCCTGGGCCGGTCTGAGCCAGACATCCTTGGGCACCTCAATGTTAGGGATTCTGCAGTGAGTCAGGGGATGGTGCTGTCTAGTGAACTGGAGGAGAATGACAGTAAATAATGCAGTGACAGGCCCCGATCAGGAAACGGACTCTGTAAGGAGGTGGCTGCCTGCATGCGTGCGTGTGTGTGGCCCTCCTCCTGGGGTACAAAGAAAACCCTGCTCGCTCCAGCCTCCTCCTGAGAATTAAACAGGTAGCCCTCCTTCTCCTCTTCTCTTGGGAGGCAGCTCCAGGGAAGGCCAGCCTGGGGGGTGCCGGGTGAAGACTCAGGGAAGGGTAGGTCTCTGCGGGGATAGGCCCCTCCCCCGGGGGAGAGGCTGGGGCGGAGTGGGACTGGTCCACGCCGCCGAGTGAAGGTGGGTCGCCTTCACGCCTTACCTTTGAATGCACCTCCAATGATGGAGTTATGTTCTCGCCTCAGTACCAAGGAACCAAGCCCCATTCCCCAAATCCTGCACCTCAATCCTTGGGCAATTTTCCTTTTGAAAAGTTGACTATTAAAGTTCACACATTAGTTGCTTCATTAACAAATATTTTCTCCCATTCTGAGGGTTGTCTTTTCATCTTGTTCATGGTTTCCTTTGCTGTGCAAAAGCTTTTAAGTTTCATTAGGTCCTGTTTGTTCATTTTTGATTTTATTTCCATTACTCTAGGAGGTGGGTCACAAAAGAAGTTGCTGTGATTTGTGTCATAGAGTGTTCTGTCTATACAAGCAGCTCATGCAGCTCAATATCAAAAAAACAATTTTATTTTTCTCCAACCCTTTCGATAAATGTGACCACCAAGATGCAGAAAAACAAAGACAAAAACAACCCAATCCAATAATGGGCGGAAGACCTAAACAGACATTTCTCCAAAGAAGATATACAGGTTGCCAACAAACACATGAAAAGATGCTCAACATCACTAATCATTAGAGAAATGCAAGTCAAAACTACAATGAGGTATCAGCTCACATGGTCAGAATGGCCATCATCAAAAAATCTACAAACAATAAATGCTGGAGAGGGTGTGGAGAAAAGGGAACACTCTTGCACTGTTGGTGGGAATGTAAATTGATACAGCCACTATGGAGAACGGTATGGAGGTTCCTTAAAAACCTAAGGAATAGAACTACCATATGACCCAGCAATCCCACTACTGGGCATATACCCTGAGAAAACCATAATTCAAAAAGAGTCATGTACCACAATGTTCATTGCAGCTCCAATTACAATAGCCAGGACATGGAAGCAACCTAAGTGTCCAACGACATACAAACGGATAAAGATGTGGCACATATATACAATGGAATATTACTCAGCCATAAAAAGGAACAAAACTGGGTCATTTGTAGAGATGTGGATGGACCTAGAGTCTGTCATACAGAGTGAAGTAAGTCAGAAAGAGAAAAACAAATACTGTATGCTACCACATATATATGGAATCTAAAAGAAAATAAAATGGTTCTGATGAACCTAGGGGTAGGACAGGGATATAGACACAGACATAGAGAATGGACTTGAGGACATGGGGAGGGGGAAGGGTAAGCTGTGACAAAGTGAGAGAGTGGCATGGACGTATATACCCTACCAAACGTAAAATAGATAGTTAGGGGGAAGCAGCCGCATTGCACAGGGAGATCAGCTCGGTGCTTTGTGACCACCTAGAGGGGTGGGATAGGGAGGGTGGGAGGGAGACGCAAGAGGGTGGGGATATGGGGATATATGTATATGTATAGCTGGTTCACTTTGTTATACAGCAGCAGCTAACACACCATTGTAAAGCAATTATACTCCAATAAAGATGTTAAAAAATATAAAGTTCACATATTAGATTCATAGGAAAGTCCAGACTAGGGGAGTCTATAGAGACAGAAAGTGGATGAGTGGCTGCCGGGGGCTGGCAGGATGAAGAGGGTATGAGGTACCTTTAGGGGTTAGAGGAATGTTCCAAAATTGACTCTGGTGATGGTTACACATATCTGTGAATTTACTAAAAATCATTGAATTGTCCACCTCGAATGGGTGAATTGTATGGTATGTGGCATATGTCAGTAAAGCTGGGGTGTTTCTTTTAAAGAAAGCCTTTTTTAAAGGCAGTCCTTTGTTAGCTGACTTACCTCTCTTGAAATTTCCAAGAACTGTCAGAGGAATGCATGCCATGGTTCTGTATGTCTGTGCCTGGCCTGCATGGGCATCGTTCTTGGGCCTGTTGTCGCTGGCGCTAGGGGCTGCACCACGGGGCCGGGGGCTGCACTCTGATTGCAGATGGCTGGCCAAGTGCACTGTGTGCAGGCAGGGGTGAGAATTCTCTGGAAGGCATCTAATATAGTTACTCACAGGGTCATGCTTGGAAAATGAATTCAAATTGGCTTGGCAACGGGCCAAGGAAAACTGTCTGAAGAGGTTGTAAACAGAAGGTAGTGGATTGAGTTGAAGGAGGGCTAGCAGGAAGGCAGCGTGGGAGACCCTGAAACACAGCCCCCAAGGCAGCTAGCTGGGGGCTGGGGGGTGGGGCGCTGATGTGGTGACTGGCACGCTCCGTGCTAGACTGGGGACTGGGGACTGGGGCCTAAGTCCAGGACGTCTGGCTCCCCGCACTCCCACTCTGGAGGCCCTGGCACCTGGTCCCTTACCCCAGGCCACACTGATCCCTGTCGCCCCGGCTCTCCCTGGCATTCCTGATGCTGCTGTTTGCACCTTATCTCCCTGCCCACCGTGAGCTCCTGGAGGGCAGAGAGGGGCAGCTGCAGACAGATGATCACTTGTGTCTTTCCCAGAGAGGCCCTGGAGGGCTGCCGAGGGGCCCAATTTTTTTAAGCCCACCCCACACTAGACAAAAGTACTAACACAAGCCTTTACTTCCAGTCATCTGTGCTGGGAAAATAATAGGTTTCTTTATAGGTTTTCCAAAAAGGTGTTATAATGTCTTTGTTTTTTTTCCCAGATTCATTGAGGTTTAATATATTTTTTTTTTCTTTTTGCGGTATGCGGGCCTCTCACTGTTGTGGCCTCTCCCGTTGTGGAGCACAGGCTCCGGATGCGCAGGCCCAGCGGCCATGGCTCACGGGCCCAGCCGCTCCGCGGCATATGGGACCCTCCTAGACCGGGGCACGAACCCGTATCCCCTGCATCGGCAGGCGGACTCTCAACCACTGCGCCACCAGGGAGGCCCTTGAGGTTTAATATAGATAATGTAAATTGAGGTGTACAATTCAGTGATTTTTTAGGAAGTTTGTATAGTTGTGCAACCATCACTACAATCACTTTTTAGAACATTTCCATCACTGAATATATTATCTTTTAAAGTCCACGTTGCCCCCGTATTCTGATAAACCCAGAGGTGCAAAATGTCCCCTTTCTTCCCCTTCTCAGCTCTTGGAAGTGAATGCTCGGTGACCTGGGGCCCAGCCCCCCGGGTCTTCCCCCCAGCTCTGCTACTGAGTGGTTGTGTGACCATGGAGAAGCCGTTCCCCTTTCCGGCCAGCTTTCCCTCCTGGAAAGTGGCAAAGATGGCACTGGGGAGGGGACATGGCTGTTTCTCGGAGGGCTTTCCAGCTCCGGCACCATGTGAGGATCTCTGCCCTGGCATGAGGGAGCTGAAGAACCCTGCAGGTCTAGAGCCTATCACTTGGGCCCAGCTGGCACCTGCACAGGTCAGAGCAGGGGCATGGAAGGCTCCAGAGGCTTCCTGGGCACAGTGCTTGGGTGTGGAACTCCTTCCCCAGGCAGTAAAATGATCCCCCCCCAACCGCAGGCACACTTACCGTCCCTGCAGCTGGAGGTGTGGCCCATCTTGGGCAAGCAAAGCAGAATGTAAGCATCTTTAGGAACCCTGATTCCTTCAGAGGAGCCCCTGGGCGGCCTCACACATTTGTCCTGCCCCTGTGGCCCTCACTGCCTCTCCTGGCTGAGTGAATTCAAATAAATGTTTCCTGAACATCTACTAAGGGCCAGGGCTCAGGTAGGGAGGCCCCGCAAGGGATGTGGACGTGAGCAAGACATTTCAGGCCTTGGAGAGCCCCACGTTCTGCACAGCAAAGGAAGCGGCGTATATAAGATTCCTATTGCTGCTGTGACCAACTGTCACAATTTAGTGGCTTAAGACAACACAGATTTACAACCTTACAGTTCTGGAGGGCAAAAATCCGAAATGGGTCTCCCTGGAGTAAAGGCAAGGTGTTGGCAGGGCTATGCTCCTTCTTTCCAGAAGAGAGAGTCCTTCTCTCTAGGGGAGAGTCAAATTCCTTGCCTTTTGCGGCTTCTAGAGGCTGCTCCCATTTTTTGTCTTGGGACCGCATTGCTCGACCTCCATTTCTGTCGTCACATCTCCTTCTCTGACTCTGAGCCTCCTGCCTCCCTCTTATAAGGACATTGGGCTCACGCAAATAATTCAGGATATCGCGAGATCCTTATCATCTCTGCTAAGTTTCTTTTGCCGGGTAAGGTATGATATCCAAACGTTCCCAGAGTTAGTATGTGGACATCTTTGAGAGTCATTATTCTGTCCACCCTACAAGGCTTCAATTGAGCAGCCCCTTTGGGTGCCACCCAAGTAGGCCAGGTGAGAACCCTCCAGACAGGGAGACCCAGCCTTACAGGACATGTTCACACACACACACACACACACACACACACACAAACACACACATGCTCGTTGTCATTTTTTCCCAAACCATTGGAAAGTAAGTTGCTGATGTGATGCTCCATTACCCCTAAACACTTCCATGTGTATTTTCTAATACCCAGGACACTCTCCTATATAATCACAGTATACACATCCAAAGTGGGTAATTAACATTTAACACCACTACCTGATCCATAGACCCCATTGAAATTTCTCTGATTGTCCAGTCATCAATGTTTTTTGTAGCAAAAGAACAAACGAACAAATAAAAACCTACTTGGGTCCTGGCTTCCCGGGCGCATTCCGCCACGGCAGTCCACCCTTCCAGCCCCGAGTTCCATCCACCGCCTCCACCTTCTGCCCCACGCCGGTTGTCAGCACGACTGTCGCCACCTTCCATCGTCGTGCGGGCCTTGCGGCGGCGGCGCCTGAGCCCGCACGGGCCCCCCCCCCCCCGGGGACTTGGGCATGCCGGTGGAGGCGAGGCGGGCACAGAAGGCGAGGACGACGGCTTGGGGAAAGCAGGATACGCTGCCATCAACTCCATGTTGGACCTGATCAACTCCTGTCTGGACGACCTAGAGGAGAAGGACGAGCACCTCCACGCCCGCCTCCAGGAGCTGCTTGAATCCAACAGGCAGACGCACCTTCAGTTCCAGCAGCAGCTTGGGGAGGCCCCCCGCGATGCAATCCCCTCGGCTCTGGGAGCCCGCAGCCAAGCCCCAACCCTGCCTCGCTGGGCCAGGCTCTGGCCTGAGTGCTCATCACCTGGCTTAGATACCTTCGCAGGGGCTGGCCTACAGATCTCCTGGGGGGTCTGCCTGCCTAGGCCACCCTTCTGCTACTTCCCTTGGCGTGCCTGGGCCCACCCCTCCTCCGGGCATCCTCTCCTGGGGCCAGGTGTAGGCCAGCGACCCACCCACCTTGCCTGCCCGCCCAACTCCTGGACACTCCCCACGCTGCCCAGGCCTTGAGTGTCCACATTAAATGGGTCTTCCAACAACAACAACAACAACAAAAACCCACCTTGGCCACCAACAATAACAACCCCCGACAAAAAACCCTTTCGTTTTTCCCCTTTCCTTTCTGGTCTAAGATCCAATCCCCAACCATATGTTGTATTTAGTTGACATTTCTCTTTAGTCTCCTTCAATCTGGAATACTTTCTCAGTCTTTCCTTGTTTTTCATGACCTTGACCACTTTTGAAGAGCACAGACCAGTTAGTCTGTAGATTGTCTGTCCATTTGGGTTTGGCTGATGTCTCCTCAGGAACATCTGAGGAATGATGTGTCGTCAGGACATCATATCAGGAGGTATAGGATCTTGGTTTGTAACATAACTGAAAAAATTAACTTTGATCACTTGATGAACGTGTTGTTTGCCCGGTTTTTCCCCTGTAAGCTGAATTAGCAAGGATTTTCTATTTATTAATTTATAAGTAATTAATAAGTATTGGGGGAAATACTTTGAGATTATTAGATATCTTTTCCTCATTAAACTTTCACCCACTGGTTTTAGCATCCATTCATAATTCTTGCCTGAAGAATCAATTATTACTTTCATGGTTGCCAAGCGAGGTTTTCCCAATCCCATCATTCTTTCTCCATTTACTAATTGGCATTCTACTCTAGAAAGGCTTTCCCTCCTCTCCCACTTGTTTGTTTGTTTGTTTATATCAGTATGGGCTCGGGAATTCCTATTTTATTCAACAGGTAGTATATCATGTATTACTATCATTTTGACACTCATATTGTCCCAGACTTGGTCCATGGGAGCCCCTTCAAACTGGCTTCTGCATCCTTTTAACCTGTCCCCATCATTCTTTGAGTCCATCCTTACACTCTTGGCAATACAAGATGTTCTAGGCTCATCTGGCAACTTTACTGCCACCAGGGAGTCAACAATTTCTCTAACTCTGGTTCATTTAAAATTATTTAGAAGCCAAGATCTAGGGGCTAGGTGTGCTCGTGGTTACTGGGATGTCATGGTGTCTAGGCCCTGTCAACGGACAGAGCAAGGAATTTATATTTATATGTGTCCATAATTGCACACGTGTACGCACACACACACATCTACACCCATATCTCTGTATCTCAAACCGGGAATACACACCAATTCCTGCCTTTCGAATCCAACAACCCAGAGTTTATTCTTGCCCTCTACTTTTCCATATTTGCATTTCCCTTTTCCAATAATGAAAAAGCTCGTTCTTATTATTCTCAGCATATTAACTTGTTCACTCAGTTCCCCCATATGACACTAATCTCCTGGTCACAAAGGCCGTCTCAGCTGTGGTCCACTGGGCCTGCCAGCTGGACCTGCTGAGACCCTGCCCTGGCCCTGCCCAATGCCGCTGGACCTGACACCAACGTGCTGTGGAACCTTAGCCCCCTCTCTTCGCTCTCTTCCTCTCACCCAGGCAACAGGTGTGGCAGGTAGACATCTGTGCCTCTTCCAAGCAATGTGTGGGGCTAGAACTTAGGGAAAGGCTGGGGCATGAGAGATGTGAGTTAGCGCTTCTCAAAGTGGGCCTCACAGAGTCCCCAGGGCGGCTGCTGACTGCGAGGGAGGGCTGGACAGCTCTGGAGGAGTAAGGAAAAGTGTGCGCTGGAGGGAGGAGGTCAAATGTGTATTTTCTTTGGAGGCTCTGGCAGTCCTGGGAAAGCATGAGGGGAAGGGGCAAGCGGATGGGAGAGAGGGATAAGACAGAAGGCAGAGAGACCGGTTAGAAGTTTGCTGCAAGAGGCCAGGGAGAGGGCATGGAAATAGGAACTAAGGTAGTGGCATGGCAGAAGAGGAGCAAACAAGAGGGATGGCCAAGTTCAGGGAAACCCTTTCCTTTCTGTGGCTCTTAGAGGCCAACCTGAACGGTGAGGCCTCAGTCAGAGACTGGGACTGGGAGGGAGCGCTGTGGGGAGGGGAAGGGCAGAGGGAGGGAAAAGGAAGGACTCTTTTGATTTGGAGACAACAGCAGGACTTCAAAGTAAAGCCTCTGCACCAGGCAGATGAGGATACAGAACGCAGAAGAGGCACTCTACCGGGTTAGCTCATCAAGGCTATGGGAAGGGGTGAGCTCTTTGAGGACCAGGTAGTGTGAGGCCCAAGGTCAACGCCTGCACTTTGGGGTGGTTGGAGCATGGGGCAGACATGAAAAGAAGAGCCCGGGGAGGGAAGGAGGGGGGACAGGAGAGAGTGTGACACGCCCTGAACAGCAACTCGCCCAGGCTGAGCTCCCCATTTGGAGCCTTGACCCACCATCCCCGAGAGAGGAGGCTGTCTCAGCCACCCTGGGCCTCTAGAGTGGCCCTTGTCCTTTAAGTCCAGTGAACATTCCAATCCCCCCCTCCCCACCGGGAGATCATCCAGCAGGAAGATCCCAACCCTCTCCCACCTGAAGGAAGGCTCATCCATATGGGCCCCATTCAACCCCATGGATTCTGCCGTCTTTAAGCGCCCTCTCCTCCCTGCAGGTGACCACGATTTGCAGGAGGCTCTGAGGATTCAGATGATCTTGAAGAGTCACATGTAAATCCAGTCTCAAAACTTGTATTCCCCGTGGTCAGTTTCAGAGGGGTTATCCTGCTTCAGCATCACTCGCTCGGCCCCAGGGCTGCTCAGCGCCTTCGCTTTCTGTCTATCTCCTGTCCCTTTGTTGAGCAGAAAGTGGCACCAAGACTTCTCTTCTCACCCACTCCTTGTCCTGTGTAAAGCCACCAGCCCACCTCTAACTCCTCTGCTGCCTCCACCCTCCTGGGAAGGTCCAAAACTCTCTAAGAGGTCACGTTCCCAGGGGATCATGACAGCAGGGGCTGAAGCCAGAGTGGAGGGCAAGGCCCCCAGGGCCCGGTTCTCCCTCTGCTGCCTGCACAGAGCTGCTCCCCATGCTTTCCAGGAGCACCAAGCCCGTGCTGCCACAAGCAGGTGCCACCCCCCCAGCCCGCAGCGAGGGACCCACCTCCACAGAGCTCACAGGCCGGCTTGCAGGTGGCTTCCTGTAAGCCACAAGCCGCCTTAGGCCGTGTTGGAGGCATTCAGCTTCTCACAAGCGTGTGCTTTATAGACTGTCATCTGTCAGTGATTATTTGTTGCTGACTTCCAAAGCCATGTCATATCTCACTTAGCGACTTGCGGAGGTCGATTCATTGATGGGCAGGCACGGAGCTCAGGGCGATCGCAGGCCAGGAGAGAGGAGCAGGGAAGGGCCCAGCAGGCGGCCAGGCCGGCTCACGGAGCCTGCCCCGAAGGCCGTGGTGATTAACATCCCTTCAATTCCAGCCACGGTTCCGCCGCTCCCCCTGGTGACAGACCCAGGGCAGGTGCTACGGGAATCCAAGGTGAGGTGGCAGCTCCGGTGCTGACCTGCTCAGCACTGCTGGGGCCGGGGCCAGGGGGCACGCGACCAGGGACCCAAAGCCCACAGGCCCGCTGGGACTGGGGCGCTCTGCTGGGGGCCGGGGGCTCCATAACTCCGGCGCCTCCCTCCCTCCCCCTACCCTTTCCCGCACTCACACCCAGACACTCTCACACCACACGTGGCCAACACCAGCCCTCCCAGAGCCATGCTCACACCTTCTCACACACACACACAGATGCCCTCACGTACACACACACTCACACGCTCATACACATATACCCTGTCACACATCCCGGATCTGCCACACACACACACACACGCTCACACAGGCTCATGCAAACTCTCACTCACATACATGTCTGCACTTACGCACATACACATCCATGGCCCTTCACACAGCCACACCCTCAGGCTCACACACTGTCACACAAGCACACACCCATCCACCTTCCCACTCCCTCCTTCCAGGTCGGTCTCTGCACTGTCATTTGTGGCAGTTGACAATGCAGAGCATGATAGACAATACAGTACACAGTGCAGAAACACACTGCTTTGACCAAGCCTCGAGAGCCCCTTGCCAGGTGACAGGAAACACAGGGGCTAGACACACGTGTCTACTGAGAACCCAGATGTCAAGAATACGTGCAACCTTGAAGAAGAAGACACAGTCCCAGGCTGGCAGAGCTCACGGTCTAGTGGAAAGGCATACATCCACATTCCACTTTCTGGTGGAAAGTGGATGGCAGTGTGGCCCAAGGGCTGCTCTGTGGGCACATCAAGGAAAGGGCCCTCCCTGACCAGGGTGACTGCGTAACAGAAGTCCCTGCTTGCTCCGTGCTTGGGAGATGGGGGAGGCATACGTGCAAATCAACGAGCTCTGTGGTCGGCAAACTGGGGGGCACATCAGCATCCCCTGGAGGGCTTGTTACAACACAGATTCCTGGGCCCCAGCCTAGAGTTTCAGAGTCTGTAGGTCTGGGGTGGGGCCTGAGCACGTGCATTTCTTACACGTTCCCCGGTGATGCTGATGCCACTGGTCTGGGGATCACACTGGAGAACAACTGCACCAGCTCAGGCCCTGCCGTGGCCGTCTGTGTGGGGAGGAGCAGGAGCACATCTAGCTTAGGGGAGCAATGGGCTCCGCCAGGAAAGGCTCATCGTTATACAAAGACAACTATATGTGTTTCCTAGTGCTACTGGAACAGATCACGACAAACTGAGTGGCTTTAAATAATACAGATATATTGCCTTTTCATTCTGGATGTTGGAAGCCTGACAAGGGTCTCACTGGGCTAAGATCAAGGTGTCAGTACAGCCATGTTCCTTCTGGAGGCTCTAGGGGGGAATCCATTCCTCCCCCTTTCCAGCTTGTAGAGGCCACCTGAGTTCCTTGGGTCATGACCGTATCACCCCAACCTTTGCTTGGATCATCACATCTTCTCTCTGACCCTCCTGCCTCCCTATTCCCTATATAGGACTCTTGTGATTAGATTGGGCACACCTGGATAATCCAGGACAATCTCCCCATTTCAGCATCCTTATTTGAATCACATCAGCCAAGTCCCTTTTGCCTTGTATGGTGACATATTCATAGGTATTAGGGCATGAACGTATCGGGGGCGGGGGCACTCTTCAGTCGACTACAGCAATGGAGGTTAGAACCAAAGAGTAATGACAGCTAATCCTAAGAGAGCACCTACTACAGGACAGGCGCTGCCCTAATGGTTTCACACCCGCCATCTTGAATTTTCACTGCAGCCCCATAAAGTAGATCCAATGGGACCCCCGTTTTATGGCTGAGGAACTAAACTTAGAGAGGTGAAGTGATCTTGAAACCCACGTGGTTGGTGTGGGGGGAGGGCCAGGAAGCTGTTACAGGAAATCCAGATCTCAACCTGGGACCCAGCAAGGGGAAATGGTCAGCTTTAGGTTTATTATGTGTTAAAAGTGGATGGTGACTTCCCAGAAGCCCCCTAGTCCCAGGACAGCATCCTAAGATCATGGGAGAGGCATCTGCATCTGGGTACTTATTCCTGTCTTGCAGAATTTATCAGTTTAACCCTACAGGTGTGCCTCCAGGGCAGAGCTTGAACCTTGTTCTTGTAGCTGTCATAAGAAATTATCACAAAGTTAGTGGCTTAAAATTACAGAAATGGAGTCTCTCTCAGTTTTGGAGGCTAGAAGTCCAAAATGGGTCTCACTGAGCCGAAATCAAGTTGTTGCAGAGTCACAGTTCCTCTGGAGGTTCTATGGGAGAATCTGTTCCTTGCCCTCCTGCAGCTTCTGGTAGCTGCCAGAATTCCTTGGCTTGTGGCCACATCACTCCAGTGCCTGCCTTCATCTTCACACGGCCTCCTCTTCTTCTGCATGTGTGTCATAAAATCTCCCTCTTATAAAGCTACATGGGATGGCATTTAGAGCCCACCTGAATAACACAGGCCAAGCTCCCCATCTCCAGATCCTTCACCTAATCACATATGCAAAATCCCACTTGCTATATAAAGTAGCATTAACAGGTTCCAGGGATTAGGACCTGGATATCTTTGGGGGCATTATTTACTCTCCCACAGCCCGCAAGTCCCTAGCCTGGAGCCTGGCTCACAGGAGGTGTTCAGAAAGATGTTTGCGGGCTGGCTGAATGAATTGTAGTTTGAACTCTAAACTCTAAACCCAGTGGCTTCGATGTGGATTCTGGGCCCCCAAGCAAAGGTTTATTTTGGAGTTAATTGTTTACTTGGCCCTGTACTGGAGGAAGAAGCTGTTATAGTTAGTTATGGGCTGTAGGGAATAGAGACAGAGGAGTCCAAGCTGATCACCCTCTCTGAGCCTTGGTTTCTGCAGTGGTAAAATCAGATTTGCAGTTCTTGTCCTGTCTTACACTAATGCTTCCAGGCATTAGCGCAATGGCTATGTGAAGTAGGAATGTTGTGTGTTATATGAATTTCAAGCTTGTTAGAAATATTGTTATAGAGTTTAAAAGGGGGTAGAGGGAAGAGGTCAACGTTCCACTCAAAGGATTGCATCTCTAATTGTGGAATTTAGGTCTGTGGGAGGCCTGTAGGAGCATTCCAAACCCTGTGGCCTCCTCTAGCTACCATTAAAGTGGTCCCAGTTGTTCAGCTACAGCCTTTTCATGCTATTCTGCTGCCCTGGGTACAGGGCTGGAGTGGAAGGCTGCCCTGAGGGCTGATCTGTTGCTAGCCTTCCCTCTGCTTCCCCCAGTGTATGAGCTGAAGCTCAGAAAGCCACGCCACCCCTTGTGGCCCAGAGATGGGGAAGGGCTGCCCCAGGAGCCCAGGAACCCAGCTCCCAGGCCAGGGCGCTTTCCTTGGGGACTGAGGACACCTGAGTGGACTGGGCCCTGGAGAAGACGAAACACAGCAGTGAAGTTAAGTCAGATAGTTTCACTCCTGAGGCTTCTCTGTGAGCCCCAACACGTGGGCCCCTTCTGCAAACCAGGGCAGAAGCACGCCGGAGAAGCAACTGAGTCATTAAGAGCCACCCTCAGTCTTCCTGTCCCACCTGTACACAGCGGGTTTTTCATCCAGGAAGCGCTGACTCAGGCGTGGCTTGGCTATTGTGCTGCCAGGGGCCATTTATCAGTGGCCTTTGGGTCCTGCAGTGAGTGAGAGGGAGGGCTCGTCACCTCTGGCGCCAACTCCAGAGCCTCAGGGCTGCAAAGACCCCAGAGGCCATCTAATTCAAGCCCCCAGGAGCAGCCACGGATGAGAAACAGGAACCAGTGAGGGCAGGTGGGCCAGAAAAGACGCTAAGAAGTGGGAAGGGAGGGTCTAGGACAGAAGAGGCACCCACCTCAGGGGCTGGAGCCAAGGTTTGTGGTCTCCACTCGGTCACTGACGGGCCCTGGGACCTTGGGCAAATCACTTCCCCTCGCTGGTCCTCAGTTTCCCCATCTGTCAACGAGGGGGTGGGACTGGATTCAGTGGCTTATTGACTGGTTGGCCAGATATGCCTTGAGCACCTCTTGTATTCCGGGCTTATTCTAGGCTCTTGGAGCAGAGGATGCTGGGGGAGCAGAGAAGAAAGAGAATTTTATCGTTGGACAGGTGGATGGGGAGGCAAGTTTGCACAGCGTCCCAAGGATCCAGCACCTGAGCTGAATGCTGCAGGCATAGTAAGGGTGTGGAGTGAGAGAAAAGGGCCAAGGACAGAAGGAGCTGGATGTCGACATGTTTCTTCAGTGGCAAAATACACAAAACATACAACGTACCATTTTAAAGTGTACAATTCAGCAATATTTCATTCATTCAGTGTCATGTAAACACTACCGCTATCAAATTCCAAAACTTTTTCATCATATGCCAAAAAGAAACCCATTCCTCCCTACCCCCAGCCCCTGGTGAACACTCCTCTGCTTTCTGTCTCTGTGGATTCGCCTACTCTGGACACTTTTTTTTTTTTTTTGGACACTTTTTATAAATGGAATCATACAATATGTGGGCTTTTGTGTCTGGCTCCTTTCACTCAGCGTAATGTTTTCAGGGTTCATCCATGTTGCAGCTGTGTCAGTACTTTGTGCCTTTGTATGGCTGAAAAATATTCCATTGTATAGAGAGACCACAGTTTGTTTATCATTCATCATTGCTGGACATTTGAGTTATTTCCACTTTGGGGCTACGATGAATAATGTTGCTATGAATGTTCATGTATAATCCCTGTTTGGGTGGACGATCCTGGTCCCTGTTTGAGATCTTTGGGGTCTATACCTAGGAGTGGAATTGCTGGGTCATATAGGAGCTCTCTGTTTCACTTACTGAGGAACTAACAGGCTGTTTCCAAAGTGGTTGCACTAGTTTATTGATACATTCCCACCGGCAGTGAATGAGGGGTCCGATTTCTCCACATCTTCACCAACACTTGTTATCGAGACGCTGAATTGTAAGGGACAGGTGAAGGAGGAGGAATCTGAATGAGCCCGGAGGAGCAGCTGGGAAGGGAGGAAGATAAAGCTGGGGCAGGGGCTTGAGGTCTGGCAGGAGATGAGGAAGAGGAGAGAGTGTGTGTGTGTAAACGTGCATGGTCAACATGGTGCGGAGAGTGGGGTGGGGAGTGCAGAGGAGGAATGGGGTTCACGGGAGCGCTTTGGTCAGGGCCGTGGGACTTGCACAGTATCTTTTGATCTGGCTCCCCAGCTGGAGCAAGTGCTGAAGCCGAGGCCCGGCTGGCTTGACAGTTTGTTGGAAGAGAGACTGTCAGGACCCAGCAGCCAGGAAATCTGGCCGAAGCGGTACTAAGGGAGCCAGGGAAGACAGGATCTGGGGAAAGTCCGGAAAGTTGGGGCCCTGCTGGAACCATCCCCACCATTGAAACGACAGGTCCCTCTCTCCGAGGGGAGAAAGCCCCAGGGCCTGGCTCAGGGCCTGGGAAATGGTGGAACTCAATCATGTGTTTGGGTGAATGAGGAGAGAGACAGAGAGAGACAGAGAGAGACAGAGAGAGAGAGAGAGAGAGAGAGAGAGAGAGAGGAGAGAGTCTTCCCAGGAGTCCATTTGCATGAGATCCTGTGAGGTTCCTGGGGTGACCCGCAGGGCTCAGGGGGCAGGCGGTGGTGGCAGCTGCTGCAGCTGGGGGCAGCTGGAGGCTCAGGAGACAAGAGGCTGGCAGGCCAAGCAGCCTAAGGGTCATTCCAGGCCACGTCCCCCTGCTCTCTTTTCCTTGGCCTGCTCCCCACCACCTGATGTAAGGGCACCCAGTCCTGAGCCCAGCTGGCAGGGCCTGCGCCTGACCTCATTCTGTGGCGCCTGGTGCAGGCGGGGGCCCAGTGAGTGGTGGAGGCTTGGACTGGCCTGGTGGGGGAATCCCAGGGCCCTGGACTCTCTGAATGGCCTGCCCATCTCCCCAGGCTGGTCAGCTTTTTTACTGGAACCTGGGCAGGCTGGACTTTTAGAACTGAAAGTAAGACCTGGAATGCAAGATGGGGAGAGCTGGCAAGGACTGGCAGGGGAGGGCCAGCAAGGGGGTGGGGACCATCCTGGTGTGCTGCTTGTTTTCCAGACAGCATGTCACCCTTTCCAAAGCCTTCCCCCTACTCCGGAGGCTAGGCCAGCCTCCTAGCGCCCATTCTGGCTGGGACACCAGGGGCCTTTCCCCCCATCCAGCGGCCTCCCTGCAGACGCCTTGCCAAGGCTGTTCCCTTTTCCTGTCCCTTCATCCTCCTCCTTTCCCTTTCCTCGCCCCCCTCCCCATTTTCCCTCCCCTTTCCCCTCCCACCTCTGTACTCCTCCCTCCCTGTCTGTTTCCCTCCTAACCTCCCCCCTTCTCCTTCTCTTTTGTTCTCCTTTCCCACCTTTCCTCTCCCTCCTCTATTTCCCTTTCTTCCCCTCCCCCTCTCCCCCAGTGCCTTCCCCCCATCCAGCACTCTCTCCCCCGCCTTCCCCAATCTTTGCCCCCTGCTCAGGGAACATAGCAGGCGGAGCAGGAGGCTGGACCCAGTCTCCATGCCTTCTCCAGGGGCAGGGGGGACAGGAGAGGAAGGATGGGGGGAGGTAGGGCAGGGACAAGCCTGGTGCGGGCTGTGGGGTGGGACAGGTGAGTCCTATCTACACCTCCCTGTCCACCAAGCGGTGCTCTCCTCCCGCACACAGCCGGTGGCCCCGGTCGGAAAGGAACTGATGACTGAAGGCAGGGCTGCTGTGTCCCCTGGATGCTTTCCGGGCACCTCTTGGCTTCTTTCCGCTGGACCAGCCGTGATGATAGCGGTGCTAGTGGAACACACTACAGGGTGGCTGCCAGGAGGCCCTTTGACCATTCGCCAGCAAGTCCCCACGCCGTGGAGGGGCACGCGTGTGTCCTAAAAGACAGCACTGAGCAGGCCGTCTGGACTTGGCCACCAGTGTGACCGTGGGCAAGTCACTGACCTTTTGGGGACTCTCCCGAGCGGCTCTCCAAGTGTGGTCCCTGGGCCAGCAGCAGTGTCCCCTGGAAGCTGATCAGAAAGGCAAAACCACAGGCCCTCCTCCAGACTCGTTGACTCAGCAACTCTGGGGGTGGGCCCAGGAATCTGGGTTTTAGCAAGCCCTCTGGGTGATTCTAATGTACACCCAAGTCCGAGAAGCATGGTGCCGGACAGTTAGTCTCAGCAGAAAGAGCAGGGGAGCAGTTCATCGCAAACAGTGGGTGAGGCACTGAGCCCTGGGGGTCGACATGCAGTTGGAGATGCTTGCTCATGCATGGCCCATGTTGTACATGTATGTGTGTGCACGTGTGCACACATGCACGCACACACATGCACTTAACTTTGTTTGCACAACAGTCCCTGCCAAGCTCTGCCCCCCACTCTGTTGACAGGTTTGCTTTAGATAGATTTGATTACAGCAAATTTCAGGATTTCTTTCCATGAAGGACAGCACAGGTCATTAACAGACAGGCAACAGATGGGGAGAAGATATTTGCTGTTTAGAGCTGACAAGGGATTAATGGGTAAAACATACATGAAAATTCTGCAAACTAACAAGAAAAAGACCCAACAGGAAAATGAGCAAAGCATATGAATAGGCAATTCCCAGAAAAAGAGACCCAAAAGGCTAGAAAGTAAGTCTGTGAAGAGATGCTTGGATTCATTAGTAATCAGAGAAATGCAAATTAAAACAATGAGATAGGATACACACATGTCGGATTGGCAAAAAGCAGCTATACGATGCCAAGCGTTGGCTAGGATAAGGAGAAAGGGGAACCACTGTGTGCTCCTAGAGGGAGTCCAGCTAGATTGGTGCAGCTGCTTTGGAAAGCCACCTGGTGGCACCTACTCAGGTCGAGTGGACATGTCCACACTGACCCAGCAATCTGCCTTCTGGGTACAACCCCAAGAAATTCTCCTGCGGGCCCACAAAGGGGCTATTAGTTCCCCATGGTTGCTGTAACAAATTATCATAAACTTAGTGGCTTGAAACAATAGAAATGTATAGTCCTGAAGGCCAGAAGTCCAAAGTCGGTATCACTGGGCTGAAATCAAGCTGTCAGCAGGATCACACTCCCTCGAAACACTCTAGGACAGGATGCTTCCTTGCCTCTTCCGGTTTCTGGTGCCTGCAGGCATTCGTTGGCTTGTGGCCACATCACTTCAGTCTTCAAGGCCAGCATCTTCACATCTGTCTCTGTTCCGTCTTCACATCGCCTCCCCCTCTGTGTGTGTGTGTGTGTGTGTGTGTGTGTGTGTGTGTGGTATCTACCTGCCCTCCCTTTTATAAGAATACATGTGTACCGGTCGAATAGTGTCTCCCCAAAATTCATGTTCCCCCAGAACCTCAGAAAGTGACCTTAGGAAATCAGGTCTTTACAGATGTAATTAGTTAAGGTGAGGTCATCCTGGATCAGGACAGACCCTTCATCCAATGACTGGTGCCCTTATAAAAGGAGGAAAAGACACATGGAGACATAAGGAAGGCCCTGTGAAGACGGAGACAGATACAGAAGGGATGCTGCCACAAGCCCAGCAATGAAGGCCTGGGGCCACCAGAAGCTGGAAGAAGCAGGAAGGATCCTGCCCTAGAGCCTTTAGAGGCCGTTTGTCCTGCTGACAGCTTGATTTTGGACTTCTAGCCTCCGTAACCATGGAAGAGTAAATGTCTGTTGTTTTAAGCCCCCTGGTTTCTGCAATTGCCCTTCAGGCCCACCCTGGTAGGTGGAACACCTCTACAGCCCCCGAGTCTTGATTTAATCACATCTGCATAGTCCCTTTTTCTATCTAAGGTCACATCACGGGTTCCAGGGATGAGGACCTGATATCTTCGGAGGCCATTACGCAGTGTGCAGTCTCCACGGACCCACACAAGGAAGGAGATCATCATGCATTGCTGTGCTAACAGAGGGTCAGAGGCAACCTAGGTGTTTGCCACTGGGGAAAAGGAGAAGTAAACGAGCAGTTACGAGCAATAGACTGAAACACGCAGTAATGTGGAGTGGTAACATACACAGGGCTGAGTGGAAAAGGGCCCCAGGAAGGCACTGAACAAGTTCTCCAGGACACGCTCACTTGTGTTTATTGAAAACACATGGACACACTACCCTACACGTTTGCCAGAGCACACACTCAAGTGTTCGCTGCTGAGGGGAGGGAAATTGGGGTGGCAAACAGGAATTACAGGGACCAGATGGGTGGATGGATTGATCCAGCCAGAGTGGGACCTCACACACCAGTGATGGTGATGCCACGAATTGAGGACCGTCATTACCTGAAGGCCAAAATAAACCGAAGAAAGTCCCAGATGAGTCATTTCATGAAGGCTGTCCCACTCTGGAAGCGCCTTGGCTTGTTTTGCATAAAGGTATCTTTATGCCAGTGAGCTTTACCTTTCCTTTCCTTTTGGGAAGGGAGGAACCACGTGGCCTCCAGAGTGGAGGGAGGACTGCCCCCAGCAACTCCAAGGAACAAAGAAAGCCACACGAGTGCCATGTGCCGTTGCCCGACATCGTCGTTGGCTCACCCACTGGTCTTGGTTCAGCCCTCCCATGGTTTTGTTCGTTCTTGGAACACGCAGAACACACCCTGCCTCCCTTTTTCCAGATACAATACTTCTCCCAATGCCATTTGATCAAGAAGCAGGAGTGCAAAATAGAACAAGGCCAGTGGCCCTGGAAACAGTCATATAAATCACCATGGATTCCGAATCAGTTTGGTACTTGGTCTGCCGTTTTAACCTGTGGGGATGGGGTGGTGGATCGTGTTTGCTTCTTTCCCATTGGGTTTCTCTTAGTTCCCTGTAAAGTTCCCTTTGAAAACGCCATCCTTCTTGGCTATGCTTGGGAAGAAAAGAGAATGTTTTATCTGTTAGTACCAAGGCCAGCGGGAAAGGGGGGCAGGTTACATTTTACTGTAATCTTTACTTTATCCCCTACAAAGGCCTTTTAGCAGAACTGACCTTCAGTGTTTCTGAATGTAGCAACAAGAATAATCTCATTGTGACATTCAGCAGCGTTCTTGTCTGGGCTGTCTTTGATCCAGTTAAGGATTCATATTTTCAGATACACTAACAGCTGCTTAATTTTGCTATTCATTCCTGTCCACTTCCTGTTACATCCCTCCTGTTACAGACATACCCGGAAGACTAAATTTCCAAACACAGGTGAGGAATCAAGCAGTGGTTTTTCACCTCTGAAGATGCCTTAACAGCCTGCTCAAGGTCTGTGCTCTCCGTGAACGAATATTTCATTTGAGCCTTGCCACGTTTCACACAGTTGGCAGTCCTTGTTCAAAACAGAAACTCATCTAGAGACGCCAATGTATCCTTAGCTATTTGCCTGGGAGACACGGGTTTAGTCCAACAGGAAAGGGAAGACAAAGAGCAGACAGAGGCCTTCAGCCAATCACCCAGCCCCCCAGAACCTCAGGCTCCCATCTGTAAATGAGGTGCTTGGAACTAGGTATGCGTTTTTACAGTCTGTTGGTGGAAAGTTCTGGGAGGTGCTTCAGGAGCCACCATGGAGGAAGGAGACCTGGCAGGTAGGGATCTTGCCCGCTTTGTCAACCACTGCCCCTGTACTTTCATCTGTTATCTCAAAAGCCTGCGGCATATGATTTCATTCCAAAAGTCCTTGATTTTGCTGCTGAAAAGGTATGGAAACCACTGGACTAGATAAACTCTAAGGGCCCTGTACTTGTCTCCTGTGGACGCCATAACAAATGATCATAAATTGAGTGGTTTGAAAAAACAGAAATTTACTCTGTTCTGGTTCTGAAGGCCAGAAGTCCAAAATCAGTATCATGGGACTGAAGTCAAGGTGCCTCAGGGAGAATTCATTCCTCATCTCTTCCAGCCTCTGGTGGCTGCTGGCATTCCTTGTCTTGTGGCTGAATCTATCCAATCATCAAGACCTGTGTCTTCAAATCTCTCTCTTCTCTGTCTTTACATCTCCTTCTCCTCTGTAGGTCTAGTCTCCCTCTGCCTCTTCTTATAAGGCAACATGCGATTGCATTAGGGCCCATCCAGGTAATCCAAGATAATCTCCCCATCTCAGTATCCTCAACTTCACATCTGCATCTCCATAAGCTTCCCCCCCCCCATATAAGTTAACATTCAGAGGTTCTGACGGTTAGGGCAAGGATATCTATTGAGGGGCCATTTTGCAGCCGACCACAGACCTTTCCAACAATAAGACTCTAAGAATCATCTCCTCTCCCCCAAATTCCCATTTTAGTAGCCTTCTCTATATTCCCATGCCTTAAAGAACCTAAAAATACAGCATTATTTTTTCATTCAGCTCAGAAGTAGGGAACTCAAACTTCATTCTTTCATCATGAATGCATGTAGATTTGAGTGCCCCACCCAACCTGGGGGCTTTTATTTCTATGAAAGTCTCATGGGAATTATGAGCTGGTTTTCCATTGGTAGGCCTGGCTGCCGGAAGATGCTGTGCTCCACGCATGGCCACCGGGAAGCATAAAGGGAAGCACCGGTGCTAGTCCCAGGGCTCGAGACCACAGTCCCGGCACCTGTCTCCCAGCCTGGCCTCTTTCCTCTGCCCTGCAACCCGGCAGCGTCTGTCTGCCCTCTGACAATAGGGAGAACACCTGCAAGGCCTTGCAGCGGTACCTTCTAGAATCTGTTTGAAAAAAATTTTTTTGCAAGGATAGTTTTCTCCCCCTTCTATTTTTTTTTCTCATCATAAAGTAATCCCTGCTTAGGGTCAAAAAGTATAAAGAAACAGCATAAAAGATGGCCCAGAATTTCACCTTTCCAAGACAACCACATGTACTGAATGCTTCTTATCTGCCCAGACACAGGCTAAGCAAACTCCATCCTTTATCCTCTGCCATCCTCACAACTACCCCGTGAGGTGGGTCTTATCAGACCCATTTTATCTATGAGGAAACTGAGGCACAGGGAGATTCAACAACCAGCCCAAGGGCATGAGCAAGGGATGGAGGTGAGACTTGAACCCAGGTACTCCTGATTCCAAAGCCTGTGTTCTTGGGACTTCCCTGGTGGGAAGTGTGAGCCGTGCTGAGGATGATCACAGGACCTCCACGTGTGATTGGGGGTAGGGCGGCAGGAACCTGGCTGGAAGCAGATCTTGAGGGAGTCTTTCTGTGGCTTTATCTCAAGGTTCCAGGGACTCACGAAAGGATTTTAAACTAAGCAGTAACAAGACAAATGTACATTTATAAAACATCCCTTGGGTCGCTGGCGTGGAGACCGAATCATATGTGAGGCTGAGCAGGAAGACCAGTTAGGGGTCCGTCGTGGCGGCCCAAGGGAGAGGTGATCACGGCTCAGTAGTGGGATGCAGAGAAGCTGCTGGATTTGGGAGATATTTCGAAGAGTGAATTGCCAGGGTTTGGGCACAGCATGCATGCAGAAGATGAAGCAGTGATGGGAGCCAGGCAGGACGGGGTTGGGGGAAGGGCTGAGACTGGGGAGCTTGGTTTGGGACACACTGGACTGAGGTCCTGGGAGGTCACTCATCTGATGACTCTGCAACAATTGCCCTCAGTTCCTTTGACTTTTGCTGCCCTTCTTTCTGGGGCTGTAGGCAGGCAGAAGTCTCCTGGGTGGTCATTGTTTGCCCACGGGAAACATTCCAACATTGAAGCCTGTTAAAAAGACAGGGAGGCAGGAGACAGTGATTGACACCTGATTCTTCTCCTGATGGCCTGGTGCCCTTGGCAAAACACTTGCTTTCAATGTTTCAATTGTTTTTCAAAATATGCCTACATATCGCACAGGAACTTTGTGGGGTGCAGTTAGATAGTAGATATGCAAGCACTTTGTAAACTGTTAAGAGACAAAATACAAGGTAGCATTAGACCATCATCATTATCATGTTCTCTGATCTGACTTGGGCCATTTGTAGTTTATGTTTACAGTTCCTTACCCTTATCATTTTACCTGGTTGTCCTTTTCTCTGATAACCAGTGAATGTGCAGGTCAGGTACGAGCATATCCAAAAGTAAGTGGAAAGTTAAGATGATAATCTACATATATGGTGTTAAAAAAGAAGGCTTTTACTTGAAACGTCTCAAGGCAGGCTGATCTGAGAGTCACATCATATTGAAAAATATGTCTAGAATCATTTGCAAAGATTACCAAGCAAAGGAGATCCGTTTATGAATATAAACATACTTTTGTATGAAGATAAACATCCACCTCACTGCAAGACCATGGAATCCGAGCATCTCCACCCATTTATTCATTCGACCAATATTCACTGGGCATTTACAGCGTGCTTTCCTCTAGGCATTTGAGAAAGCGGGTGGGAGGATGGCTGTCCATGAGGAGTTTACGCTCCAGCGCCCTGGAGATCATCTAGTATCTAGTGCAATTCCCGGACTGTCTAGAAGGGGAGACTGAGCACCAGTGAGGGTCAGGGGTTTGTCTAGGGATTTTCCAAGGCCTCTTGCAGCTGTGGAGGAGCAGAGGGCAGAGCCCCTGCCTGTGATCCTAGGTTGATAGTCCTTCTAAGATACCTCTGTGCGTTTGGATTTGGAAATGCAGAGTTATTTGCCCAGTACTTCATCAAGCGATATTCCTTGTCGCCTCAGAATGCAACAGTGAGGTTGGCCCTTGTCAAATACTCAGAATGTCCATTTCACAAATGCACATTAGTTCTACCTTGGACAAAACACCCCCTCACAGCAAACACTGGCGGACTGAGCCTAGACTCTGTTGCAGGCCGTGGAGGCGGTGCCATTGGGAGATGAAGAGCTCAGTCCTTGCTCTGAACCTGGCGATTACAGTACCATGTCCTACCTGCCCCCTTGCTAGGGTTCTGGCCCCTCCCCACTTCCTGCTCAGGTGCCAGGAACTCAGGACCAGGAACCCGCTAGGTATTTAGAGGACAAATGTCATTGTGTAGGACTGGTGTAGGCGTGAGGGCGTGCATTCAGATGCACCGGTCCGGCTTGTCTTGATCCTATAGTTCAGGTCGCAGACAGAACAGAGAGAGTTGATTTGCTAAGGAAGATGCAATTCCCAGCATAGACAACTGTTTCTTGGCTGTGGACAAATATGGTTCAGGCTTGTGCCGCCTATGTTTGGGTTGTCCTCTGACTGCTACTCCTCTGCATTGTCTGAAGAGCTCAGAGTGAGATCCAAGGTGACCTTTAGAACTGCGGACACTTCTCGAGTGAGACATTGCACTGAGTGTTTCATAGGATCCCACAACAACTTATGATGTGGGTACTATTACTACTCTCAATTTTGCAAATGGAGACACTGAGGGCCGGAGAGCCGAGGTTGCTGGCCCGAGCTGCACGGCTGGCATGTGGCCCCTGCTCTTTCCCGCACACCTGACCTACATGCTCCGCGGTGCTATTGGGACTTGGGAGCTCCCTTTGTGAGCCAGAGCCCTAGTGAATGCTGCAAATCCACCGCAGGACTCCAGGGCTGAGAAACAAAGAATGGGAGTCCCCACCCTCCCTGCGGTCCCACAGCACTGCCCTGGGTACCAGGCAGCCAAAGGGGCCTGCCTTGCGCTGTCTTCTATGAGTGGGGTAGATACATGCAACTCCCCTGCTTGGCTGAGTGAAGTCCTTTGTGGAATTGGCACTGGCCCTCTAGTTTTCTCATCACCTGTCCCCCAAGTCAGAGAGGGCCGCCGCCTCCTTCTGAGAGGGTGTGCCCTCCACACCAGCATCAGATAACGCAGGCATGCCTTTGCTTTCTCAGGCCTTTGCTCATTCATCTAGTATTTCTCTGAGTGTCTCCTGGGTCCCCAGCCATGTGCTCGTTGGGCAGAAGCCCAATTGAGACAGACATTCAACAAGCAATTGCCTAAAGAGTGGCCAAATGACATTTGTGAGGCATGCCACAAAGGAGACCAGAGGGAAGCAAGGAAAGTGTGGGCAGGGGATGTCCCCTCACTGGCTGGGGACTGGGCTGAGGTCTCAAGGGTGGCAGCACTTGCTTAGGAGCAGGAGGGGGAGTGGGTCCAAGGCAGCAGGAACAGCAAGGAAGCACACACTCCCAGGGATGGGAGGGAGGATGGCCTGTGCAGGGAACTGGCATTAAGAGTGAAGGCAGCCTTCCCCGGTGGTCCAGTGGTTAAGAATCCACCTTCTAGTGCAGGGGACGCAGGTCCAATTCCTGGTCGGGGAACTAAGATCCCGCAGCCCGTGTGCTCCAGAGCCTGCACAGTAGAGAGCCTGCGGGCCGCAACGGAGATCCTGCAGCCAAGTCAATAAATATTTTTTTAAAAAGAGTGAAGGGGAGTTGGGGTTAGGGGGCAGAAGGTGGGGAAGAGGTTGCAGAAGCACGCAGGGTGTGCTCTGGTCTGCAGAAGTGGGGAGGAGAGGCCATGGAGGGCTGACGTGACAGCCAGATTTACAATTTGAAAGAAGATCACGCTGGCTCTGGCCGGGAGGTGGGCAGGTCACAAATCCAGCTACTTTCCCCACCCTCACTGCCAAGGCCTCAAATCCAGGCCCACACCAGCCTCTGGCCCCCTCTGGCCCATCCCCCTGCAGCTTTCTCAGATGGAGCTCTGATTGGGTCACCACCTGCTCAGAATTCTGCCATGGCTGCCCATTTTCCGGAGCCTCTGAAAACCTACTGTGTCTGCCAGGACAATCTCTGTGTCTCCAGAGCAGCTCTTACTGCCCCGTTCCCTGGCCACTGTAGCCTTCGAGTCCTCACGCCAGTTCAGGGCACACTTTCACACCTCCGTTCACGGGTCTTGCTTTCCCCACGACCTGCGGTAATTTGCTTCTTCTCAGCCCTTGGAACCCTCACTAACCGTGGATGCCAGGCTCAGAGTGACCTCCTGTACTCAGAAAGCCTTCCCAGACCCGCTCCACCTTCCTCTGGCCTTTGCTTGTTCTATTTTGCTGGCATTTATTTCATCCTCGACCCGTTTACTGCTGTTGGTGTGTCTGCTCTCTGGAGACTGCAAGTTGCCTGAGAGTGGGGACTCTGCCTTGAGAATGTAAGTGCTCAAGGTCTGTGGAAAACTCATTGTTAACAAATCTGAATGGAGTCCCTGCTCTGTGCTACGCGCTGGGGAGATGGCAGAGAACAGAGCGGACAGAAGTCTCTGCTCTCATGGGGCTCACTGTCCAGTGGGGAGACTGACAATCAGCAAGACAAATGTAAAGGTATAGTGAGTGAGCTCATGAGCTCGTGTTAAGTGTATGTGGATAAATAAAGCAGGGGGAAGGAAGGCAGGGGATGCAGAATTGCGGCTTTCAGTTTTCAATAGGGTAGTCAGGGAAGGTGACATTGGAGCAAAGATCTAAAGGAGGTGAGGGCAAGAGCCTCGCAGATATAGGGGGGAAGACCGTCCCAGGTGGGGAGAAGAGCATGTGCCAAGGGCCTGGGGTGGCTATTCCCGAGTGAGGTGGGGGCAGGGTGAGGAGAGACTTGAGAGATAGAATCAGAGGTGAGTGCGGTGAGGGGCAGTGACTTGGGCTGTACCCTGAGGGGACAGGGTAAAGGTCTGAGGATCCTGAACAGTGGAAGGACAGGGTTTGACTTAGCAAGTTGCCTCCGGCCGCTGTGCAGAGACAGACTGAAGCTGCTGGGGCAGATGACATGTATGCTGATGACAAGCGTCATCCTTGGCAGAGTCAGGTTCTATCACTGGCCACTGGGCCTGTTTCTAAAGCCCTTTCCCCAGAGGACTGGGCACGTGGAGGGCCTTTGCAAGGCCACATTTCAAGTTCGTTTTGGTTTGGGGGGAGGGGCAGGGTGGGTGAAGATAGGAGAATCATTCTCTTTGTGAAGCCCCATCAGCCATCCTAAGAACGATGATGCCCAAAGAGATGCCAGGGACCAGCCGCTGCCCCTCCTCCTCATGACAGGAAACTTAGGCCCAGAAAGAGGGCACGGGCGGGGAGCATTTTAAAAGCAGCAACTCCTATCCCATTTTCGAAAGTGGCAATCTTCAGCTCTCCCCCTCCCCACCGCAGGAATCCCTTTGTTTCAAGTGAGGAGAAACAGGTTGCACCGTTTCCCAGATAGGGGGATGCTGGCCCATTGGCTGCTCAGTGAGTCATGGCTGGGCCTTTGCATCACTTGGGTGGTCACAGAAAGGCCTGCAGTATCAGGTGGTCAGAAACCCAGGGCCGCTCTGAGAATCTGGCGCTGCGCTCTAGGTGGGAGGGGGTCTGGGGTGAGGCGGTCTAGACCCAGGCACCCAGCAGTGGGTAAAGTTTTCAAGGCCTGACAGGGCAGGGCTGTTCCCGGAAAGGTCTGGGTCAGCAGAGGTGACCCCACTGAGTGTCTCCTCCCCTCCCCACCCTTCCCCCATCACAGCTCTCCCAGGACTGGGTGACTGGGAGAGCAGGGACCCTTCATTTCATCTTCATCTTCCCCAGGAACTCTGGCCTGCCTGGCACATCCTTGACTCGGGACGGGCTTGCATGGATGAGGACTGTGTGCCCCCAGGGCAGCAGTGTGGGCGGTATCGTGGAGGAAATCCTTTGGTCGTTGCCCCACTGCTCACCTTCTGTCAATGTGAATGGGGGGCCCGCCGGCCTGGAGGCGCTGGCATGGCGGCGTCATGTTTATGAGCACTGGCTCCGCACTCCCTTCCCGGTGGCCTCACCCATGGCCTTGGGAGCAGGCGAGGTGGCGCAGGCCGGCCCCGCCCTCCCATCTGTTCCCCACCTGGAACCTCTTCCTCTCGAGGGCGCTGGCTGCCCCTGCCACCTCGCCAATGGCTATTGCATCCACAGTGGAGCTGAGCTATTAAGAGTAAGACAAGCGTGGGACTTCCCTGGTGGTCCAGTGGTTAGGATTCCACGCTCCCACTGCCAAGGGCCCAGGTTCAATCTCTGCTCCCTGATCGGGGAACTGAGATCCCACAAGCCCCACGGCGCGGCGAAAAAAAAAAGAGTAACACAAGCATGACACTAAGGGTCAAGAGACCAGTCTTCCAGCCCCTGCTCAGCCACTGACTCCTGGGGGGCCCTCTGTGGCAGGAGGAGGTTGGGCTGGTGGGCTTCCGAGGTGCCGGTGCCTCCACTGCTCTACAATCCTATTAGAAGAGAGCCGGAGAGCTTCGCTAGGAAAACACTTGCCTCCCTTTGGGAAAAGAGTCCAGTTGGAATGTAACTTCCCCCCAAGAGCAGAGGGAAGGTGAGGTAGAGGCGCCAGGGGAGGCCCCAGATCCCCTGGGAGTGAGCAGAGTGGGGCAAGGGCCCTGGGAAGGCCTAGAAGCCAGCAGTTAAAGACTCCCTACCTGTGAAGACTGGAATTTACAAAGGCTCCCAGATCGCTAGTGAAAGGCTGTGCTCATTGTGGAATCTTCACAGCAAGTGCCCTTGACATATTTTAAGTGATTCAACAATCTGACCCCACCTCTGCCCCCGAAATCCACCCTGGCACGTTTCCGTTGATTCTTCAAAGGAGGCTGGCCTGGTTGGGCCTCGGGGATGTCACCTTTAAGCCCTGGGTGCTCAGATGGAGACCTCGGGTGGAGTTGGGGGAGGGTGAGGTCTAAGGAACCAGGGTTTCATTTCTGTTGAATGATGAAGATTCCCCTTAGTTTTGGGGGAAGGAGGTCTTGAACTGACAGGCATCGAAAACCTCTTTACCACACTCTGTCATATTTCCTATTGCCTTTGAATATTTTCCTAACGTCTCCAGGCAGCGAAGTGGCTTACACGATTCTGGTTTGAGATTCCCCTGCGTGGATGGGCCTGACCTCAAAGGGGACTGATGTGGCTAAAGCGCTTTCCAGCGCCTTGACCAGCTGGAGCGACCCCAAGCCACTGGGCACCGAACTTTGCTGCAGACAGAAGAGGCAACTTGCCTTGGAAGCCCTGAGTCCAGGCCATGCCCGGGCATCCCTGACTTTCTGTCACTTTTTTCACCTTCCAGGCTGTTTCTTAGCCGTGCCCTGGGTGGCCTTTTACAGGTGACAATCAGATCACTTTCACACACACCCTCACAAGCAGACTGGACAGTGGCTGGGGTGGATAAGGCAGGTCGAATCACCTTTGACACATGACACTGAGGCTGGCAGAGCTGAGGTGACGTGGCAGAAGGCCCACCATGAAGTCAGTGACAGAGTCCAAAGCCACTGCCTCGCCCCTGCCCTCCAGTCCCACCCCTGCTTCACCCCATCTCCCTTCTGTTATTTATTTATTAGTAGACGTTCAAGACGTGTACCTGGGATTGAATTATGACAGAGTTTCTGCTGAGGCAGGGACCTGCCGGGCACCGCCTGTGCTCCAGCTGCTGCCACAGACAGGCCGTGCAGAGGAGAAACCTAGGCTGCAAGGGGCCTCCCAACTGAGGCTCATGTGGAATAGACGGAGGAACTGGGGAGACTGGGCCTGAAGGAGACATGGAGACTTGGGGTGATATGTGTGTTTGTTGGGGGCAGGTCAGGGAACCATGGCAACAGCCTTCAGATCTCTGGCACGGGTCAGCGGTGTCATTGACACTTTCTGTGAAGTTCTGATGTCGGTGACCACAGGTCGAAGCTTCAGGCCAAGTGCTTCAACTTGATAAGAGGAGCGGCTTTCTCGGGAGCAGATGTGAAAATTCTTCCTTTGAAGAATGGGAGGAAGCCTTTCGTCATTCAAAGTACATACACAGAAATCATCGGAGGCGGCGGGTAGGGAAGAGGGGGTCTTGACGTTGATGTCTGGACACCACTTACTGTAAGCTCTCTTCTGGCTGGGAGAGGCTCTTATTTCTCTGGCTTGGCTTTCAAATTCCTGCCCCTGGGAATGCCCTGGGTGTGAGTGTGTACACACGTGCTGCTTGTGGCTTCCCTGTGCTTGTAAGTGTGACCCTCACCAACCACTCGAGGGCTCGCGAAGTAGTGCCCGTGGGCTCTGAGGCTGACCACTCCGGTCCCCCCAGCTTGGTGCTTGCCAACTTCTAAGGGCAGCTTCCCACTGTGGCCAGGACACCGGGCGGTGGCTGGACCAGAAGGAGGCCCCTGTCCTGCCTGAGACCCTGACTCCCACCTCTGGCCTAGAAAGGCCTGACAACATTGAGAGGCTAGGGCACTCTGTAGACTGGTTAGACCATAAGTGGAGGCCCTGCTCCCCTCTGGGAAGGGTAGAGACAGAAGAGGGGGCAGTGGCTTGGGCAGATCAGACCCTGAGAACCTGATCGTGGAAGAAGCTGGAGCTGTCCTCCTGGAGGAGACTTGGCCTGCTGTGAAATCTCTGAAGGTTAAGGGATTGGACTGTGTGTAGGATGGTGACCCCAGAAGGGAGGTGGTAAGCTCACCGTGAATGGAGGTAGGCAAGCAGAAGGTAGGTAACCACTCAGCTAGCTCTAACAGGGCAGGGGATTAGATGAGGGAGCCTTAATATGTCTGCATTCCTGAGAGTCTGTAAATTGGAGACCTAGGAAACTGACTTGTTACCTGTGGCTCTTGTCAAAAGAGCACTATCTTTGCCTTTTGGTCTCAATTGGATCCCTAATGTTGGAAGCCCAGCAGTGCCAGCTTCAGGGGCTCAGGCTTGCCCAGGACATTCAGAGGAGTTGGCAAGAGCTGGGTGGGGGTGGGGAGGTAGGTGTCTTGTGAGGTCAGCTCCCACGCATACCTCAAACTCAGCTACAGTTTCTGGAAAGAGCATTTGGAAAACTCATCTTCTGGTGGGTCTCATCTCTAACTATGGGAATTATAAATAGCTGGCTATCTTGGCCTTCCAAAGTGCTTTAGAAAGGGAACTTCGATAGAAACTCATGATGCCTCTTCTACTATTTTCTCTAAATTTCAACCTTTGAAATGTGCTCCTTTTCCTCCCCCTTCCTTTTTTCTTCCATTCTTTCCAGGATGCTCATGGTATCTCCAAGAGGGAAGGGGGCTCTCAGATATTTTTCAACAGGGCTGATACTAGCATCTGGAAAGGGACATTTCTTCCTCCTGTGTGACTCTCCTGCACAAGGCAGGACATTTGGCATCCCTGGTCATCCCGTCCTCATATTAAATTTCAGCAGCAAATCCCAGTCATGGAGCATTTCCCAACATCCCTTAGAGGTGACACTGTCCCCCCAACAACACACGCATTTTGAAAACCATTGCCTGAATCCCCCCAAAACAATTGACTGGCTCAAGGCCATACCACTCAGTGACAAAACCAAGACCAAGTCAACTCTCATTCATTTATTCCAAGAACTTTTATTCTTCAACAGGGTGTGTGTCAGAAGAGCAAAGGGAACGCGGGCCTAACTGAGGCAGTGAAGAGGGGACTCCCCGCCCACAAAACCACTACTTCCCACGATTTCTCTCCTTTTGCCAAACTCCGGTTTCCTCCTCTAGCCCACCTAGCTCGCCGTTTCCGCAATTGCAGCACAAATTGACTTTCTGGCAATTAGCGGAAAGAGTCTAGTCGAGCGCGATCCGCGGGAGGAGAATCGGGTGCTTTTCAGGCAGGGCAGGGGAGTGCGAGTGCCGAAACCCAGAGGTCTCCGGAGCGAGCAGCCGCCTTCCGCCGGGCATTCGAGAGTGAGCTGCCGCCAGGCCCCTGTGGCAGAGTCATGCCGGAACTCGGTGGAGGTGGAGGACCGTCGACCCTAGCGGTTGATCCCTGGAGGTGTCCCGGGGCGTGGGGGGGGGGGGCTGTCTGGGGGCCAGGGGTCGGGGCTGGGGGCTCACAGGCCGCGGCGCAAAGGGAGAAGAGAGCAGCGCAGCAGGGCTCGACCTCGCCCTCCAGACACCAGAGGCCGAGGCCGCTGGGAATGGCGGGGCCACCTCTCCAAAGTCCTTTGAGATCCCAGCTCTGTTCGAAGATGGGGGTGCGGGGGGTGGTGGGAAAGCGAGATTATTATTATTCCTCTGTTTTGCCTCCGCAGATAGCGCCGGCGGGTTGTTCTGTTTGAATGAATGATCCCAGCGGCCGCGCCCAATGGGCGCCCGCGCCTGTTTAATATTCATGAGGCCCGCAGCCAATGGCCGGGCGAGGAGGCTGTTTTAAACGGCGGAGCCCGCTGGCCAATCAGGCAGCTCTCGTGGAGGCAGCTAGCGCGAGGTTGTGGAGAGCTGAGCCGCGCGTCGTGCCCTGCGCTGCCCAGACTAGCGAACAATACAGGTACGTTTTGCACCGCCCGACGCTGCTTCCGCCGTCGCTGTCGCCGCTGCCGCCGCTGCCGCCGCAGAAGCAGCGCCCGCACAACTTTCCGGCCCGCGCCGCGAGCGCTCTCCGTCGCCGTCCCCTGCCTCTCCTCCCTGCGTCCTTCCCTCCCCCTTCGCCTCCTTTCTTGGTAGGTGCGGGGAGGAAGGAGCAATTCAGGTGTTTCAACTTTTCAGTGCTTCAAGCTGAGCTCCCCGCTGTCGGGGCTGGGCTCCCTCCGCGGAGTCACCCTCGGCCGACGCCCCCGGGGCAGCGGCCCAAGGACCGAGGCCCCCTGAAGCCAGATGTTCGGGCAGCTGCAGCGGCGCGAGCCGAGGGGCGGCTGCGGGTTCGGGCGGCGCGCGTCCCGGCGCGGGGCGGCGGCCCGGGGAAGGGGGCCGGTGCTCCCCGGCCCGGGACGGACTCCGCGGGGGGCGGGCGACCGCTGCCCGCCGGGGGCTATGGCGCAGGCAAACTTCACTCCCGGGCTCGGTGGGCGCTGCGCAGACCCGCGGGCTGCACTGCTGCTTCTGCATTAACATGGCCGTCGTGGGAGCGCCCGGCGGCCCATGGTGGGGGGGCGCGGGCCAGCCGCCCCCCGCTCCTCTCCTGCCCGCCGGGCACCGCCGGCGCCGCGAACATGGCTGGCACGGCGCTGGGCTCAGGCGAGCGGAGGACAGGCGGGCGGGTGGGCGGGGTGGGCGGCGGCGGCTCCCGGGCGGGCTCCGGGCTCGGCCGCGGTGCTCGCGGCCTGCGGCCGGAGGCGTGAAGAGCCGGGGTCGCCGCCGCGGGCCCCGGCGCGGCCGAGCGTCATGGCCGCACGGGCGCCTTTGTTATCCGGAGCAGTGCGCCCCGCGCCGGCGAGGGGGCGGCTCCGGCCCGCGGCCCCCGCAGCCCCGGGCGGGGCGGGGCGCGGTGGGGGCTGGCGAGCAGGCGGCGGCGGCGGCGGCGGCGGGGCCCGGACCGCTTTGTTCGCCGCCGCCTGCGCCGGCCGCGCGCGGATCAGCCATTTTAGCGAACGGGGCTCGGAGGCACGACTGGCGCCACCGTCGCCGCCGCCGTTGCTCGCCCGGCTCCGCGCCCCCGGCGCGCTGCCGCCGCCGCCGCCCCCCGCCCCGTGCGCACCCCGGGGGTGGCAGCGGCGGATTTCAGGGGCAGTTTCTTTCATCAGGAAGCTTTTGACAAAATGGAAGGTGAATTATGTGTGTCCCGGTGACCCAGCGCGGGGCCGAGCCCGGCTGCCCGTGGCCGGCCCGGGGCTCCCCCGCGACCCATCCCGCCGCACCCATGCCGCCGCCGCGGGGCCCTAATTCAGCCCTTCGGTCTGTCCCTGCGAAGGGGAGCGCTTCAGTTTTGCGTGATGACCTTGGGTGTGGGAAAAGGAAAAGATGGCGGGAAGCAGGGGGGGTGGGACAGGGACGATGACACGCCACAGCTGCATTTTTATTTGGAAACTTTGGAGAAAGTGTTCCTGGCTGGACATGCGTTCCGCTTTACCGACGAGCAACCCTACCCCTTTTGGTCTCCCCTCCCCCTTTAGGTAACGATGAAGTGACAGATTTGAACTAGTAGTACAAGGAATATCTGCTCACTTGCCAGCTCACCCTTCTCGTAAAAGCCATTTTTATAAGCCAGAACACTTCAAAAATAGTGAAATTTCAAATGTGACCTGTTTGCAGTTCTCCTGCTTGGATCTTGTGTTTGGCAGTGGTGACAGTATTTTCATCTCCAACATAGTAAAACAGATGACCAGCTAGCCTTAAGTCGTTGGTTTCAAGCTTCAGCCATCCACCTGCGCCCTCTACAAATGTGTCCTCCCCAGTGTCCTTCCCATTATGTGATTGTAGTTTTCAAAACATAGTAGTTCTGAGTCGGAAAATACCTCTGAGCCACCCCACTTGGGTTGGTTCTCTGAGCCACCCCACTTGGATTGGTTCCATTTGGAGAACTTGATCTCTCTCAGAGAAGTAACTCGCAAACCAGCGCACTTCACGCTGGTCAAAAGTTAAATGACATGTGACAGTGAAACTGATTTCCTCCCCCACTCTGCCTTCAGCTGCTAGTGGCAGCTGGGGGGAGGAGGGTTCTTCCTAAATGGCCACCTTTGGTATATCTTGTATATATTCATTGTATTTGTTTTTCTTTGTCTCTCTTCCTTTCATCAGTCAAGATGGCTAAAGGTGATCCCAAGAAACCAAAGGGCAAGATGTCTGCTTATGCCTTCTTTGTGCAGACGTGCAGAGAGGAACATAAGAAGAAAAACCCCGAGGTCCCTGTCAATTTTGCAGAATTTTCCAAGAAATGCTCTGAGAGGTGGAAGGTATTTCTCTTTTGTGTCTTTCAAGCCAGTCCTAGTTGGATTTCACACTTTGTGCTTACTTGTACCTTCAGTGTAGCCCCAGGTGGCTGTTTTCTTCCTCTTAGACTCATCTTGCCTGTCTTTAGAACTTTGCATGTGTGCTTTTATTTTCAAAGACTCTACCAGGGTTTAAGTCCCCCTTTGCAAGTAATTATAGCAGCTGCCACTTTAATTGCAGGACAGCTGAACAGGTATGTGCTCACTGCATTGAGGAATTTAACAGGTCCTATTCTTTGCAGACAATGTCTGGGAAAGAGAAGTCTAAATTTGATGAAATGGCAAAGGCAGATAAAGTGCGCTATGATCGGGAAATGAAGGATTACGGACCAGCTAAGGGAGGCAAGAAGAAGAAGGACCCGAATGCCCCCAAGAGGCCACCGTAAGTGACGATAGGATTCAGGATAACAGTTAAGAGCTTTCCTTCTGCTTGAAAGATTTTTTAAAAGATAACTTTACCTAAAAAAATGTTGAGATACTTCTGCAAAGCATTCTGTACTTTGAGCTTTAAAATGCAGGGCCAGCGAAGTCTGGAGTTACAGCTGTGCTTGTGAGCTGTGCGCCTGGTTGGCTGTCGGCCTTTCCACTGGGAAGGAGGCAGACAGCCCAGTTCTGGGTGTCAGGGTCCGTAGGCGTGTTCTCTCCCCTCTTCCCAGGAACTGAGGAAGCACCATATATTTCTAAAGCGTCTTAAGCATTCTGGTGCCTACAACTTTGTAACATTGTGCATGGCATCACACATTTCTTCACGTGGCAGGAGTCATAGTGGTAGGAATTTGTGTATCAGGAACACGGGGTTTCGACTTCAGCTCCCATTTTGGTGGGTTCTCATCTAATGTATACCATTCTCTCCTCCAAGGTCTGGATTTTTCCTGTTCTGTTCTGAATTCCGCCCCAAGATCAAATCTACAAACCCTGGCATCTCTATTGGAGATGTGGCAAAGAAGCTGGGCGAGATGTGGAATAACCTGAGTGACAGCGAGAAGCAGCCATACATCAACAAGGCAGCAAAGCTGAAGGAGAAATACGAGAAGGTGACGGGGATCAGAGTGTGCCTTGCACGGGCTGGGGCCCCTGGGAGCCTGGATGGGTGAGCAGTCAGCTGCCCTGGCTGTGGCTGGGCTGGGGGTGGAAGGCTGCAGGACCCGTCTCCACTCCATATCAGCCTGGTGTGCTGGTGGTCTGGCTTCTGACAGATGTTTGTATCTGGGGCAACTTTTCAGGCAGGCTTCGAACTTGGATCATGTGGGGTGCCCCAGGTAGAGGGTCTGATAGTGCTATTCACGGGCCTTTGAGAGCACTTGAACACCCATTCACTCTGCATTTGGAATGGCTGAGAACCCAACTTGAATCTGGAAACAAATACTTGAAAGAGCAGCCCTGTCTTCCTCCCTTGTTTTCTTATTCTGGGGCGGGGATGGCTTGCTTCTACCCTTGGTTCATTTGGAATGTGTCCCTGTTCCTTCCAGGATGTCGCAGAGTATAAGTCTAAAGGGAAGTTTGATGGCGCCAAGGGTCCTGCTAAAGTTGCCGGGAAAAAGGTGGAAGAGGAAGAGGAAGAAGACGAGGACGAAGAAGAGGAGGAGGAGGAGGAGGATGAATAAAGAAAACCTGTTGATGTGTCTCCTTGTGAATACCTTAGAGTAGGGAGGCACCGTGATTGACACACGTCTCACACGGGACGTGTCTGTTGCCCTTGTTAGGTTTAATTACCCAGTTGGATCATGATCATATTGTAGTCTCTCAAAGTGCTCTAGCAACTAATTGTCAGTGGTTTACATAGAGTGGCCATGGGTGTCTGGAGCACCCGGAAACTGTATCAAAGTTGTACATATTTCCAAACATTTTTAAAATGAAAAGGCTCTCGTGTTCTCCTCACTCTGTGCACTTTGCTGTTGGTGTGACAAAGCATTTAAAGATGTTTCTGGCTTTTCTTTCTTTTTTTAATTTGTGAGGTGGTGTGTTAACTCTATGGTCATTGGCTAGGAATCCCGAGTTCTCAGCTGTACATATCTATAGTTTGTAAAAAGAACAAAGCAACCGAGACACACTCTTGACGCTCCTTGCTTGGTGTGGAGGCTGTAGGGAGCAATGCCTTCCGGAGGGGCCGTAGCTCAGGGCGTGCACTGTGGGGCTGGACCTGTGGACACTGCAGTGGGCATCCATTTAGCTTCAGGTTGTCTTGTTTCTGTATATAGAGACATAGCATCCCGCTGCCATTCTTAGCTGTGGAAAAGGGGGGGGTCACCTGGCATGAGAAGTGTTTTGGATCCTTTTTAGTTGAAGTGGTAGTTTTAAACTGTTTTTTAAACAAACCATAGGAGTCTTCATTGTCAGCAAAGCCAAGAGCCACTGTATTGATAAAAGTTCAAGAACCTTCTGTACTAAACACGATCTGCAATGTTCTGTTATTTTTTTTGTATGTTTAAAACGTTGAAATGTTTTTGAAGTTAAATAAACAGTATTACATTTGTAAAATCGTGCTCTGTGATAGTCTAAATGTCTGACTCACAGCAGTCTTAGCAGGAGGACAAACTACTCCATGGTATCTGGTGACTAGCCTCCTGGTGAATCTGGTAAATGACTGACTTGCTGTGGCCAGCCTCCTGAGGACAGAGATGGAAGAGGGCTACTTGAAGCTGCTGCATGATTTTGTGTGTGTCTGAGAGGCATTAAGATGAAGTCCGGAGCTTCCCTGGTGGCGCAGTGGTTGAGAGTCCGCCTGCTGATGGCAGGGGACGCCCCGGTCCGGGAAGATCCCACGTGCCGTGGAGTGGCTGGACCCGTGAGCCATGGCCGCTGAGCCTGTGCGTCTGGAGCCTGTGCTCCACGACGGGAGGGGCCACAACAGTGAAAGGCCCGTGTACTGCAACAACAACAAAAAAAAAAAGTCTGAGCTGTTGAATATAGGACCTAAGGTCATGGCACAGGCAAGATTCAGCACGCTTCAGAGGTTCGGGAAGGTGGGTGGTTAGGATTAAGGCTGGCTACTGTGTAGGGTGTTTTTGTTTTTTTGTTTTTGGTCTCCCACGCTACCCCCCACGTTGTGGGCGTGATATTCATTGCTAAACAGGAAATATTTAAAAAAACCTTTTGGGCTTGTATTTTTCCTTTCACCCCCGCCGGTACTCCCCAGTACTCAGAGTAGAACATGATTTGTTCTGCTCAACAATCAAGGTGGTCTTGAGCTGTAGCAACCTCTCCTGGACCCTAGTGAGGGATGTGTGGAGGAGGGAGCAGTGTCCTTCTTGTCCCCTGACTTCAAGAAACCAAACACTCCAAGGAAGATGGCTGGGCTCCTGTTGCAGTTTCCATCAGGGGGTACCTGCAGGGCAGGCTGATGGAATCAACTGCTTGCAAGCACTAAATGCATCAGAAGAAAAGACCCATCTACCAGTGATTTGACCTCTGGAACGTAGATTGTTAAAATGTTCAATTGTTAAGCTGGAAGAAGCCTGGTGTAAGGGGTTATTTCCTGTTGGAAGATGTAGCGTTTTGTCCCACATTGGGCTGAGGGGTGACGGCCATAGTGGCAGATGGTGATCTTGAATATTATTCTGAGCGCTGCTGTGTACGTACATTGTAACTGTTGGCCGTAATGAAGGGGACTATATTGTAGGTGAGTGTTGGTATTGCCCAGCGTTAGTCTGCGGATGTGTGTATTGGAGACTGAGGCGCTCGGGTGTTTTAATGACACTGAGGAGAAAGCAGTTTATTTAAAATTCACTATTTAGAAGCTTGCATGTCTGCAGGCAGCATCCTCCACATGCTGTCAGGGACATGGTCATGGTCACCGGCCCGATATCTAATCTGTATTCATAGCCATTCCTTCTCACATCACAACTGTTTGTCCTAAATGTGTTTTTCTAGTTCTAGAAAATGACCACTAATTAAAAAACCCTTGGTCCTAAGGTTTGCCCAGAGGTACTTGTCCAAGATCGCCCCTCCGTGCCTCAGCTCTGCCTGGTCACTTCCCTCCAGCCATTGTTTGGCATTGTTGGGTAAAGCCTCTGTCACCTGACACACAACCGACCAGCCTAAGACGTGGGAGCTGTGACCAACCTTGTCAAATACGGGAGAGAAGCTCAACTGGTAGTCACGAAGGACAGATTTCTCGCTAAGAGGTGCCCCTCTATCTGGTGGAAACTAGGCAAGTCAACTATGGAAGGGAAAGGGGTGACTTTCTTTTGTGCTCCTACAGTAGTTAAACCTAAGTGGGGGACCTGGTAGGTGGTCGTTTGTTGTTGTTGTTGTTGTTGTTTTTGCGTTATGTGGGCCTCTCACTGTTGTGGCCTCTCCCGTTGCGGAGCACAGGATCCGGACACGCAGGCTCAGCGGCCATGGCTCACGGGCCCAGCCGCTCGGCGGCATGTGGGATCTTCCCGGACCGGGGCACGAACCCGCGTCCCCTGTCCCCTGCATCGGCAGGCAGACTCTCAACCACTGCGCCACCAGGGAAGCCCAGTGGTCTTTGATTAAGTAGACATTTACTTCTAAAGAGACTCAGGGCAGCTTGGCCCATTAGCTGCTTGCAGCAAGAGGACTACTGTAAGATTTTCACCCATTATCATTGCTCCTCTTGATGGAATGATGCCTCGTGGCTTCTCTGTGATGCTACAAGTGGCATGGTGTCACCACCCAAGGCTTCAGCTTAGCCTGATTTCTGGGCCCAGGTATGTGTCCCTACAGTGCCAACATGTTATTAGTTTTTAATCAAAAGGACAGTATGTGCTTTCTTTATCTTCTAACACCCTCACCCCATTCTCGAATGAGGTTTTATCCTTGAAAGAACAAGGCTGTGATGTACCAACTATTGTCTGTGTCTCCTGTGTATGTGTTCTTGTCACAAATGTATTTTGTGGCAAGGGGGGACGTTGAATACATTCATTTTCTGTAATAAAGTTTCTTAATCAGTCTTCACCAAAAGTAATCAGTAGGCTGTTTGCAATCTGTTTGAGATACTGAGCCTCTGTATTTTGGGTTGACTATAATCAAGGTTTTAAAAGTACAAGCTTCACTGTAACTATAGATCTAAACTAACGTTTAATGGAAAGATGCCATCAAAAAGAGCAAGTGTTAAGGACTCCAAAGCCCCTAACTAGATCAACCCTTCAGCCAGAGGGGTAGGGGGAGCGTTGGCTCTGGAGCCCTATGCCAGGGCAAATATGCAATTTACAGGAGCTGCTGTTGATAAAGTGTCTGAGTACTTGTAATCGGCCAGCCCTGCCAACGAGGACTCCCTGAAGCCGAGGGTCCGGGCTCAGTTGGCCGGCAGAGCCAGGCCCAACAAGGAGTTTTGGATGAGAGCCACAGGGCCACTTGCTGTACTTGGCCCCTGGCTTAGTTTCATGTGGAGCCCAAAGCTATTTAGGAGGAGGTGATCTGTGGGCCAACTCTGCAGCCCCAGCCTTCCCTTCCTGCTTCAAACAGAGCAACCCCCTCCTTGTTTTGTACCTTGAGCATCCTCCTAAGATGTTAGCTTAAAAAATAAACTGGGGGACTTCCATGGTGGCGCAGTGGTTAAGAATCTGCCTGCCAATGCAGGGGACACGGGTTTGAGCCCTGGTCCGGGAAGATCCCACATACTGCGGAGCAACTGAGCCTGTGCGCCACAACGACCGAGCCTGCACTCTAGGGCCCGCGAGCCACAACTACTGCAGCCCGCGTGCCTAGAGCCTGTGCTCCACAACAAAGAGAAGCCACCGCAATGAGAAGCCCGCACACTGCAACGGAGAGTAGCCCCCGCTCGCCGCAACTAGAGAAAGCCCATGCACCCACCAACGAAGACCCAACGCAGCCAAAAATTAAATAAATAAATAAATTTATTTTTTAAAAAAGAAGCTGGGACACCATATTGATAAAATAAGGGAAACATCATCTCAGTAGATACATTAAAAGTGTTTGATAAAATCCAACACCCTTCTGTGATAAAAACAAACAAACAAACACTCTGAAAGCTGGGAATGGAATGGAACTTCCTCAGATTGAACACTTAGGAAAACCACAGCTAATATCCTACTCAATGAAAGACTGAAAACTTTCCCCCTAGGTTTAGGAACAAGAAGACAGGGATGCCCACTTGTGCCACTTCTATTCATCATTGTACTGGAAGTTCTAGCCAGAGCAATTAGGCAAGACAAAGCAAAAGCGTCCAGCCTGGAAATGAAGGAATAAAGCTATGTTTATCTGCAGGTGAGATAATCTTGTATATAGACAATCCTAAGGAATTCCCAAATAAAACTGTCAGAACAAATGAGTTCAGCAAAATTGCAGGACACAAGGTCAATATATAAAAATTGTTATATTTCTATATATTAGCAATGAACAATTTGAAAATGAAACTAAGTAAACAATTCCATTTATAATAGCATCAAAAAGAAGTCCTGGGCTTCCCTGGTAGCGCAGTGGTTGAGAGTCTGCCTGCCGATGCAGGGGACACGGGTTCGTGTCCCGGTCCGGGAGGATCCCACGTGCCGCGGAGTGGCTGGGCCTGTGAGCCATGGTCGCTGGGCCTGCACGTCCGGAGCCTGTGCTCCACAACGGGAGAGGCCACAACAATGAGAGGCCCGCGTACCGCAAAAAAACCAAAAAAAAAAAAAAAAAAAGAAGTCCTTAGGGCCGGGTGTGGGGGAGGGATAGTTAGGGAGTTTGGGACTGACATGTACACACCGCTATATTTAAAATGGATAACCATGGGCTTCCCCGGTGGCGCAGTGGTTGAGAGTCTGCCTGCCGATGCAGGGGACACAGGTTCGTGCCCCGGTCCCGGAAGATCCCACATGCCACGGAGCGGCTGGGCCCATGAGCCGTGGCCACTGAGCCTGCGTGTCCGGAGCCTGTGCTCTGCAACGGGAGAGGCCACAACAGTGAGAGGCCCGCGTACCACAAAAACAAAACAAAACAAAACAAAACAAAACAAAACTTAGTAACAAACTGAACAAAATAAGTGTAAAATGTATATGGGGAGAACTACAAAACATTACTGAAAGACCTTAAGTACCTAAAGAAATGGAAAGACATGCCATGTTCACGGGTAGGCAGAAAAGATCGTTAAGATGGCAATACTCCTGAAACTGATCTATAGATTCAATGAAATCCCTATCAGAATCCCAGCTGGCTCCTTTGTAGAAATTGACGAGGTGATCCTGAATTTCATATGGAAATTCAAGGGACCCAGGATAGCCAGAAGAATCTTGAAAAAGAACAAAGTTGGAGGACTCGGACTTCCCAATTTCAAGACTTACTACAAAGCTGCAGTAATCAAGACAGTGTGGTAATGGCATAAGGACAGACATACATACCAATAGATTAAAATTGAGAGTCCAGAAATATACCCATATATATATAGCCAATAGACTTTCAACGAGGGTACCAATACAATTTTATGGGGAAGAGGATAGTCTTTTTTTTTTTGCGGTACACGGGCCTCTCACTGTTGTGGCCTCTCCCGTTGCGGAGCACAGGCTCCGGACGCGCAGGCCCAGTGGCCATGGCCCAAGGGCCCAGCTGCTCTGCGGCACGTGGGATCCTCCCGGACCAGGGCACAAACCAGCGTCCCCTGCATCTGCAGGCGGACCCTCAACCACTGCACCACCAGGGAAGCCCCGAGGGTAGTCTTTTAAGCAAATGGTGTTGGGCCAACTGGGTATTCACATGCAAAGAAATAAATTTCGACCCATAACTCAACGCCACATACAAAAAATTAAAAATGGATCAAAGATCTAAATGTAAGAGCTAAACTATAAAACTCTTCCTAGGAGACATAGGTGTAAATCTTTGGCAATCTTTGGTTTCCTAGGACACTGAAAGCACAAAGCAACTAAAGAAAACAGATAAATTGAACATCAAAAAAAAAAACCTTTCATGCTTCAAACAATATCATCAGGAAAGTGAAAAAACAATCTACAGAATAGGAGAAAATATTTACAAATCATATATCTGATAAGAATCTAGTATCCAAAACATATAAAGGACCATTATAACTCAATAATAAAAGGACAACCAAATTAAAATGTGGGCAAAAGATCTGAATAGACATTTCTGCAAATCAGATGTACAAATGACAATATGCCCATGAAAAGCTGCTCAGCATCATTAGCCATTAGGAAAATGCAAATCAGAACCATGATGAGATCCCACTTCACTCTTACTAGCATGCATTTAATAATAATATAAAAAAGAAAATAACTAGAATTGGTGAGGATGTGGAGAAATTGGAACCCTTGTACATTGCTGGTGGGAATGTAAAATGGTGCAGTCACTGTGGAAAATAGTTTGGTCCCTGAATCAGAGTTATACATAGAATATGAACATAGACTTTGACCCAGCAATTCCATTCCTAGGTATACACCCAACGAATTGAAACCAGATCGTCAAAAAAATACTTGTACGTGAATATTTGTAGCAGCATCATTCATAATAGTTAAAAAATGGAAGCAATCCAAATGTCCATCAAGTAATGAATGGATAAACAAAATGTGGTCTATCCATACAATGCAATATCATTGAGCCATAAAAAGGAAGGAAGTACTGACACAGAGGCCACATAGATGGACCTTGGAAACACTGTGCAAAGGGAAAGAAACCAGTCACAAAAGGCCACATATTGTATGATTCCATTTATATGAAATGCCCAGAATAAGGCAAATGCATAGAGTTGGAAAGTAGATTAGTGGTTGCCAGGGGCTCTGGGTTTCTGGTGGGAAATGAGGACTGACTGCTAATAGGTAGGGGGATTCTTTTTGGGAAAATGAAAATGTTCTAAAATTAGATAGCAGTGATAGTTGTACAACTGTGCATATAGTAAAAAGTGTATACTCTAAATGGGCGATGCAGCGGCAGAAAGGTGTTTTTTGCACTTGACAGTGTGGGGAACTGGGTGGTCCTTAAGGACAGAGTGAAGACAGTAGGGGGTGTGGGGTGGGGAGCAGAACCAGGGTAGGTGGTTTTGTTTGTTGCTGTTCTTATTTTTGAGATAAGATAGACATGAGAGGTTGTGATCCATGATGACACTACCTGTATATCGCCAGGCAAAGCCTCTCCCCCAAGCTCCAGACCTCTAGATCAAATCGTCTCTTTGACAAGCCACTTGGATGACCCACAGGCACCTTGAACTCCACATGTTCAAACTTAAGCTCCTCATCTCCTCCCAAATCTGTTCTTCATCTCAGCCTGCAATCTGGAACTCCATCCCAGCTTATATTTACAAATAACTATTCACTTAAAGAGAAATTTCAATTAATAATCACAATGGGGGGCTTCCCCGGTGGCGCAGTGGTTGAGAATCTGCCTGCCGATGCAGGGGACATGGGTTCGTGCCCCGGTCCGGGAAGATCCCACATGCCGTGGAGCGGCTGGGCTCGTAAGACATGGCCGCTGAGCCTGCGCGTCCGGAGCCTGTGCTCCACGACCGGAGAGGCCACAGCAGTGAGAGGCCCGCGTACCGCAAAAATAATAATAATAATAATCATCACAATGGGAACTTAGTTATTTAATGCAACCACTAATTTAATGTCACCAATAAAATCTAAGCAGTTATCCTGGGCTCCTTTTCTCACCCCTCCTCTCATTCATGCTGTCAGTGTAGGTAAATCTCTTGTCTCCAAATTCTCTCATACCCTCGTAGAGCTAGCCTAGAACTTAAATTTTTCAGGCTTTTGCTCACCAGTTTCCCACCAGGGAAATCTCCAACTCTGATGCCCTGGTTGTATCTGTCTGGTATGGTACCGTCAGAGCCGGAGACACGCTGTAGCTCGGGCCCTTACTATCTTTTGTCTGGATGAATGTAACAGCTTCCCAAATGATTTCCGTGCATCCCCTCTTACCCCTCCTACATCCCCAGACCTAGTAGAGCCACTGATGCATACTTGGTGCTAAATATGTATTCATTGCCTAAATAAATGAATGAAGAGGGACAGATAAGGGGAAAATTCAGCAGAGCTGGACCTCATAGGCCATCTTACAAATCTGAGCTTTCCTAAGGTCAAGGGTGAGCGTTGAAGAATTTTCATCTGTTGGTGTTTGGGGTGTGGTGGATGATGACATGATCAGATAGGTATTGTAGTTAAATTACGATGGCATCTGTGAGGAGGATGGATTAGAAGACACAGGGAAGGGCAAGAGTGAAAGCAACCCTCAACTCTTAGTGACTTAACACAACAGAAGAGTTACATCTCACTGACATTACAGTCCAGTCAAATATTTGGTGGGTAGCCCTCCATACTGTGATTTAGGGATCACATCTCCTTCCATTTGGTGGTGGGACCATCTTCAATCCACGGCCTCTGTGTCACTGCAGAACACCTTTCCCCTTTGGTAACCATAGGTTTGTTTTCTATGTCTGTGAGTCTGTTTCTGTTTTGTAGATCATTTGTGTCATTTTTTAGATTTCACATATAAGTGGTATCATATGATATTTGTCTTTCTCTGTCTGACTTAACTTCACTTAGTATGATAATCTCTAGGTCCATCCATGTTGCTGCAAATGGTATTATTTCATTCTTTTTTATGGCTGAGTAATATTCATTGTAGATATATACCACATCTTCTTTATCCGTTCGTCTGTTGATGGACATTTATGTTGCTTCCATGTCTTGGCTATTGTAAATAGTGCTGCAATGAACATTGGGGTGCACGTATCTTTTCGAATTTGAGGTTTTTTCTGGATATACGCCCGGGAGTGGGATTGCTGGCTCATATGGCAACTCTATTTTTAGTTTTTTGAGGCCCCGCCATACTGTTCTCCACAGTGGGTACACCAATTTACATTCCCACCAACAGTGTAAGAGGGTTCCCTTTTCTCCGCACCCTCTCCAGCATTTATTGTTTGTAGACTTTTTGATGATGGCCATTCCGACCGGTGTGAGGTGATACCTCATTGTAGTTTTGACTTGCATTTCTCCAATAATTAGTGATGTTGAGCATCTTTTCATGTGCCTGTTGGCCATCTGTATGTCATCTTTGGAGAAATGTCTATTTAGATCTTCTGCCCATTTTCTGATTGGATTGTTTGGGTTTTTTTGATATTGATCTGCATGAACTGTTTGTATATTTTGGAGATTAATTCCTTGTCGGTTGCTTCTTTTGCAAATATTTTATCCCATTCTCTGGGTTGTCTTTTCACTTTGTTCATGGTTTCCTTTGCTGTGCAAAAGCTTTTAAGTTTCATTAGGTCCCATTTGTTTAATTTTGTTTTTATTTTCATTTTCATTACTCTAGGAGCTGGACAGAATAGGCTTTAGAATGAGTCCCGGAAGTGACATTACTTAACTTTCACCCACATTCCAGGGCTCCCAAATGAACTGCAAGGGCAGCTGGGAGATGTGGTCACTCTGTGTGCCCACGGAGAATATGAAATGGATTCGTGAACATATAGCATTTTCCATTCTATTCAGGGAGATGGAGTAGGGGTGGTTGTGGGAGTCTATCTAGGTGAGGGATGCTGGGGGCTTGTACAGAATGGTGCTGATGGGGGTAGAAAAGAGTAGTTGGATTCAAGAGATACTTAGGATCCCTAGGACTTGGTGGGGGGTTGGATGTGGGGGATGAGGAAGAAGGAGGTATTGAGGGTGAGCCTCTGGAGGGGTGGCAGAGTCTTTCAGCAAGATAGAGTCCCTGAGGAGAAGCAGGTTTGAGAGTGAATCATCTCCAGGATTAGCAGTGTTCAAAAAGGGTAACAGGTCCAAGCTCATGTTTCCAGACTAGGGAGAATTTGGAACTTAGAATCACAGACCATTCATGCTGTCAGCCTCACTCTTTCCCTCTTAGGACTAGTCTGGAAGTTGCATTTTTCAGGCTTTTTTTCATAAGTTTCCCTCTAGGGAGATCTCTAGCTCCAACCCCTGGTAGGATCTGTCTGCTCTGGTAGGATCTTACCAGAGTGTCAGAGCTGGAAATGTCCCTGGAGGGAAACAAAATCCCTTGGGCTAGAAGAGGGCTTCCCCCTTTCCATACTCACACTTCTCAATCTGTTTCTAAACCGGGAGTATTTGAGGAAAAGCTCACAGAACCTTCCTGCTGTTAGCCTCAGGCCACAGTTGGTTTTTTTCAATCTGCATAGGAAATATGAGATGCACACTTTCCTAGGCTGTGTATTTTGTTCCGGGTTTGTGGTGGCTTTTTGCATGCATGTCAGCTCTGATACTGTGGCAATGTTGTTTGCGACATTTGACAGTTCCCATTGCAAGATGTGTAGAACATATGATGCTTCTGTCCTCTGTCCAAATCCTCAGTCATTTACGTGAAAAAGGGCTCCTATTTCTGTGATGAAACATTCACAGAAGGCTGAAATATGTCACTTAAAAATATTGGGTTAGCCGTGATTTTTTTTTTAATCCTCTTGTGCTGGAGCTGCTTTTAACTCCTCTATCAAGAAACACTCTTCTGCATATATGTAATTGATCAAATGAAAGCAGCTGATTGAGGAGCATAATCCCCCAAATTTCTACCTTGACTTAGACAGGGAAGATCATCCTAAGACTAAGAGGCCACACGGGATTGTAGAGGGAACATCAAGTACCTAGCTCGGTGTCTGGATGCAGGAAGAGTACAAATATGAATTTCCCTCCCTGATGCTGCTCACTCCCATCCCCACTCCAGGAAGGAGGAGGCCTGGGTTCTAGAGAGTCTAAGTGACTCATCTTAGGTTACACAGATAGTGGGTGGTGGAGCCAGGATTCAAATTAATGTCCATGGACTTCAAAGTCTGTGCTATTACCCACCCTGCCTATAGGGAACACATACTCTGTGCCAAGTATCCCACTAAAAGCTGGGAATATGGACATCGTGGCATAGACGGTTGCAGAGTTAAGTAAACTGGTAATTAAAATACAGTAACTGTGCTAATAGAAGTCAGCAGGGGGTTCCTAGGGAATAAGGAGGAGGAGACATTTATATGGTGCTCAATTAGGGAGGTCTTCCTGGAGGAAGAGATGCTTGGGCTATTTGTTAAAGGCAGAGGAGTTAGCTAAATGAAGAGGGATGGGCCGAGGGGATAGCACACACAAAATCATAGGGGGAGAAGCAGCCTGGTGAGTCCTGGGAATTTGCAAGCAGTTTCCTTTAGTGAGAACTGTCTTAGTTATTTGTGGCTGCAGAACAAATCACCCTAAACTCTAGTGGCTTAAAATATAACAAAATTTATTAGCTCACAGCTCTTTGGGTCAGAAATCCAGACCACTTAGCTGGATCCTGTGGTTCAAGGTCTTGGCCAGGGTTACAGACATCTCCAGTCTTGTCTGGAGGAGGATTGCTTCCAAGCTCACTCACATGGTACTAGGGAGTGTTTAGTTTCTCATTGCCTGGTGGTTAGAAGCTGACCTCAGTCCCTTGTCACTTGGGCCTCCCCATAGGGCAGCTCACAACGTGGCAGCTTGATTCATTCAGGGAAAGCAAGTGAGAAGAGTCAGACAGAGTGCAGGAGCAAGACGGAAGTCCGTTTCTTTGGAACCTAATCTCAGAAGGGAAATCCCATCACCTTTGCCATATTCTATCTATTAGAAACAAGTGACTAGACCCAGTCCCCACTCAAGGGGAGCAAATTACATGAAGGCATGGATACCAGGTGGTGGGGATCATTGGAAACCAAATCAGAAAATTTCAGTTGTATTTAACTTTACAAAAAGGTACCATTCTATATGCACTCTTTTAAGGCTTGTTTTTCACATAAAATTACAACAAGGATTCTTGCATATTGTTTTGTTGCTTTAGTTCATTCATTTCGACGGCTGTATTCCACTGTGTGTATATATATACATATATACATGTATTCCATTGTATATCTATATATATATGTATTCCACTGTGTGTATGTGTGTGTGTGTGTGTGTGTGTGTGTGTATATATATATATATATATATATATATATATATATACACATATAATAGATTATTCGTTTTCTCCCATGATGGGCATTTGAGTTGCCTGGGGCTGAGGAAGGCGAGTTGGGGGAAAATGGGGAGTTACTGCTAAGGGTTTTTTTGGGGGGAAGGGTAATTAAAATGTTCTACAATTACATGGCAGTAATGGTTGCACAACTTTGCATGCTAAAACCCATCAAATTGTGCACTTTAAATGGGTGAATTGCATGGCATGTGCATTATATCTCAGTAAAGCTGTTGTTAAAACTCTATGGCCATGAATTTGAAAATGTAGAGGAAAAAAACTGATGATTTCCTAGCAGAATATAAAATACCAACATTGACCCAAGAAAAACTGGAAAAATTAAAGATATAAATAATCATTCACAAACTGAAAGGAAATTAAAGGTCTACCATAAAAAAATCAGAGTGGCCAACCAGCACATGAAAAGATGCTCATCACCTAATAGGGAAATGCAAGTTAGAACTACAATGAGAAATCTAAAATATGACACAAATGAACTTGTCTACAAAACAGAAACAGACTCACAGACACAGAGAACAGCCTTGTGGTCGCCAAGGGGGAGGGGAGGTGGGGGAGGGCTGGATTGGGAGTCTGGGATGAGCAGATGCAAACTAGTATATATAAGATGGATAAGCAACAAGGTCCTACTGTGTAGCCTGGGGAACTCTATTCAATATCCTGTGGTAAACCATAATGGAAAAGAAAAAAAACCCTACAATGAAGTATTATTGCACACCCACCAGAGTGGCTAAAATCAAAAAAAAAAAAAAAAAGATACGACCAGGTGTTGGTGAGGATGTAGAGCAACTGACCTTCTTATACAAAAATCGTATACACATTTGCATATCTTACAAAGCAGAAATTCCATTTCTAGGTGTGTATACCAATAGAAATGGCTCCATATCATAAGCCATGAGCAAGATGTTCGTTAGGGCACTATGTGTAGTAGGTGAAACCGGAAACAACACAAATGCTCAGCAACAGTAGAAAGGAAAAATCAACTGTGGAATACTCATGCAGTGGAATACTGTGCAATAATGCAAGGTAATGAAATATATGTACATACAACAACATGAGTGAATCTTGCAGACATAATGATGAATGAAAAAAAGAGTACTTATTGAGTGATTCCAGTTATATGAAGCTCAGAACAAGCAAAAGTAATGGATAGTGGCAGTGGATATTCCTGGGAGCAGGGTACTCACTGGGAAAGGGAAAGAAGAAACCTTTTGGGGTGCTAGAAACACTCTGTGTCTTGATCTGAATGATAGATATATGGGGGTGTGTGTGTGTGTATATGTATATATAAATGCGTCTGGATGTACAGTTAAGATTAGTAGACTTTATACACTTTACTGTATATTCACTATCCCTTAATAAAAAAGTTACACATATTTTTTAAAGGAAAAACGATGTACATATTCTGGATTTTCATTTCTGATCATGGAAGACGAGGTAATGTGAACCAACCCTCCTGTTGAAAAAACTGGACAAAATCTTTGAAAACATCACTTTAAAAGCATCAGTGAGCTAACTACAGAGTGTAAAAAATGACTGAGCCAAGATCCAGGAGACCAGGGACTGGAGAGAGGTGAGCCTGGCACTTAGAACTGTTTTTACCCTGAGATGTTTGGGGTTTGCTGACCTAGAAGAAGCAGCTGGGGGCTTAGGACAAAGAGTCACAGTCCAGACTCCACCAAGAGCATACATGGACACTTGACCTGTGACAAATGTGTCACTGTGCTAGGGCAAATGTGAAACAGTGCTAAGACAATGAGATATCCATACGAAAAGATGAAATTAAAGCCCTGCCTGGCACCACACACAAAAGCAAATCCTGGGTGGGTTGTAGACCTACGGCTAAAAGGTGAAACAATAACAATTTTAGAAGGTAACATTGGGAGAATGTCTTCATAAAATAAGGTAGGGAAAGACATTGTAATCAACACTCACAAAACAAACATTAACCATAGAAGACTGATCAGTTGCACTACAATAAAATCCAGAACTTCTTTTTTTGTGTGTGTGTGTCCTAATAAAACTTTATTGATGGGCATTAAAATTTGAATTTAATGTAATTTTCATGTGTCCCAGAACTTCTGTTCATCAAAAGACATCAGCATCAAAAGGCATGAATAGGCAAGCCACAGAGGGGGAGAGGATATTTGCAGTACATATAACTGCAAAAGGCTTGCCTCCAGAATATACGAAGAACACTTACAAGTTAATACGGAAAAGTCAGACAACCCTGTAGAAAAATGGGCAAAAGATTTGAACAGTTACTTCACAAAAGGAGCTATTTATCGGCCAACAAGCATATGAAAAGGTGCTCAGTCTTGTTAGTAATAACGAAAATGAAATGTTTAGATCACAATGAGGTACCTTCAGATACTCATCAGATTGGCTAAAATGGACAAGTCTTACAATTCTAAGTATTGAGGAAGATGTGGAACAAGGGGAACTCTTGCACTGCTCATGGGACTTTATGTTGGTACCACCACTTTGAAGCATGGTTTAGCTTCATTTAGCAAATTAGGTGTGCACTTGACAGAAGGGCAGGCCTGCGAGGGCTGGGAGGTGCATTCACAGCAGCACAGTCTGTAACGTGCACGAAGTGGAAACAACCCTAATGTCCATCTACAGCATGTTGGATCAATAATCCGTGGTATATTCCCACAATGGAAATGAATGAACTTCAGATACCCTCAGCAACGTGGATGAATCTCACAGGCATTGTGCCTGAGGAAAAGAAGCCAGATGATTCCACTTATACAAAATGCATATTGTATTCATATTCATAGCAGGCAAAATTCATATTGTATTCAAAATTCATATTCATATTCATAGCAGGCAAAACGAAACCCTGTTGTTTAGAGACGTACACAGAGATGGCTCAATTATAAAGAAAAGCAAGTAGTGGATAATCTAAAAGTCATAATGGTGTTTACCCCTGGTGGGGGATGAAGACGATTGTTACCAAGAGGGGTGTCAGGGGCCAAGTTGTGTCCCCCAAGTTCACATGTTGAAGTCCTTAGCCCCAGGACCTCAGAATGTGACCATAGTTGGAGCTAGGGTCTTTAGGAGGTGATTAAGTTAAAGTGAGGTCCTTAGGATGAGCTCTAACCCAATGTGACTGGTGTCCTTATGAGAAGAGGAGATGAGGATACAGACATGTAGATGGAAGACCATATGAGGACACAGGGAGAAGATGGCCATCTCCAAGCCAAGGAGAGAGTTCTCAGAAGAAATCAACCCCACTGACACCTTGATCTTTGACTTCTGGCCTCCAGAACTGGGAGGGATCAATTTCTATTGTTTAAGCCGCTCAGTCTGTAGTACTTTGTTATGGCAGCCTGAGCAGACTAATACAAGGGGACATCTGGGAGGACTTCTGGATACTTCCAAATTTCTATTTCTGGACTAGGGTGATAATTGCACAGGCATTTGCTTGACCATAGATTGTTAGGTTGTATATTTAAGCTTTATTTGCTTCTTTGTACATGTGTTATATTTCGCGATAAAAGAGTAAACCAAAAAAGAATGGCTTGGCCTGGACAGGGAAAAAAGATCTCATTGGATCTTCACACCAATCCTATCTGAAAGACTTGGAAAAGACTCTGTTTAGTAAAGAGCTTTATTGAGATATAATTCACATACTACACAATTCATTTATTTAAATTTAATAATTCAGTGGTTTTTAGTATACGTACAGTGTTAGCAGCCATCACCATAGTCCATTTTGGAATATCTACATCATCTCAAAAATAAACCCTGGACCTTTTAGCTATCATTCCCCATCCATACCAGCCCCTGACAACCACTAATCAACTTTCTGTCTCTACAGGCCTATTCTGGACATTTCATACAAATTGAATCGTGTAGTATGTGGTCTTCCTGTCTGGCTTCTTTCACTTAGTTTTCAGGGTTCATCCACGTTGTAATGAGTATCAGCACTTCATTCCTTTTTATGACTGTATAGATAGACCACATCATGTTTATCCACTCATCAGTTGGTGGATATTTGGGCTGTTTCCACTTTTTGGCTATTATCAATAACGCTACTATGAATATTTGTATACAAGTTTTTGTGCAGATATATGTTTTCAATTCTCTTGGGTATATACCTAGGAGTGAATTGCTGAGTCATATGGTGATTCTATGTTTAACTTGCTGAGGAACCACCAAACTGTTTTCCCCAGACGCTGCACCATTTTACGTCCCCATCAGCAGTGTATGAGAGTTCCAATTCATCCTAGTAGGTGGGAAGTGGCATCACTTTGTGGTTTTATAAACAATTTTTTTTTTTGGCCACGCCACTCCACATGTGGGATCTTAAGTTCCCCCACCAGGGATGGAACCTGTGCCCCCTGCCTTTGGAAGCACAGAGTCTTAACCACTGGACCACCAGGGAAGTCCCTCTTTGTGGTTTTGTTTTGCATTTCCCTAATGACTAATGATATTGAACTTCTTTTCATGTACTTACTGGCAGGGACTGTTAACTCCATCTTCCCTGATGAGGAAATCGAGACCCAGAGCGGTTAAGTGAATCATCCCACATCATGCAGTCCAAGGCTCCTTTTTCCTTCCAGTACACCCCTGCCATGTCCATGGAAGGCAGGGTTCTCTCAGCAGGTCAGCCCCACGCTGGGACCTTTGGTTTGTCTGGGTCAGTTTCTGCTGCTGCCACCAACCCCCTGAAATCTTACTGGGTCCCCTTGTTGCCCAGGACTTTCCTACAGAGGGAATGGTGGCTTTGCCAGAATCAGGTACTCAAGCATCCCAGCTTAGCAAACAGAGAGTTCCAGGAAGCCAGGGCTGGCAGGACCCTGCGAGGGCATCAAGTTCAAACCGTTATCATTCAGAGGGGGAGACCGAGGGGCTGAGAAGGTGGGGAACTGTCTGAGGTCTCACAGAATGCTGGTGGTGGAGCTGTGGACAGGGCAGAACTCTTTCTGATGTGCACATGATGGAAGAATTAGAAGAACATTCTTCCCTTTACCCTCTTCTCCAGCAAGGGAGCACGCAGCAGGGCTGTCTGGAGGGGGAAGGGCACGCGCCTGCTGGTTGCCTCTCAGCCTAGAAACGAAGCCAGAGCTTCGTGTTGATGGACAAATGGGGCAGCCGCCAAAAGCTGGATTTGACCTGCACTAGCGGGTGCCCTGATCTGGTAGAGCAAGGTCTTCTGTCCTGGTGACAGGTTAACCACAGTCACTTGAGAAAAGTAAAGATAAATGGATTTCTCCTCCAAACCCTCTGACCTCTGCAAACCAGGTGCAAAGTATGCTTAGGCCCAGCGGAGCTTAACTTCCAGGGGGAGGGAGGGAATAATAGGTCTTTTCTTTTTCAGTTTTACAAGCTTTGACCTTTAGCCAGTTCACTTGTTTCCTCAAACCTGCAGTCTCACTGTGGCCACTGGGAGTGGAAAGCCTTGTGTCTGTTGGGACACGAGTCCCCAGTCCGCCAGTGGTGTCGTTCACGGTCTCCTTAGAGGAGTGGGCTACTGGGGCTAAGATTCAAGCTTCAGGTCAAAGTCCCATGGAGGTCATCTTTCCTTCTGGAATGTCAGTGCTGAAGAACCCCAGGGTCTTGAGAAAGTGCCCTGGCCTGGGAGACAGAAGCCCGGATTCCACCCTCAGCCACTCCAGGAGCTCACTGTGTCACAACAGGCACACACTTTTCTGAGCCTCAGTTTCCTCATCTATACAATGGAGTTAAGAACCACCCTATCATACCTTCCTTGCAGGAGCCTTATGAAGATAAAATCAGACCGTGCGTGTTGACATACTTTTTAAGTCCTGAATGAACAGATAACCAGTTAATACCCTTTATCTAAAAAGAGCCACTAATAGCCAGAGATAAAAGACAAATCCCACATTTGAAACTGGAAAAAAGTTATGAAAAGAATTTAGCAACATGTATAACATATTTGAAAAGTGCACATGCTTTACTCTTGGGGTACCCTAAGAACAACTCAGATACATCAAAAACGTAAGTACATACCATCATATTATTCTTTTAAAATTTTTTGAATAATTCAAATTTTTATTGAAAGCAAACTTCTAGAGTACTTTAAAAATATAGCCCATTCAAAAATATATATATAGCCCATTCACAAGCATATTTGTATTAAGGTAAAAAACATTTTCATTCTAATTTCTCGTCCAACTACTTATCTAAGTTAAAAATTTCAGAAAACGGACAGATTTTTCCATTTGTATTCCTTTATTGTAGAATCCCCAAATTCCCAAATTACATATTAAATATGTTTAAGTGGCAGAAACTGACACCCCATTTGGAAGTGGACGCATGTGCCCGATGTCCTACAGATGTAAAACCTACGATTGCAAAGGAGACGTCTACACAGGTTTAAGACTACACATTCTTAAACCTGGTACCCCTACTGCTTTTTATGTTATTTTCATACTTATCGTATGTATGGAATACTTCACAGTACATTTAAAAAAAGAAAACACATCATCAATGAAAAATTATCGAATAAGGTTGATTGCCATGGCCTTGCTTATAATGGTAAAAAATGTAGAAGAATTTTTACTTAGTATGTGGTTATAATAATGCCCTCTGTGAACTACACCTCCCCGTGTCCATCCTCCTTTGCAATGTAACCCCACTACTCCTTCCATCAAGAGGAAGAGTGGATTTTCCCACCCATTTGGCTCTGGGCTAGACTTGTGACTTGCTCCGCACAATACAGTACACCAGAAGTGGTACTGCGTGACTTCCAAGGCTAGGTCTTAAGAAGCCTTGCAGTTTCCATTTTCACCCTTGGAATCCTCAGACCACCGTGACATCCTCCAGTACCAGAAGATTAGAGTTGTGCAGTAAAGGGGGAACCCAGTAGGCTCGGGATGCTCCAAAGCTGCATACTCCAAAGAAAGGGCTAGCCCTCTCATGGTTCCTGGGAGACAGCTCTGAGCCCCTGGCCTATCCTGCCTGAGGGCGTTTATGTATGCCTGAGGCTTTGGACTCTGCTGTATGAATTTGACCTCTGGGGAGCTAGGGTCTGAGTAGCCAAGGTCAGTCACATGGGTGCTGCAATAAAGACCCAGAACACTAAGGTTTGGTGAGCTTTCCTGGTTGGCAATACTTCGCATGTGTTGTCACACATCACTGCTGGGGGAATTCAGCATGTCCCCAGGAGACTGCACTGACAGGACATACTTGGAAGCTTGTGACTTGTTTCTGTTGGACTTTGTCCCGTGTGCCTTTTGCCTTTGCTGATTTTGATCAACATCCTTTCACCATAATAAACCATAACCATAACCATAACAGCTTTCCTGAGTCCTGTGAGTCTTTCTAGTGAGTCAGCAAGTCTGAGAACATCTGGGGCCTCTGAGCCCCAGTCAAGGTGTTGGGGGCATGAGTGAGCCCAGGAGAGCCCAGCAGAAGGATCGCCAGCCTCCCAGCAAAGTCACAAGAAATAACACATTACTGTTATTTTAAGGCATTGATGTTTGTGGTGATTCATTAGTACCCGTAGGTAGCTGAAATGGTAAATGACTGAAAATAGGCAAACAGTTAAAGAACTTATCATATATCTGTACATTGAAATACTAAGATGTCCTTAAACATGCTGATATACACTGCGTATTAACGTGGAACTGTGTTCACTGTATATTTCAAGTAATGAAATGTTATAAAAAATAAGTATGTATTTATAATATAATCCCATTTTGAAAAATATGTATGTATTTACAGCTAAATGTATACTTAGGATAAGCCACATGCAATTGTTGATATTCAACCTTTTTTTTTTTTTTTTTTTTGTGGTACGCGGGCCTCTCACTGCTGTGGCCTCTCCCGCTGCGGAGCACAGGCTCCAGATGCGCAGGCTCAGCGGCCATGGCTCACGGGCCCAGCTGCTCCACGGCATGTGGGATCTTCCCGAACCGGGGCACGAACCCGTGTCCCCTGCATTGGCAGGCGGACTCTCAACCACTGCGCCACCAGGGAAGCCCCAACCATTTCTGACCTACCAAAACAACACTTTCCTGTGATCAACTAATACATATTGATAGAATCAAGGCTGCAAGGCCCTGTTGCCTATGGCCGTGTTTGGGTGGTGGGTAATGGGCACTGTTTTCTTTTTGCTCATCTGTATTTTCTCAGTCTTGTACATCGCACATGTAATTCTTATGGTAATATTAAGAAAAAAACATTAAACACGTGAACAGTGATGACTGGACGAGGAAAGCAAGCTGAGAAGGGGGATGGGCGTAGCTGGGGCCTGGAGCCAGGTCGCCCACCAGCCTGGGAATCGGTCTTTCGCCCTGTGACTGACAGCAAGTTCACACAGGCTCTGGGTAAGGCGAAAGGAGGCTGAGGCCAAGGGCGGAGGCTTCTCTGTTGGGTGGCTGGCTGGAGCTGGGCTCGCGCTTTGCGTCCGCTTGCCTGGAGCCTCGTTAATTGTTGCCTTTTGTTCTCCACAGCACCGTGGGCCTCAGTCCTCCACAGGGGCTCTTACCCATGACCTACCACCAGGTGGCTGCCTCTCCCTTTGAACTGGAGCATCTCCAGGGGCGGTGGCCGGGGCGGGTGGGGCGGTGGTGTCTTAGCTCTGGAGGGAGCCTTGGAGGTCATCTGGCGCCGTCCCAGCAGGATGCGGGACCCTCCCCAGCAGGAGCTCCCTCCATGCCTCGCAAAGGTCAGCATCCTCTGCCTGTGCGACCACAGCCTTACACTACGCCCAGAAGCACGCATCCTATGTGGCAGTGACCAACAGAAAATCCATCTTAACTGGTGATACATGGAACACTGCCTGCTATATCGGTAAACAAAGGATGTCAGCAATTGCAGCCCTCCAGCGAGAGCCCTGAGAGAACTCAGGAAGGAAAGAATACCTGCCATCAAGCAGCCATCAGGCTGCAGCCACTCCCCACGGTGAGCTTTGAGGAGATGAAAACACAGGATACTGGCCCCAGATAGCTGATGTACATATCAAAGGACCGATTTCAATGAGCCCAGACTCCTGCATCTTCCCATACGAAGAAAAGTGCTAAATTCATTCACGTGAGATGTCTGGTTTTCTTTCATTAACAATAAAGTTTCGATGTTCTGACTACCTGCCCATTGTTGCAAAACTCCTACATATCCTGGTTCTCCCCCTCACCGCCTCGGGACAGTCCTCTCAGGGTTACTTGAGATGCTGCCTCCGGGGGCTGAAGTCCTAAAAATTCGCGCTGAATAAAACATATAACTCTCAACTTTTAGGTTGTGAATATTTTTTTTGTCGACACTGGGAATCCCAAATCGGCTCAAACTTTTCCCTGTGGGAATCCTCTCTCTTTACTTTGGGCAGCAGTAGTTTCCTCTAAGTGAAATACCCATCTCTAAGAAAGTACAAATCCTTATTGATCGGATGGTACATTCCAGGCATGGAGCTGAGTGTTGTGATGTATATATGCTATTTCCTTTAATTATCCAAACAACCCTGTGACTGAGATATTACCATCTACATTTTACAGATGGAGAAACTGAGACCTAGCAGGGGAACATGAACACCCAAAGTATCATACTGGGAAGTGGCAAAGCTGGGGTTTGACCCTGGTCTGTTTGAACCACTATATTATACAGCTGCCTCCGTGTCATTGATTGACACCCGACTTCATTCGACAATGAATTTGAGATAGCTTAGAATATGCACAATTTAATAAAATAGAAATAGAGAAGCAAGCCTAGGGAAAACAGAAAGCAGTAGAAAATCAAAACGAAGTGAAGAAATGTATGAATATGCAGAACATCTGGGCTACAGTTGACAGGGTTATCAGAGGCTGTCAGGCTGCCCAGCTGAAAAGGGAAAGACAATTATCTTTATAATTCTCATTACCAGTAAGAAGTTCTTTAGAGAAAACGTCGCAAGCAAAGAATTCTAGGGCTTCCCTGGTGGCGCAGTGGTTGAGAGCCTGCCTGCCGATGTAGGGGACGCGGGTTCGTGCCCTGGTCCGGGAAGATCCCACATGCCGCAGAGCGGCTGGGCCTGTGAGCCATGGCTGCTGGGCCTGCGCGTCCGGAGCCTGTGCTCCGCAACGGGAGAGGCCACAGCAGTGAGAGGCCCGCGTACCGCAAAAAAAAAAAAAAAAAAAAAAAAAATTCTAAAACCCATCACCTTGGGTCCTGATATCAATGATGGGGCAGAAGTATATCTATACTTTATCTGTGTCTCTATCTGTACCTGCATCTATTTCACTATCTGGATCTGTGCCTTTACCTGTCCCTGTATCTTTATCTGTATCTCTGTTTATACCTTTATCTGTGTGGCTATAAGTATGTGTATCTGTGTTTCTATTTGTACCTGCATTTGTATCTCTAGAAATTCTTATTTCTGTGTCTCAGGCTATACTAGTAACTGTGTCTCTCTCTGTGCCTGTATCTTTTTCTTTATTTATACCTATATCTGTTTCACTATCTGTACCTTTATCTGAGTTTCTATAAGAACTTGTATCTGTGTCTCTATTTGTATTTCTTTGTGAGTCTCTCTATATATAACTGTCAGCATTTCTATCTGCATCTGTATCTCTGTCTCTATATATCCCTGTATCTGTGTCTGGGTTTCTATATAACATTGAATCTGTGTCTCTATCTGCACCTCAAACTGTGTCTCTGTCTTTAACTAGTACTTGGTCTCTATCTGTACATGAATCAATGTCTTTACCTGTGCCTGGATCTGGGTTTCTACCTTGTAGATCCATCTGTGTCTCTATCTGTATGTATATCTGTTTGTATATCATACCTGTATCTGGTTCTCTGGTTGTACCTGTATCAGGGCTTCTACCTGTAACTGTATCTGTATATGTGTCTCTAACTGTACTTGTGTCTGTGTCTCTGTAACTACCTATATCTGTACCTGTATTTTTGTCACTGTAAGTACCTGTATGTGTCTCTCTATCTCTACCAGTAATCGTGTCTCTATCTGTACTTGCATCTGCGTCTGTAATTGTATCTGTAACTATGTCTCTATCTGTCCCTGTATCTATGTTTCTATCTGTTCCTGTATCTGGGTCTCTGTAGGTACCTATATATCAGTGTCTTTACCTGGATCTGTATATGGGTCTATCTCTTTACCTGGATCTGTATATGGGTCTATCTCTTTACCTGGATCTGTATATGGGTCTATCTCTTTACCTGTGTCTGTGTCTCTATCAGCTTGTACCAGTATCTTCATCTGTCCCTCTATCTGTAAATGTATCTTTGTCTGTACTGTACCCTATAATGCTTTCTTGGTATGTATCTCTACCTGTACCTGGGTTTCTGTATGTATCTATACCTTTGGCTGTCTCTGAACCTTTATCTGGTTTGCTATCAGTATTTCTATGTGTGTCTCAATATCTACCTGTATCCGTGTCTCTATCTGTATCTATTTCTTTATCTTTACCTCTATTAGTTCCTGTGTTTGTGCTGCTTTTGCACTTCTTTTGTGTGTCTCTACCTCTATCCTATCTATATCTGCATTTATATCTGTACCCATGTCTGTCTCTCTGTGTGTTCCTGTATCTGGATGTCTATCTGTACCTGTATCTCTCTCTCTCTCTCTGTGTACCTGTATCTACGTTTCTATACGTACCCGAATCTGTTTGTCTACCTATACCTGTATCCGTGTCTTTATCTGTCCCTGTATCTAGGTCTGTATCATACCTGTATATGTGTCAAGGGAGCTTGGAGATGCTCTGAGACTTGCAGGAAGGGTTACAAAATTTGCCTGTTAGCTCTGTTGCTAGTTCCAACATTGCTTCTCATTATGCTAGTTTCCTGAGACCACTGTAGGAAATTACCACAAACTGGACAGCTTAAACAAGTGAAATTTATTGTCCTAATGTTCTGATGACTAAAAATCTAAGGTCAGTGTTTTGGCAGGGATAGTTCCTTCTGAGGGCTGTAATGGAGAATCTGTTCCATGCCTCTCTCCTAGCTTCTGGTTGTTTGTTGGAAAGCTTTGTCATTTCTTTGCCTGTAGAATCATCACTGATGTCTGCCTTCATCTTCACATGGCGTTCTCCCTGTGTGGGTGCCTCTCTGTCCAAATTTCCCCTCTTTATAAGGACATCAGTCACATTAAATTAGGGTCCACCCCAATGAACTTATCTTTTTTTTTTAATTAATTAATTTATTTTTGGCTGCATTGGGTCTTCATTGCTGGGCCTGGGCTTTCTCTAGTTGTGGCGAGTGGGGGCTACTCTTTGTTGCGGTGCACGGGCTTCTCATTGTGGTGGCTTCTCTTGTTGAGGAGCACGGGATCTAGGCGCATGGGCTTCAGTAGTTGTGGCTCGCGGGCTACAGTAGTTGTGGCTCACGGGCTTAGTTGCTCCACAGCATGTGGGATCTTCCCGGACCAGGGCTCGAACCCGTGTCCCCTGCACTGGCAGGCAAATTCTTAACCACTGCACCACCAGGGAAGTTCTCTAGTGACCTCATTTTAACTAATGACATCTATTGATACATTGACTCTATTTCCAAATAAGGTCACACTTTTGTGGTTAGGACTTCCTATGAATTTTAGGGGATACAATTCAACACATAACACTCATCTTAGTCCTTCATTCCACTGCCAAGCTCTTACCTTGACAAGCTTCTGACTCCATCCTTCAGACTGGCTTTGCTCTGGGTTCTCATTTGGGCCTGGGATAGCTAGTTGAGAAGGCCACTACCATTATTTGGGGAAGGTAGCTCCAGGGCAACCCAGGGCCCAGGCCTGTGAGGCAGAGGTCTGGGGGAAGGGTGGCTCCTCAGATCTAGAACTGGAACTTGGGAGGAGAGTCAGTCAGGTTGAGTTAGGTGATGCTGAACTAACAAATAACCCCAAGATCTCAGTGCTTAACTCAACAAAGAATTATTTCTCACTATGCAATCTGTTGATCATGGGTCAGTTGGAGTGTTTAGCTCCATACCCTCCTCACTCAGAGCCCAGGCTGAGGAAGGTTCTATCCTCATGGTTTCACTATCCCCAAGGCAGGAAAAAGGAAGCATGGCCTATTGTATACTGGCTGTTGATGTTTCTGCCCGGAAGTGAGATGCCACACTTGTATTTATACACCATTGGCCAAAGCAGGTCACATGTTCACACCTAATCTCAAGGCATCAGGGAAACAATTTTACCACGTGCCTGGAAAATGAACTGGAAATATTTGGAGAACAACAGGCCTTAGGAAGTCTGGGAGGGCTTCTGCTTCTTTCTCTCCCTTGTGTCTCTCTTTGGGAGGGTTAACATATGTCCTGGTTGGCCAAGGCAATTTACACATGCTGCCCAGCCTAAATAGTAATAGTGCTTTCTTTCAGTCTTAAAAGAGTCCCTCTTTGGATACAGATTCTATGTTTCTTAACTTCTTCTTACCGTTCAGCCCTCAGGTGAGCCTTCTTTAGATACCTAACCTTGTCTCAGTTGTGTCCTAGGGCTGAGGAAAATGACATGCATTCAGAGAACAGAAAAAGAGTGGTGTCCTTCAGAGGCTGGCATGGGGGTGGCAATGATGATAAGCAAGGGGCATCCATGGGAAGGAAAATGATCAGGGTGAGTGTCTGGGCCTATGTTGCCCTCTCTTACTCCTGGAAGTCTTCTAGTGATGACCAGGAGTTTTGGGGGTTTCTTTTTTAAGGAAGATGGCACTTTCTCAAAGATATCTCCACAGAAACACCCATTCCTCCTCCATTTCATCTTTCCAGACTAGCCAGGAAGCCACTTCCATCCCAGTGCTGGCATCCTAGTACAGAGAGGCAGGGCTGGCAGGGAGCCCCTTACCATCTTGTGCCGGGATAGACAATGGGGACTCCTCTTGCCTATGGAAGGGCAGGAGTGCCAGCACAACCTCCTGGTTGCTGGGGGGGATGGGTGTCATCCTTTTTCTCCTCACACCTTCCTGCCTCAGGGCCTTTGTACCTACTTTTCCTTCTGAGTGAAATGTCCTTCCCCTACTCTCCTCATGTCTAGCTTCTCATCCTTAGAGACATAGCCTGTTAGTATCCTCTCTCCCTAGATTACCCTTTCCTTCCATCCTCTGTCATGGCACCCCATTCATTTCCTTCATGACAATTGTCATGGGTTTTGAATAACTATTTCCTTGTTAATTTTTGGTTTCCCCTCTAGACTATAAGCTCCATAAGGGTGGAAACTCTACCTGTTTTGTCCATCATTGTGTCCCACAGCCTAGCACAGTGCTTGTCACGTAGCAGGTCCTTAGCACCTGTTTGCTGAATGAACGAAAGAATGGTTAAACAGATGAATGAGTGTATGCACTTGAACTCAGTTTCTGAGGATTTGCTGGCCCTGTACAACAACATGGGAAAGTGAGGGACACCCTGGAAAACCGAAATTGAATTCAAATTCAAAATGGCTACTCCTAGCAGGTCAGACACAGAAAACTGAGAATCATCTAGATGTCAGAGTAGAACTGAATACATATACAGAAGCATCACACTGGAATTTATCAAAGGACAGTGTCTGCTTGAGAAGAGCAGCTGGCCCTTTGGAGTACTGATTGATTTTATCAGTAATACCCATTCCCCCTTGCGGGCAAGTTCTGTGGCCCTGAAGATGGTGCCAAAACAGGGGTGAGATGTGTGAGGTTGACCAGAGATGGCGCTATATAGAAGGAAGGGTACCTGTCGGTACCCTTGTATGTGATAGCTCAGTGGAGAGACACAGTGCTGAGAACCAGTCTCAGCTGGATAGAAGTGCAGTCTGTGTGACTCCATTTGGTGTGCGCACGTGCATGCGCACATCCTCGCACACAGAGATGAGGTTGTTTTCAGGTGGCTCTGTGGCAAATAGCCACCCCTCCTGCATGTAGAAAATATTCAGAGACAGCTTTCTGCTTCTGCAAGTTCCTCTTGATGTCTCATCTCTGCCCTATTCAGAAGGTTCTGGAAAGAACATGGGGACATGGGTTCAAGCCCTGGTCCGGGAAGATCCCACATGCCACGGAGCAACTAAGCCCGTGCACCACAACTACTGAGCCTGCGCTCTAGAGCCCACAAGCCACAGCTACTGAGCCCACGTGCCACAACTACTGAAGCCCGCATGCCTAGGGCCCATGCTCCGCAACAAGAGTAGCCACCGCAATGAGAAGCCCACGCACCGCAGCAAAGAGTAGCCCCTGCTCACCGCAACTAGAGAAAGCCTGCGCTCAGCAATGAAGACCCAACGCAGCCAAAAATAAATAAATTTAAAATTTTAAATACATTTTTAATAAATTTAAAAATATTTTAAAATATTTAAAAAAGAGAAAATATTCAGAGACACTCAGTGTGGGGATTATTAGCCCCATTTTACAGAATAGGAGACTGCGGCTCACAGATGTTAAGCTTGTCTAAGGTCCTCCTGTGAGTGTGTAGACAGCAGGCAGGCTGATCTCTGTCACTCTCCTGCCCAGTGCTGAACTCTGAGTCAGTGATGGGTGGAGACTGAAGCTCAGAACTTGTGCCTGATTGGCACTAGCGTTAGCGATGCAGATATAAATGTGCTTTGTGATCCACCATGCAAGGGTCTGAATCTCTGGCTGTGGTGAGTGAGGGTATTCACATTGAAAAATGTCACCAGATCATTTGGAGACCCTCCTCCTCGCAAGAGGGCTTCTCCCAACCCCCTCACCCTTTGAGAACTACCTCATTGGAAGGTATGTGGGCAACAAGTTCTTAAGGAACTTACTTTCATTTAATGAGTTCGTTATAAAGGCCACGGAACACGTTCCCAACTAGAGGTCAGTTACACCCACATTCCTCAGACTCACAAGATCTCTGACAATTAACGAGCCTCAAGGTGCCTGTGAGGCTTGCAAGAGGCTTGTACTAGCCAGAACATACCATCCTGTCTCCCAGGCTACTGCAAAGATTTTACTGAAAATATATTCAGTGGGTTTCCTAAACGTTTCTCACATGGGGACAACTCAGATAGGAAGGACACTACACTTGAATTCTACCCATCACACGAAGGCCTTGTGTGCCTTGAAAAATGTTCACGGCAAAGATTTCTGTTGACTGTAAAACCTGTTTAGAGAGTGCCTTTTCCGTATATGTGTGGGCCCCCGCCTCCACCCACATTCCCCAAGTGCTCACACTTGTGAAAAAATGAAAAAAATGTTTTTTCTGTGGGGCTGTAAAAGAAATTAAATGAAAAAACCTTCTAGCCTTAAACTACTCAAAAGTCTAAGATGGAAAACTCACAAGTCAAATGCCTGGAGACACTTCAGGGAAAAAAACCCCTAAGGTCACACTCAGCTTAGCTGGCACTTCCTTCAGGAAATCTTTCAGGGCCCCTACCCCTGTTTGCCCTCATTCCCCTATGGGTTAATTAATCATTCATCCATCCTTTCATTCAGTAAGTATTTACTGAGAACTCTATATGCCAGGTACAGATCAAGGTGCTGGGTAAACAGACAAGAGAGACAAAAACAGACAACATTCCCTGACTTCGTGGAGTTGATGTTCTAGCTGGGACATACTGACAATATACAAGATGAAGAATTGTATTTCATAGTGCATTTGAAGGTGGTAAGTGCTATGGATAAAAATCAAGCATGGGAAAGGCCAGCAGGTGCCAAGTGGTAAAGGTGATGCTGTAATTTTGAACATGAAGGAGGAGAGGCAGGGTGCCACGTGGATGAGAGAAGTGCATCCCAGGCACGGGGCAACAGCATGTGCAAAGGCCCTGAGGAGAGGCATGCTCGGTGTGTATGAGGAACACAAGGAGGCCTGTGGGCCTGGAGTGGAGTGAGTGAGGTGGAGCTACAGGGAATGAGATCACAGAGGGGTTCCCCCCATTGCACCATGGGAATGCTCCTCTTGCAGTGCAACCGTAAGGGTCGTTATTGTCACTCTTGTTAGTTGGGTTCCCTGGGACACAGGCTTTGGGGTGGAGCCTAGTGTGCCCTCAGGATCGATATTTGGGCAAGGGAAGGGCAGGAAGCAGCACTGGGAAGAGAGAACAAGGACACTCAGCCAACCTGATGGGGAACTTTGGAGCTGGGATGACCCTTTAGCATCATCCTGCATTATGGAGAGGGGACTGGGCTATTGTTCCCCTCCCCTATACATCCACCAGTCACTGGATGGGGCTGCCCTTCAGAGGGGATGTGACCTGGGGCCAGGCTGCTCTCATCAGGTGTGGGCCATTCCCACAGAAGCTGACACTCAGGGAAACTGACACTCGAGAATCCACATGCCCAGCAGCTGGGGAAATAAGTGCTTTAGCCCTGAAGGGAGATTTGGGGGATGCACCACAGCATCCACTGCATTGTCTAGCATGGAGGACTCACGTTAAGCCAGGCACTCTGCTAAGCACTTTGTAATGGTCTCATTTAGTCGTCACACAAAACCTGTGAGTTAAGTATTACAGTTAATTTCACTTTATAGAAGAGACCCAGAGATTGAGTAGCCTGTCCAAGGTCCATGCTACTAGGCAGCTAAATGGGGGTTCCAGTGCAGATGTATATGACTCTGAAGAGTGAGCTCCTAACCACTGGATTCACCTCCCTTGTTCCGAATGCCTTGCCTCTGTTGATACAGCCCAAGGGTAAGGCCACCACTTCACTACGCTGACTCATATCGGACAGTTGAGTACTTCTCCTATCTTCCTGGCCCACCTCTCTGTCCTGCCCTGGTGCTGTGGAATTTATGGGCCCTGATACACGGTCCTTAATCCTTCCTGCCCAGATGCTCTCCTAAGAGTCAGCCTCTACTCCAGCATACAAGGGTCCCTTGGAAATTTGCCCAGCCATAGACCTCTGATGAGAGGGTTTATGACATTGAGGATACCAGGGTTGAACAGATCCTTAGAGACCTTGGCCAACTGTCTTCATAGGGGGCAATGTTGCGGTCTGGGAGCTGCCTGAGGCTGACAGCCAGGAGTTGCAGGATGGAATCAGACTGAGTTGTATCCCTCAAACATCATACATTGAAGTCTTAATACCTAGTACCTCAAAATGTGACTGTATTTGGAGATAAGGTCTTGAAAGAAGCAATTAAGGTAAAACGAGGCTGTTAGAGTGGGCTTTCATCAAATCTGACTGGTGTCCTTTTAAGAAGAGGAGATTAGGGCTTCCCTGGTGGCACAGTGTTTGAGAGTCCGCCTGCCAATGCAGGGGACACGGGTTCGTGCCCCTGTCCGGGAAGATCCCACGTGCTGCAGAGTGGCTGGGTCCGTGAGCCATGGCCACTGAGCCTGAATGTCCGGAGCCTGTGCTCCACAACGGGAGAGGCCACAACAGTGAGAGGCCCGTGTACCAAAAAAAAAAAAAAAAAAAGAAGAGGAGATTAGGACATAGATGTGTACAAAGGGAAGACCATGTGACCTTGGTGTTGAACCTAGGTCTAGCCCAACAGACCTAGACACCAGGCCTGTGCTCCTCCCTCAGCCCCAGTCACTGTGGCTTGGCATCACTCTGTGGAACTTAGCTTGGTGTAGGGCCAAGAGCACTAGTCTTGGAGTCAGAAAATCTGAAGACTTTCTCTTCATCTGTCTATCTGTGTGAACTTGGATAAGTCACTTAACCTCCCTGAGCTTCTATGTCCCCATCTGGGAATTGGAAGGAATGAAGGAACACTTCTTTCCTAAGGGCCCATTCGATGTGCTGGCAGTTTCAAGGGCCTGGTGGGAATGTTGGAGGACCCAGGGACAGACAGCTTTTTGTCATCATAATCCCAAACACTTGACCAGAGCATTACGTTATGAAAAGAGCCTGGCCTGTAATGGATGGTATCACATGCCTAATCCACCTCCAGGGAAAACAGGAAATCACACATGAGTGGTCCATCAGGGCCTGAATTACTGCCCTGGGGAACTGGCAGCTGTTCGAAGGCCACACCCTGCAGGTGGGAGGGTGCAGAAGGAGGGCGAAGGGGAGAAGAAGGGGGATGGGGAGAAGGAGGAGGAGAGGTAAGCAAGCTCTCTCCACCTCTGTGCCTCTGAAGGCGACGGGCACAGCTTTGTAGTACCGACCCTGGGGCTCAATAGGAGTGGGGATCATTAACCCCTCAGCACAACATGGAATGAGCCGTATAATAATCATGATACCAATAATAACATTAGCAGTTATTACGGGGGAGGTCATCCATCACTCAAACCCATGACTTCTTTCCTTTAAATTTGCGGAACCAAAATATTTCTCTTGTCAGTTCACTCTGAAGTTGGAAGTTCATAGTGGGAGTGAGGAGAGACACTAACTCACTGTACCTAAATCCTCAAGTGATCGGTGGTTCATCCCTCTGTGGAAAAGAGCTATACAGTGATGGGAGCCTGCTGGTCAGGGGATTTCTGTCTCACTCTCAGGGCGCTTGGAAAATCAAGTTAGTCAGTGCAGATTTCTCAGGAACCAAGGGGGTTGGTTGATCTTGAAGTAACTTTTATACAGGATTTTTTTTTGGCTGCGGTATACGGGATCTTAGTTCCCAGACCAGGGATGGAACCTGCGCCCCCTGCATTGGGAGTGTGGAGTCTTAACCACTGGACCGCCAGGGAAGTCCCAAAGATTTTTTTTTGTGGGTATTTTTTAAATTTATTTTTATTTTTGGCCACACCGTGTGGCATGCAGGATCTTAGTTCCTTGACCAGGGACTGAACCCGTGCATTGGGAGTGTGGAGTCTTAACCAATGGACCACCAGGGAAGTCCCTTGGAGGCAAATCTTGATAAATTGTCCCAGTTCCATAGCAGAGTTCTGAAACTTTATCTTGCTAGGAGTCAGAACCCTGGGTCCTCTTCCTCACAGCTACAGCAGAATTTGCATTAACACAGTTTTACTAACCGTAGTGAATACATGCTTGTTGGGCCAACAGCACCTCCTCTTCAGTCTACCACCTGTTAAATGTATAGCCTTGGGCAAGTTACTTAACCACTCTGTGCTTCAGTTTCTCCATCTTTAAAGTGAGGCTAGTAACAGTACCTCCCTCATAGCATTTCCATGAGAAATAATACATTATTCAAATAATACAACACACTCACTTAATATATTAAGTGCTTGCAAGAGCGCTTGAAGCATACTAAGCATTCAATAGGCGTTACTACTATTATGAGTATCACAATTGTTATATAGTATCCCTATCTATTCTACTTGGATCAGAGTGATGAATGGTCCCCAAGTGCTTCAGCCTTAGGAGTGATATTGCATGACTCAGTCCTGGTCAGTAAGAGTACTCTATCTCAGGCAAAGGTGAAGTCCAAGTAAAAGAGAGCTGGGATCACAATCTTGTTCTCAGAGAAGGTTGAATCAAGAAACAAAGGAAGGGATATTATCCACAAAAACTGTGAACCAAATAATAGAGGATCAAAGTTCATGCAGAGGGCTTCCCTGGTGGTGCAGTGGTTAAGAATCCACTTAACGCCAATGCAGGGGACATGCGTTCGATCCCTGGTCCGGGAAGATCCCACATGCCGCGGAGCCACTAAGCCCGTGGGCCACAACTACTGAGCCTGCGCTCTAGAGCCCACGAGCCATAACTACTGAGCCAGCATGCCACAATTACTGAAGCCTACACACCTAGAGCCTGTGTTCCACAACAAGAGTAGCCACTGCAATGAGAAGCCTGCACACTGCAATGAAGAGTAGCCCCTGCTCGCTGCATCTAGAGAAAGCCCGCATGCAGCAACGAAGACCCAACACAGCCAAAATAAAATAAATAAATAAATTTATTTTTTAAAAAGTTCATGCAGAAAAAAGTACAGAAAGTGCAAGGAGAAATAGAAACACATTTGTAGTAAGGAAATCTATCTCTCTCAGCACATAGGAGAGCAAGTGGACAAAAGATAAGCAAATATATAGAAGACCTAAAGAATATGATAAAGTCTATCTACATGTATCATCTTTTATTAGGTTATGCTGTGGTATAACAGCAACTTCCAAGGTTCAGTGGTTTGCAACAGCAAATGTTTATTTCGTGATCACATCACATGTTGGTTAGTGTCACCTTTGGCTCTCAACCATTGGTTTTCTTTATTCTGAGATCCAAACTGAAAGAGGAGCCCCTCTCCAGGATATATCAACATTGTGGCAGAGGGAAAAGTGCAATGGCATAGCCAGTGATGGCTCAAAGCTTCTGCTTCTTGTGGCTCAGATCACTTCTATTCATATTCTTCTGACCAAAGTAAGTCACATGGCCAAGCCTTATGTCATTGAGATGAGGAGTTATACTCCATCCACAGGATGACACTGCAAGTCATGTGGCAGTGGGCAGGAATTGTGTAGTCTTTTTACATGGGTGGCAGCAAATGGTTGGGAACAATAATACAATCACAGTATCTTATTGATATATATCATATTCTGTACTATGTAATGCAGCTTGTAAGTACCACTGCACATTCACAAAAATTGAACATATGTTGGCCCACAAATAAAATGTCAATATATTCTAAAATATAGAAATAAAATTTTGCCTTCAGAGACAGCAGACTCGGTTGTTTCAATTCAATTCTCCAGCTGAGAGCAACTAGAAAAGCTAGAAAAGTATTAAGATAATCAGAGAGCTAAAGGCAGGGAGAATTTACACGGCCAAGATCTGAAAAAGAAGGGAAGCCCAGAGAGCTGAGCCTGGCATTTGGCTCTGATTTTTCCCTGGAGGGGAAAGTGCCAATTCTGAAAGCCATAGCTGAGAGGGTGAGATGTTGTGTAGATTCAGGACCCACTAAAGAGGAGCCTTGGTGACACCTTCTTAACCCCCAAGTTTTGAGTTGGGATCCTGAAGGGCTACATCCTAAGAGTAAGGGCTAACCAAAACTAGATTAACCCTAAAAAGGACAGAATTTCAGTTTAAAATCATCTCAGTCCTGAACTGGATTAAGCTAATCTGCTCCTAGCCTAGTTGTCTGCCAGAAACAAAACTATAGTGGAA